>NW_022984643.1:409156-742916 GCF_008694065.1 Daldinia childiae
TTTATATTTATAAAATATTAAATAAAATAAATAATTTTTTTATAATAATTTTTAATTAAAAAAATAAATTAAATAATTATTTTAATTTTAAAAATTAACGTATTAATATTATTATTTATAATAAAAAAAAGTTTATAAATAATTTTTTAAAAAGATATAAAAAAATATAAATAAATAATTTTATTTAAAAATATTTTATTAATTTTATAAAATAATATAAAATATTTTAAATAAATAATAATAAATTTATATTAAAAAAAATAAAAATAAATTTTAAATAAAATAAATAGTTTAAAACTATTTATAAAGAAATTTAAAAAAATTTATAATAAAATATATTTAATTTTATATTATTAAATAAAATTATATATAATTATTAAATAAATTTTAAATAAATATTAAAAAAAAAGTTTTTATTTAATAAATTATTAAATAAATTTAAGATATATATTTATATATAAAATTTTATATAATATAAAAATATAAATTATAATAAAATAAAAATTATAACAATTAAAATAATTTTATAAAAGATATTAATGGCGTTAATTATAATTTTAAATTAATATATTATATAAATTAATTTTATAATAATATATTTTAATAAAAATTTCGAAAAAAATATTTTTATAAAAATTTTTTTTATTTTTAAAAAAATATTTTAATATATATTTAAATAAAAAAAATAAATATAATTTTAATAAATTAAAAATTATTAAATTAATAAATTTATTATATAAATTAAAATAGTTTAATGTTATGTAGTAAAAAAAAATTTAGATAATATTAAAAAAATTAGGATATATATTAATAAAAATTAATAATATTATTTATATTAATAAGAAAATAGAAGATATAATAATTTCTTATATTAATAATTTTTTACTATTTAAATTTAGTTTTAAATAATTAAAAGTATTTGTAAGTAATGTTTAAAAAAATATTTTTGTTATTAATTTAAATAATATTAATTGGTTTTTAAAAATAAAAATTATAAAATTTACCTTTATTGGTAATATTTATTTTAATTAAAAATAATATATTAAAAAAATGTTTTAGAATATGGTGTTAGAAAAAATAAAAGGAATTATAATATTTTTTAATTTGAAAATATAAAAAAATATAATTTTTTGTAATATAAATAATTATATAAATATAGATAAAATATTTAAATATATATTTTTAATAGATAAAATAAATTTTTTAGTTTATTTAATAAAATTTAATATTAATTTTATTATATTAATTTAGGTATAATTTATAAATAATTTTATAGTGGAATATATAGTAGGAATTAAAAGAGTAATAAAATATTTATGTGGTATAATAAAATAATATATATGATATTATATATTTAATAAAAATTATTTATATTATAAATTTAATAAAATTAGGTTATATAATGCAGTAAATATTAATTATATTTTAAATTTAATTATTGGAAGATTAATTATTAATTATGTATTTTTTATAACCGGAATATTTATATTATAGCTATTTAAATTATAAGTAATTATTATTAGAAATTTAAGAGAATTTAAATATATTATATTTATTATTATTATTATTAATGCAATATAGATTTATAATTTCTTAAAAAAATTAGGATATATATTTAAAAAATTGGTTATATTATTATATAATAATATAATAATAATTAGTTGGTTAAAAGAATTAATAATAAATTATTAAAAATAGTATATACGAAAAGATTATTATTATATAAAATAAAAGGTAAAAATTAATTATATTATAATATAATATATTAATGGAAAAGAAAATTTGGTTAATAAATTTATTAAATTTTTGGATAAAAGAAAATATTATAAATTTATAAAATTATTAGGTTTAAAAGATTAGGAATAATTTTATAATATATTTAAAAAGGCGTATAAAATATATTTATCTTATAAATAGAAATATGTAATAGTAAAAAGATTATAATAATTGGTTTAAATTCTATTATATTAATAAGGCCATATATAAATACCAAATTTTTATAAACTTTAACTATATATACAATAATATATATAAACATCATCACATCTTGTATTCTTTCAATATTAAATTAAATATATATTTAAATAATTTTTTAAAAAAATGTATATATTTATTTAAAATTAATATTATTAAAAAGTTTTAATTAAGGTAAAAATAATAATATAAATTTTATATATTAAAATATAAAATTAAATAAGTTATAAAAATTTAAACATTAAAATATAATATAATTAATTTAATTAAAAAAATTAGTAGGAATATAGTTATTATATAAAGTATATTACTAAACCTTTACTAGCAAAATGAAGGTATATTAATAATAATAGTTATAATTTATATTTAAAATTATTTTTTATATTTAAATTATTAAAATTTATATATATTATTAATAATAATTTTTATAAATATATAATTATTATTATTATTATTATTATATTATTATTTTAAAAAATAAAAATAATTAATATAATAATAAAATTTTTAAATAATTTAAATATAAATAATAATAATAATATTTTTAAAATATTATATTTATATAATTAAAGAAATTATAAAAAGAAAATAAAGAAATTAATAATTAAAATGAAAAATTTATAATTATAAAATAAAATAATAATAAAATAGTTTTAAAAAATTAAAAATTTTATTATTTAATATATAATAATATAATTAATTTTATAAATATAAATTAATTATTTAATAATTATATAAATAAAAATATTAATAATTTTATATTTTTTAAAATATAATAAAAAAGAAAAAATGCTTCAATTATTTTAAATTAAAATTTTATATTATATATTTTAAGATTTTAAATATTTTAATTAATTAAAAATTATTATAATATAAAAAATATATTAATATAAATTATTTTAATTTAAATTAATTAAAATAATACATTTGTAAATTTATATAAACGTTTTTATATATTTGTAAACTTATACGGTAAGATTTATTAAAAATTAAATATTTTAATAAATTTTAATTAATTATTTTCTTTATTAATTTATTAATTTTTTATTATTTATTAAAAAATTATTTATTAATTATTTATTAAAAAATTATTTATTAATTATTTATTATTATTTTTTTTTAATTTTTTATAATAATTTTAAAAATTTAATTATAAAAAATAGTTTTAATAAATTATTATTATAAATTATATGGTTAAAATTTAAATAAAAAATAATTTTATGTTATAAAATTAAAATTATTAAAAAAAATATTTAATAAATTATATTTTATTTTATTTTAATTTATATATAATTTAATAAAATAAATCAATTAATTAAATGTTATTAAAAATAATATAATAAGTAATATTAAAAAGGTAATAAAATATTGGGTTATTATATATTATTAAATATTTATTTTATTATATAAAATTATTATTATATATTTATATTATTAAAATAATTTTAATTATTTATATTTTTTAAAACATAAACCTTTTTATTAATTTAAAATCTTATATTATTTATTTCATAATATATATTTTTATTTTTATTTTAATATTATATTTTATTTAATATTTATATATTATATTTAATTAATTTAATAGTAATATAAAATTTTATAATAAATTTTTTATTTAGTTATATATATATTTTTTAATATAAAAATGGTAAAAACAAAGTTTTTAAATAATATTTATATATTAAATTAGTTAAAAAATTAATTAAAAGGTTAATAAAAAAGTTATGGCCAATAAAATTAGTTAATTAAAAATATATATTTTAAATAAATTAAAAATTTTTATTAATGATTATTATTATTAATATATTTTTATTTTATTATTGGAGGCTTATTATTACACCTTATATAATAGGTACATCCCCACTAATTATTTTAATTAAATTAATTTAATTACATTTTAATCTATTAACTTTTATCACTTATTTAATTTAATAATTAAATTTATATAATTTATATTATTAATTTTACTTTAATTAAAAATTTTTAATAATATAAATTTTAATTAAATATCTATAATATTTTAAAAATTATTTAAATATATATATTTATTTAAATATAAATATAATTATAAAAAAATTTTCTATAAAATTTTATTTTAAAACTTTATTAAATATGTTAATTTTTATAATTTATTTAATTTTATAACTTAATATATAAAATTTATATCATTATTTTTATTTTAATTAAATTTTTTTAATAATTTAAATATTAATTAAATATATACATTATTTTAAAAATTATTTAAATATATATTATTCAATTTAATATAAATATAATTGCGTAAAAAAATATTATATAATCACTTAAAAATTATTATTAAATATATTTAAATAACTTTATATTAAAAGTTTATATTAAGTTAATATTTATATTAATAAAAAACTTTAATTAAAGTAAAAATAATGATATAAATTTTATATATTAAATTGCAAAATTAAATAAATTATAAAGGTTAATTTATTTAAATATATTAGATGTATTAATAAATTTTGATAGTAAAACAAGGATGTATTAATAGTAATAGTTAAAATAAATATTATTTTAATATTTTAAAATAGAAATATGTATGATTTTTAATTAATAATAAAAAATAAATAATAATATATTATTATTTAATTAAAAGAAATTATAAAAAATATATAAACGTTTTAATTATTTAATTATAAATTAATTTTATTACGTTTTTATAAAAGGTAAATATAATTTATTAAAAATATTTTTTACGTTTAAAGTTTTAAAATTTTTTATAAAAAATTAATAAATGATAAAAAATTAATAAATAAATAAAAAATAAATATCTTTAACGGATTTTATTATATAAACTTATAATTACATATGTTTTTTTTAAATTATAAGTTAAATTAATTTTTTATATTATTAATAAAATTATATTATTTTAAATAATAAAATATTTTTAAAATATATTAAAAATAATATAAATAAATAATTATTTTAAATTATTTAATAATTTAATTTTTAATATAAATATAAATTTTATAATTAATAATTTAATTTTAAAAATAAAAATGTTAATAATTATTATTAAAAAAACATTAATTAAACTTATTTAAATATGTTAAAATTAAAATTTAAAAAGTAGTAAACTTCGTTTACTTTTACTTTTTGCCATAAACGTTATAAAACATTTAATCCGTATATTTGTATTTATAAAACGTAAAAAAAGCGTTTTTCGAATTTTAATTTTAAATATATTTAAGGTTTTTAATTGTATTTGGTATATATTTATTTAAACTTTTATTAAAGTATATAAACAATAACATAATAAGTAATAATAACGTTTAAAATATTTTTATTTTATTTTTCTATTTTTTCTATTTTTTTTTATTTTTTTTATATATTTATATAATATTATATTATAATATTTATTATAATTAATATGTTAAAATTAACGTTATAATTAACGTTATAATTAATTTTAACTTAAAACGTATACATATTCATTTTATATATAAAAACTTTATTTATTCTATTTTATTTAATTTAATTATTAATATATTAATTAAAAAAATATCTTTAAAATTATTTCAAATTAAAAATTAAAAAATATTTTTAAGAAAATATATTAAAATGTAATTAATTAAGGAAAATTATGGTTAAAAAATGTGCTTTTTTAAACCATTTTTAAAATTTTAATTTCAAGTTATTTAAAATAAAATTAAGCGGTAAAAGTCGTATTAAATAAGTAATATGTTAAATTATTATATATTGTTAAATACTTGTTTTATTAAACAAAATCATTACTATATATTTATATTATTAAAATAGTTTTAATTATTTATATTTTTCAAAATATACACTTTTTTATTAGTTTAAATTTTTATACCGTTAAATAATATTTTTATTTTTATTTTAATATTATATTTTATTTAACATTTTATTTATTATTTTAATTAATTTAATTAATTTAATAATAATGTAAAACTTTATAATAGTTTTATTTAATTTTATGTATTTATTAAACATTATTATTTAATTACATACGTTTGTTTTAATAAAAAAAAGTTAAAAAAAGGTTTTTAATTAATAAATGATTTTTAATATAATATAAGTTTAACTGGAAAAAACCAACTAAAAAACCAATTAAAGGTGTGCATTTTAAATTGTAAAAATAAAAGGCTTAATTAATATATATAAAAATAAATAAAACATTAGTTTTAAAATATTTAATCAAAGATTATATTACTTTTATAATTTAATTAAAAATTTAAACATTATTATAAATTGTTATAATAAACATATAAAATAATATTAATTTTTTTAAAAAATATTAAAATTAATATTTATTATATTTTATAAATAATTATAAAATTATTAATAATATAATAAAATTAAATGGTTAAATATATTTAAAATTAATAAAAAGTTATTTTATTTATAATTATTTAAATTATAATAATTAAAAAATAATAAATTTATAATAAATTAAATAAATTAAACTTTATAAATTAATTATTTTTAAAATAAATTTATTTATATTTTAAATTTTATAATCGAAAAATTAAACTATAAACGCGGTAATAATTATAAAAATAATTTTTTAAAAATAAACTTTTATAATAAAGTTTACATATGTTTTAAAAAAATAATAAGTATAAAATTATTATTATAATTATGTTTAAAAAATTACTATTTTAAAATAAATATTTAAAAAATTAAATATATTAAAAATAAAAAAATTTTAATAAAAAAAACCAATTTTCGATTAATCATTTATTAATTAATTAGTTTATTTTAATTAAAAAAGATTTTGTTTTTTTTTATTTAATACATTAAGTTTTTACAAATCAGTAATTTTTATAAATTTGTTAAATAAAAAGTATTTTTATTTAAACAATATAATTAAAAAATATAAAAATATTTAATTTTTTAAGTTATAAATTATTTATAAAAATAAAAAAAATTAATAAATTATAATAATAATAATAATAAATATTTATATAATTACTAATAATTTAATATTTTAATTAATTAATTATTATTATATTTATTTATTTTATAATAAAAAATAAATAAAATAATTTTATAATTTTATAATAATATATAAATATAAATTTAATTAAATATTAATTTAAATTATATGTTTATTATTAAATTATTTAATAACATTAATAAATAATTTTTTTAAATATATTATAATAATTATTATAAAATTAATATATAAAATAATTTAAAATTAAATTTAAATTATATTTTAATGAAAATATTTTATTAATATTTAACAATTATATTATTTTAATTAATAATAATAATAATATTTATTTACGTTAAAAATATCGTTTAATAATATATATAATAATAAATTTATAACGTTTATATAATTTTAATTTATTAATTTAAAATAACATTTAATATATATAAAATCGTTTAATATTAAAAATTCAAAAAAGTCAAAATTAATAAATTTAACAAATAACTTTAATAATAATTAAATAATTTATTATAAAATTACAAAAAATTTATTAAACGTGCGCTGGTGTGTGGCTAGCTAATTAAAAGCCAGATTTATTTGTGGCGTAAGTTTTGCCCTAAAGTCCTTTTCCCCCGTACGCGCTCTCGCAAACAAGCAACGCAACTAATAGAAACCATATTACTATTTTATTAACAACTCTTAAACATAATGTATTAAAAGGTACATAACAGCGAAATGGGAAATAAAGCTACTACATCTAAGCCTGGTCTACCAAATGTGGGTACTTTAAAAATGAACCAACTCATATAAAAGGCTTTACTAGTAAAAACAAGGGCCAAGTGCATTGGGTAGGCTTATCTGGTTATAAGATGGATTTACTTTAGTCACGTAAGGGTCAATCACATCTCGGGCAAACATATCGAACCTGTACATACGTTTATATTAAGGTTACAAATTAGATATAATAACACCAACATTCCCAACCAGAAAACAGAAAAATTCCAAAACACCACGTCCGTTAATCTTAAAATCCCAATAGTACAATAAACCTACCCCTAATTGAACCGCATACGATTGATGCTCATTCTCCTAGCCGATAGCTAACCAACGTCTCAACCCGGTGGCTGGTGGTACTAAACCCCCGCAGCTGTACCCTTTCGCCGTTGACGATCTCCTTGGCGTCGCTGTCGCCCCATTCGACAGGCACGTCGCTATCTGCGTCGGCATACACTAGGACGTTGAAGGTGCAGTCGCCGGCTAGTTGGGGTAGAAAAGTAACAGAGGCAGTGATCTGGCGGAAGAGGGCGGCGATCTCGGCTTGGATCTCGGACTCGGACTTGGAAGAATCGGGGAGGGCCGTGTTGGAGGCTGACGGAGGCGCGTCGTTCTCTTGGTTGGAAGACGTCTTGGACTTTTTAGATTTGCCGGTATTGAATATGTGAACGTCGAACTGCCATCGTTCGACGTGCTCACCCGTGTCTTTGTCGGTGATGACGATGACTAGCTTGCTGATCTTGCCACGCTGCATCCATTTGTCGAGCTGGGACATGATCTTTTTGATGTACGCCTTGACTTGGTCGTCGGCAGAAACTAACATGTTCAGACCATATTTTTTGACGCTGGTTCCGTTAGTCTGAGCGGTTGATAGAAGCGAGATGGATCGGGTCGGGGTATTACGTACGCTGTGAAATCTTCGGCGGGATAGACACCTCTTTGAAACCTAGCATAGTATTAGTAAAAGCGTATAGGATCGCATGGAGGTAGTCCTGTTACGTACAAGATGGTATGGATCGAGTATTGAAACTGGAACATGGACTGTTAGCTCATCGCTGCTTCATGGGAACGCCTTTACATACGAATTCCGCAACAAGTTTGGCGCTTCCTTTGAGAGCTAATTTATGAACCTTGGATTTGTCCTTGTCCTTTTCTGGTGCGGTTGGCGCCATTGTGATAGATTCTCTGTTGTATATGCTGCTATTCTTCAGTTTATATTCTTCAGTCTAGAGGTTGTAAGCGTCGTGGTTTGTTTACTTTCAAAAACTTTGGCGGGGTGACGAACTACTATGTATAACGTTATTGTAGATAGCGATAAGATAAGATAATATATTTATCGATAAGACGTAGCTAACCCTTCGAGTTTGGGATTTTTTAATACATTGCACCGGCCGGGAATAGCTTCATACGCTCTTTATCTAGGTACTCTTCCGTGTCTTGATCCAAAGTTGACAAGGCCTTGAAAGCTCAATTCGTATGGATGGGTGGTAGATTCAAGTCTCCATTGGAGTTCGTTCTCATGCGACCATGTCTCCGCTCATCTTCCTTTCGCGCGGCTTATAACGCCGGCGCCTACTTGCAGCTAACATGGCCTTTTCTGGGCTCGAAGCTACGATCCCAACGGTGTACTGGATTGAAAAGATGGCCAACTATTGGAACAGGCACATATAATACCCTGCGACGATATAGTAGCTTGAAAACAGGAGTAGTTGGCGATCTCGAACGTCGCATCGCTGCGATTCCTATCGAGCGATTTCGGAACTTTTGTATCGTGGCGCATATCGACCATGGAAAATCCACGCTGTCAGACCGGCTGCTCGAAATTACGGGCACTATATCATCTTCTAATACAAACCGCCAGATCCTCGATACTCTCGAAGTTGAGCGCGAGAGAGGCATCACCGTCAAAGCTCAAACTTGCACCATGATCTATAATCATCACGGACTCGATTACCTGCTACATCTAGTTGACACGCCCGGTCACGTTGACTTCCGCGCCGAAGTTACGAGGTCGTACGCAAGCTGCGGAGGCGCTATTCTGTTGGTGGACGCGAGCCAAGGAGTACAAGCCCAGACCGTCGCCAACTTTTATCTCGCCTTTGCTGAAGGCCTCAAGATCATACCTGTCATCAACAAGATAGACATGGTTGCTGCTGATGTTCCAAGAGTTCTAGAACAGCTCGAGTCTACTTTCGAATTAGATACCAGCAAGGCCATCGGAGTAAGCGCAAAGACTGGTCTCAACGTCAAAGACTTACTACCAGTCGTTGTAGAAAACATACCGGCGCCTACAGGTGACGAATCCAAACCGCTAAGGATGCTACTAGTGGATTCGTGGTACGACAGCTTCCGCGGCGTTATATGTCTAGTCCGGCTTTTCGACGGTACCGTAAGGGCAGGAGACAACCTCGTAAGTTTCGCGACGGGAATTAAGTACACTGTCGGTGAGGTGGGCATTCGATATCCAACACAGGTTCCGCAGACGGTCTTACGCGCTGGCCAAGTCGGTTATGTATTTTTCAATCCTGGTATGAAGAAAATCCAGGATGCCAAAATTGGTGATACGTTCACCACCGTTGGCTCAGAAGACATTGTTGAGCCGTATCCAGGCTTCGCGGAGCCTAAGCCTATGGTCTTCGTCGCCGCCTTTCCTACGGACCCTGCTGACTACAGCCGCCTAGCAGACAGCATCGGTCAGCTCGTGCTGAACGACCGTAGCGTGACCCTCTTCAAAGATCACTCTGAGGCGCTGGGAGCAGGCTGGCGGATCGGCTTTCTGGGTAGTCTACACTGTTCCGTATTTCAGGACCGACTCCGCCAGGAGCACGGCGCAAGTATTATCATCACCGAGCCTGCCGTCCAGACAAAAGTAATGTGGCGGGACGGCACGGAGACGGTCCTTCAGAGCCCTACGGATTTCCCAGATCCCGACGACGGGCGCACCCGCGGCGCTACATTTTACGAGCCTTACGTGCTGGCAACCCTGACGGTCCCAGAAGAATATCTTGGCCGCGCCATAGAGCTATGCGAAGCCAACCGTGGCGAACAAGAGAGCATCGAGTTCTTTCACGGTATGCAGGTTATCCTAAAGTACCGCATCCCTACGGCGCAACTGGTGGATGATTTATTCGGCAAGCTTAAGGGCGCAACTAAAGGGTATGCGACTCTGGATTACGAGGACGCCGGGTGGCGGGAGAGTAAGCTAGTCAAGCTGCAGTTATTAGTTAATAAGCAGCCGGTAGACGCCATCTCGCGTGTAGTGCACCTATCTCAGGTGGAACGGCTGGGCAGGCAGTGGGTTACTAAGTTCAAGGAGCACGTACAGCGGCAAATGTTCGAGGTCGTGATACAGGCGGCGGTCGGCAAGAAGATCATCGCGCGAGAGACTCTCAAGCCCTTCAGGAAGGACGTGCTCGCCAAGTTACACGCCAGTGACATTACCCGTCGCAGGAAACTACTCGAGAAGCAGAAAGAAGGTCGGAAGAGGCTACGCTCGGTCGGTAATGTTATCATCGAACAGGAGGCGTTTCAGAGGTTCCTGGCTAAGTAGGCTGCCAAGTGTATATTGTCTAGATATATCTATGCGAACCCCCGAAACCCCATATATATCTACCAAGCCAGAATATCAACTCCAGAGTATATCAATAGTCAGTACGGATTAGTATATAAGAACAAATGTCTTTAATGGGAGTGTCGAGATGGTACCTAATTGAGATACAGTTATATATGATTCTTATGCTTTAGTCCTACGTTTTCCCACCAAAACTCCAGCCCCTTTTAGTTCTTCGCTATGAATATCATCAGATTTAAGACATATATAGAATTCTATAGCACTAGATTTTGATATAGCCTATGTATACTTCCCGCCACCTGTCGTTCAAATAGGAGTAAATCAAGGATTCTGAAATTATAAATAGCTGATCATTAGGTTTAGGTGGTTACGAAGTCCTCGCATTAGAGACCGAGCACCACATCATCCACACTACATATCCTAATCAAGTAAACAAACCACGGGCCATAGTGAGAGCGTGTATTAACGACTGTCTGCTTCGGAACAAGCGGCACTAAAAAGAAGAAAGCTCGTACTTCTTTAGGGACTTTTATGGTCTCATTCGCAGATCTGACTTGAGTCTAAATCAATATAAAGACAGAGAGCCCGTCAGACATCTAACATCCTAACCGATACTGGCTCGCCTTCAATTCCGCACGGCATCGTGATGCGTTACCTAACGATACAGACAAAGTTGTTAGGCTGGGCATCGATATAGGAACTAAATACTCGGAAATAATATAGATAGGGGTAAACAGGTAAGCTTTATGTAGGGAAAGAGATTTTGAGGAAGCACTGGAATAAATAAACATTCGATAGCAAGCTTGATTTCGTGTATATGCCATTAATTATAGGAGAAACTTCCACTAGTTCGTTTTAATATAATCCTCACTTCTAAAATTCTCACAAATATCAGACTGGGCATAAACCGGAAGAGTCCCCATGAGTTACCTCAATCGTAGCGTGCCGAAATCATAAGAGGCTCTTGTATCATACAATTTTTCCTACGTGTGCCAATCATATGTTACGAATTACTCAATCTCGAGCCACAAACCCCACGAGCCATCAAGGTTCACTGACGTCCCTGCATGAACATTACCATCAAGGTTCTCCATACGGAAGCTTTACATTACCAATCCTTCATGACATAGAAGTCATAACCTCCCCCCAGGTAATAAGCCGGGATGCCTGTGAGGCAAAATATACATAGGAAAGCAGGTCTGATTTGGAGACGTTCCTTCGATACATGTAGGCTGTCTCCAAGATGCCAACAAGGTGCTACAAGTTGTCCCATCAGTTCACAAAAGGAAATAAGCACTCAAATACTTGTGTCTCATAGGCCGATAGATGTATTATCGGTTATAGTCTAGCTCTGCCCTAGCCCTTTTATATTCTAGCGAGGGAAGATTGTAGATTATGATATAAATCGTTCAGCCCCTTGTAGGCGAAAAGAGATTTGTAGTGACCCAAGCCTTGACGTTTATCCTATCTTATAGATTTTCCATAAACGCCCCCCATACTCACTGCGTATCAAATCTAGTGTAATGGCTCCCGCACTGCTCGTCGATACACCCAGCAAAACCGAGAGGCGGCTCCCGGTTACCCTTCTCAGCGGATTTCTCGGGTCGGGCAAAACAACTCTTCTCGAACATATCTTGACATCTCCTGAACATGGCCTCCGAATAGGCGTCATAGTCAACGATGTTGGCGCGCTGAATATAGACGCGGCCCTACTCACCTCGCACGACGTCACTCGTAAGGAGGAGCAGATAGTTGCCATGCAGAACGGCTGCATCTGCTGTACCTTACGAGGCGACTTGCTCGAAGAAGTTGCAAGGCTTGCAGAGGAGAGACAGGTTGAGTATCTCGTCATCGAGAGTTCCGGAGTTAGCGAGCCAATGCAAGTCGCCGAGACCTTCTCTGAGGAGTAAGTGGAAATTACTATTTATAACATCAACGAAGCTTTGATTTACTAATAGAGTGTATCAGGTTTGCCGACATGCATATCGCCGCAGGGTACGACCTCGAGGCAGAGGATCAAGGAAACAAAGAAAATAATAAAAAACTTGCCGAAATCCTAAAATCCGGCGGGCTCTCCAAGGTAGCGCATCTCGATACTTGCGTCACGCTCGTAGACGCCGTAAATTTCATGCAGGATTTTGCAACAGCTGACTTCTTAGTGGACCGTCAAACTGATGTCCCACAGGAGGACGATAGGAACATTTCGGACTTGCAGGTTGATCAGGTAGAATTCGCAGATATTGTCATAGTCAACAAGTGCGACCTAGTTACCAAGGACGAAGTGAATCGGATTAAAGGGGTCGTGAAAAAGCTTAACCCTAACGCCAAGATCGTCTCAACTGTCAAATGTCGGCTAGATATAGGCGAGATATTGGATACTCGTTTGTTCTCGTACGAAAAGGCGGCCCTCAGTGCCGGATGGCTAAAGAGTCTAAACGAAGAGATCAGCCCCGAGACGGAAGAATACGGGATAGGTACATTTGTCTATCGAGCTCGTCGTCCCTTCCACCCGGCACGGCTCTGGGATATGATCAAGTCGGTATTTGTCGTTATTCAGACGGAGTACCAGATCGAAGGAGAAGACATGGATGTCGATGATATAGATAGTGCTGTCGAAGACAAGGGCGAGGACGATGATGAGGACGAAGAGACTGACGATGACACCGATATGGAGGACGAGCAACCTCAACTTGACCCCAAAGCACGATTGGCTTCGAAGATGGCAGACGGCACTTTCGGGCCGCTGCTACGGTCAAAGGGATTTCTGTGGTTAGCAACTAGGCCTAGGATGGTGAGTACCTCGGTAATCTATTGAAACTCCCACGTTAACATAGTTATCACCTAGTATGGTGAATGGTCACAAGCAGGTGTAATGTTGACCATATCTGGGCAAGATCTCTGGCGCTGTGAGATTCCGGAGGACGAATGGCCGTCGGACCTAGAGACGAGAAAAGCAATAACCCGCGATTTCGACGGAAAGTGGGGAGATCGGCGACAGGAACTTGTCTTCATCGGCCAGCAAATGAGGAATGGTGGTGAAAAGCGTTTACGAAAGGCTCTCGACGTCTGTCTCTTAGACGATGAAGAGTTCCTCGATTGGGAGGCCGCCATGGAGTCTGATGATATCCAGGAGAAGTTGGACGAACTATTCGAGGACGGATTCGAAGATTGGCTCGAGACTAGCCACGAAGGACATGACCATAGTAACGGTCATAGTCACGGAGACCATAAGCACTGAGAGTGGTTCGGTATGCCTTTTACGTTTGAATTTACACTTGCGTGGCCAATATTATTTATGAGAAACTGGTTAACAATCGGTATAGTTGTCGATCGAAGTTGTAGGTTAATCCGCATAGAAGTTAATGTGCACTGTAATTAAGACCTGCTGTAAATAAATAGTAGCTACAAGGGGGTATAATAGTTGGCAATAGTAGCATTCATTTCGTACTAGGTATTCGACCATTTCCACTTGCGTACCTAGACGACCTTGAATTAGCAGCTAACACAGGTACTCATGGTATTAGCGTCATTTGTTCTAACCGCAGTCAAAATATCGACAAAGACCACGGGACCAAGTTTGCTATATCTAGGTACGAACTACGAAAGTAGCGCATGAGGTACCAAGTTATCCGCCATCATATCCTCGAGCTGTTTGATAACCCATTCCTGACCCCGCGGGCTTGCGTTGAATACGCTACCGACGTCGACTTGCGTACCCCCCTGTGAGTAGGCTTGGAGAGACTGTGCGATTGTTGACTTTATCGAAGCGACATCTCTCTCTTCATCGTCTGGAGTCAGCCTGCTCGCATTGCGGTAATATACCTCTGCGTTCTTAGCATTCTGAGAGGCCGTGCTTACGGCTGTCTGATACGACGTCGGCGGGAACGCCATAGTGTAAAGATATAAAGACGCGTCACCGCGTAGGAGGTGCGTAGTAGCTAGATCCTCCTGAGTGATTCCTCGTATAGCCGATGCAGACTTTAGGCTTGCTATACTCGCCGTGAGAATATTCCACCGTAATGTTGACTGTGATTGGGCATCCCCGTTGTTAGAATCTATTAGTGCCGAGTTGAGTGCTAGGAGAGAGCGAGCATTTGCTATAAGGCCCTCTGCGGAATTCTCAAGCTGAAGTTCCGAATTTGCGAAAACCGAGTTTACTTCTCGACTATAAGTTTCGGCATCAATCTTCCCAGACCTATAACCGGCTTCTAGCATCACCGAAACAAGATTGGCTCTCGCTAGTGCGACTTCCTGTAACCTGTCATGCTGTTCACACGAGACGGCCTGTACCTTTTCGACGAGACCTGACGAAACTTCCTCGACCCAGGCGAGCGTGTTTGTGGGAGCAGCTTCGGGCGAAGAGCTCAGAATGCTACAGAAAGTGGTGAGAGTAGCCAGCTGAGCGAGAAGCGTATCGATAAGGGTGTCGTTGGTGACCGGCTCAACTACGTTGAACCATTCTTCGTCTTCCTTAGCACCACCAGACGAGCTGTTTCCTGATCCGGAAGCCGGCACGGCTTTGTCACTAACGTCTTCTCCTTGCTCGTTAGCAAAACGTTCCTGCTCGAGGAATTCCTGATATTTTTGCTCCTGTAAGCCGAGACACGCGCTTTGCAGGTCGAGCGCTTCTCGGAGAGCCTTCAAAGCTTCAGCCTCGGTTCCAGCAGCGTCTTCATCTTCATCGGTGGCAATCAACTCGGCAATAGCCGTAAGAACTTGCGACGTATTGAAGAGCGCGTCTGGATTATCCGGGTCTAGCTTTAACGTGTACCGATGCGACGCCAATGCCTCGTCTAATACGCCTTTTAAGGGCTGCTGCAAATTCTCAACAAGAATGGGATGCGTAGCAATCTCTAGCTGCACCCGGGCCCTGCGGAAATTATTAGCAGATGCATCATCAGACAGAAAATGATGCCACTATCGCGCTTCAAACCGACTAGAAAAAATAGGTTCGTCGTTCGAGAAAGAATCCTTACTTGTTGTAGGCGAGGTCGATGCTTTGAGGGAATTTGCGAAGCCCTTGATCGTAGACATCAATAGCACGCTGAAAGAATCTCATGGATTTAACAGCATCTCCCGCACGCCATTTTCCAGCGGCTTCTTCAAAGTCGACGCCGGCAGATTGGAAGTCGTCTGCCGTGTCCAGCTTTTGCTCTTTCTTTGGCTTCGCTTTTGATTGCTTCGTAAATGATTTTGGTTTGGCCATCTTAATGGATATAAAGGTAGTTATTTCCTTCTATGATGTATGGCTCCACTGATTGGGACTGGTTGGGATGATGATTTTTCGGGGAGATTTTTTTTTTTTTAATTCGGGAACGGGGTAGGCGTAATAGGTAGATAGAAACGGGGTAGGTAGATTCGGGGGCCGAGTTTTGGCTAAAAAGCCCCACACCGTACGCGGAACGGCCCGTCTATCTAATGCTACCTTAGGTACGCTTCAGACCCGGTCGTACGCAATATTTGCTAGGTAGCATATATTGATTGTACTGCAACTAGTAGGTGTAATAATAATAACGACGAGGCAATTCTCTAGAGGATATATATTGTAGTTTGTAAATAAGAAATAAATACACGCATCTACTCTTTATGCGGCATTCCCCGTTGCCACCCCAACCGATCAATTTATGGAGAGCTGAAGCGCTTGATACCTAAATAATGAAGATATCATTCAACTTATCATACTATATTCTGCATGTCCTCATTTCCAGTCAACATTTAAGAGCCGCTTTGTTTTATTTAGTGAGGATTAGTCTATGTCAAACATTATGCGAGAAAGTATTATTGTAAGAACTATTGACCTATTTTAGGTTGGTCCATTAATATGGTATTTCCTAACTTCTTCAGGAATCCAGAGATCCGGTGGAGATAAGTTTCATGAAGATAGTATTTTGAATTGGACTATTCGTAGGTACGTCTTGGAGGAACTCGGATACAGTTCTCAACACAATTTATGAGAGACACGACCAAAAGATCCAAGTCCCGATAGATCTTGGTTAACCATTGGTAATTAAACATAAGCTTGTGATGAGCGAATCTCGTTCATCGTCCCTAGATTCCTTCTTGATATAAGTACCTACTCATAACCGCGTTAAAGAATCGCGCGTAAATTTTAACTACGCTTAAGCAACAATCTCTTCACGTCATCAATATCTGACAACTATTGAACCTACGATACGAGGCTGACGACACCAAAAACTTCACGTGTGCTAGGCTTTGACTTAGCTGAGTTCATAGTAATAATCGAGCTATTCAAGACGAGATTATAATCTTCAAGTAAATATCAAAACTATCTAATGACTATCTAATGAGCATAACTAACTTTAATTACTCACTAAAGTCTACGATGGAAATAGCAGATAATAACAGAAATGGTTAACGAATAATATATATAACACGTCTGAAAACTGATTGCCTCGTATGGTTCTCTTTATTGCCAGTCCATACGGTCAGCAGAGAATGTTTCATCATGAACTCCGTCTAGGCTTGTAGGACGAAGTAACAGTGAAGCTAAAAAAAGAATTACTAAAAGAATCATCATGCTAATTCGAACTGGAGATCGCGCAGAGCGTAGTGTTTTTTCTACCCAATAGTAAGCTGATTTTCGCGCTCCATACGAACCAAAATCCGGTTAGTTTCCTATTCGAGATCCGAATCCTATAATATATCTGCCGCTGGGCTGAGCCAAGCCTCATTTGGTGGCGTCAGCTACATTCGCATGACCTTACATTGACCGGTATCCTATCTCAGGGGCTCTCTTGCCCTTTCGAGCCTCGTCAATGGCTGATGAAACCATGGCAATAACTACAAGGGAGAGGTTTTGTCGTCAATGGAGAAGACTTAAATAGATGGATATCCGTGAATAATATTAAGGTCTTGAAAAATATTCAACCTCAACTTTCTCTAGCACCATTAATATCTATTAAGTTTTTACAATTGAACAGCACAAGAATGAAGGCTGTTACTACAATCATCGCTACGCTAGCATCAGCCGGCTCCGTCCGAGCTCATGTTGCAGCGTTTACAAAGGGCATGTACTGTCTGGTAAGTATTCTTTTCGTCTGTGATCGTTGTTATATAATAACCTAGCTAGAACGGTACTCAACCTGGAGTGGAAGATTTAAACACCAACACGGTCGTAAATCCCCTTTACGAAATCCCGAAAAGCGAATGGTGGATGCAGCACGACCGCGGCTGCGACTCGGATCAGTTCCGTCCTAGCCCAGGCGACTTTCTGGAGCTCCCGGCCGGTGGATCTTTTACTGTCGAGTTAGCCCACAACCGTGCCCAAACTACTCTCTCTTACGATGGGAAATTTACGTCGGAGTGGCCGGATGGACAACAGCATCCGGAAGACTGGCACAGCCCGACTCCTAACGACTGCCTTGGCGATAACCCTGATGGTTTAGGGGGCGCGATGCACACCCACAACGAATCGACTGCCGCCGGCACTGCTTTCGCCATCTCCTACAACTCGGATATCTCCAAGGTGACGATGGAGAACTTGGCGGTATTTACCGTTCTGGAGCAGTACGCACATCTCTGTAACTAGACGACCGCGTACAGACGTAATAGCTAACAGCGGTGACAGCACACCATGGAAACGCTTAGCCACTTACCAAGTGCCTCGCGACTTACCACCATGCCCTGAAGACGGTTGCTATTGCGCGTGGCTGTGGGTCCCGGATGGATGTAAGCCAAACACTTTTACTTTTCATTTATCCAAGTACTGCGTACTAATAGGTATTTATTAAGGCGGCACACCAAACATGTATATGCAAAACTTCAAGTGCCGCGTTACCGGCTCTACTTCTACGAGAACTGTTGCTCCCGCCAAAGCGCCGGTATACTGCGGCGATGGACAGACCCCCTGTATTGCCGGGGCAAAGCAGATGATTGCTTGGAACCGTACGTGCATTCCTTCGTACCCTGTTATTCCTTCCCCTATTGACGTGACATGCAGAGGCCGATGGGAACAACGTCGAGACACCGGCTGGCGTGTCTCCCGGTTACAACCAGAAGATGGGTTGGCAGCCCGGTGCGCAGAATGACATTTTCCAGTAAGCGCAGAAGTTCAATCCTCTGCTCGAAAAGAGATAGAAATCAGTCTTGGCTTTCGTTGTTTTCCAATTAGATATAGATGCGGTACTTTGGCTGGCTGTAGCATATTCTTTCTTGTTGTTATACTTCCATCGTATATTTTACTCTCAAGTATATAGTTGATCAATAACCATTATGTCTACCTAAATAGCTAACCTCTGCTATGGTGTGTGGCATCGTCAACGCGGTACCGAGCGAGATCCATGGGTACTTTCATGGTGCCATGTCTCGAGTAGGCCCAGAGAAAATGTCTTTAGCTTAAATAAAATTACAAAGAGAATTCAGCCACTGCCTGACCTTACCTTTGCCTAACTCTCCGTAAACAACAATGAGAAGTGCCTTTCAAGCTTGGAAGACCACTATTTGGCGGCTCAAAAACCTATGGAGGAATTTTATTCTGTAGTGAGAGTGACTTCAAGAATACTTAATGCTGTAATAGGTGTATGATCTACTCTGAGTTGAAGAGGCTACTATCTATCGAGGAAAGCGTAAGGAATCTCGTTGTACTCTCGTGGTGGCAGCAACACTCTTTGATCTTCGAAATACCTAGGAGTTGCTGTATATGTGACCGTGAACAGTGATCTATTATCTATTATGATATCTTTACTTGCGGTTATTCCCTATAATCTTCAAATGGTATGGTGGAGGGTGACGCTTCATGATTAGCTAGCTAATCGGACCCTTCAAAATCGCTGCTAGGAGACGGATTAGGGCTGGTTAATTCACATAGTTAGGGTTATAGGCAGGAATCTGTCACCGACTAACTACTGGATAGTAAATAATTTGCACTAGTAATAAATGGATAAATAGACCAACTGGTTGGGTCCAACGGATGACGACGTATGGTCGGTATGAGGTCTATTGGACGATTCCCGAGTATGCTTGGCAATGGCCAATCTAACAAAGATCAAAGGCAGCTAAGCCGCCAGGTAGCCCTAAACTATCTATGCCGGTTCGGCTCCGTACCTCGTCTGTCATGCGTGTGTTCCTCGAAATCTAAAAAAAAAAAAAAAACGCCGTGCGTGGCTTCTAATAGCTATGTATGCCCTGGTTATTCGTAAATACCATCGTCTCGACTAGCTCCAAAGCCCGCTCCGCTTTATGAAATGCCTATCAGTTCACGCGGTTGAAAAAGTAGACGTATGCTGTCTTTTTCATCTCTTCTACGTCGCCTGCTTCTACTACCTTCTCATCGTTGAAGAGAACCCACTTCGGCGTTGTCGTGTCGAGCAACTTGCGGATGAATGCCACATAATGTCTTTAGTTATATTAGCGCCTTATTGCGTATATTTGAAAATAATTAGGTGTAACTTACCCTGAGTGAATGCTGGTTCCCTTATGGCATACGATGCTTTGCAGTTGGAACCTCGCCGGAACATTAGCGCTACCTGTGGGGACGGTCTCCTTCGAGGACGGCGCAGTATCGTCGCCAAAGTCGCCATGGTCATCTGGGTGGCTAAACAACCATTCAACTGCGCGCTCTAAATCGCCGTTGGTCTCTTTTAGAGCTTTGCGGGCTTGTGGCGCGCCGAATCCCATAGACCCTAGCATCTCGATCTTCTCAGGATCCGCCGCAGCATTGCTTCCGGCACCGGTAGAGGCGATGACCAGAGGCTCGTCGATGTCGGCATCTTCCATGTGGCCAAACAACCATTCCATCGCCGCGTTGGTATCCGAGTTACCAGTTGCGTGAAGCGCCTTTTCGCATCGGTTACGGGGGAATCCCATGGCCATGAGCCCGTCCAGCGCGGCCTCGTTAGGCGTAAAAGCTGGAGCGGCAGAGGCCTCCTCTTCCGGCAGCAGTTCTTCGGACGGCTGGAGCCCGGAAGAGAGATATTCGTCGAGTAGGAACGGCTCGTCTCCCACTATGACCGGGACATCGACCTTGCGGGGCACCCAATTCTCTATCGTCATCTTCCGCGCATTGACGACGAGAGTGGTTGGTAAGGTCTTAAATAGCGATCTCTTGGTGAACCCGTCTTTGCTCCTACACGACGCGCATGTCAGCTCCACCATTTCCATGGCGGTGAAGTTGTCGAGACACTGCTTAAGCGTAACCGGCTTGTAGCGATCTCCTTCGCCTTCTACGACTGGCAGCTTCTCCAGGGGCACGTCGATAAAGATACCGTCCTGTTCGTTGCTAGTGTAGCGGACCTTCTTACAGCTCATACACTGCAGTCGCTGTTCAAGAACGAATCTAAACGACTGGGTAGGATCCTTTAGGGGTGCCGAGTGTTGAGATCTGGTGATAAACTTGACTAGGTGCTGTAAAAGTTCGAAGGCATCCTGCTGGCGCATCGTTGAAAATTCGGCGTGCCCGCGGCCGATAAGGTGCTTTAGCATGCTAGGCGATAGACCTTTCTGGTGCGGGACCTCGGAGGCTATGATATCGGAGTCTGGCTTCGAGTAGCGACCTGATAATAGGCCGTCTCCTAATTTGCGTAGCTGCGTTTCGAGATCCTGAGCTGGGTCAGGCACGATAGGTAGGTCAACTTCGGGGATGTTGTACCGCTCTTGAAATGCAGGCAGGTCGAATAGGCACTGAAGTATGCTCGCGAGGTAGCAGCTGTTGCCGAGATTCTTCAGTCCGGTTAGGCCAGGTCCGAACAGCGGTCTAAGTTCCTTTCCGTCTTCGGTGGTCATAGAGAATTCCCATCGTAGATTTTGTTCGATCTGCATCTCGGTCAAGCTCTTCTCCGTCTTGACCTGGTCAGAAACGATGATGCCCCAATGCGCCAGATGGACCGCGAGGTCGTTGTCCACGCGTTCCTCGTCGCATTGGTAGCAGTACACGTCTGCTGTACCTTCCGGGCTGATAGATCCTAGTTTGACGGCGACCGCGTGTCTCGACTCGGTAGCGTGTGCCAGCCCGTGAGAGTTTCCTCCAACACCGCCAAACTGGGCACGACCGCAACCCAAGTTACCGCATTCTAGGCATAGCCAGAGGTTCTCTTTTAGATCGCACTTAGAACAGTGACCTAAGTCGCTGTGGAGCTTTCGGCTTTCGTGTTGCTGTAGGAGAAGGATATGCTCGCAAGATGTCAGCTCCTGCTCCCAAGCCTTGACCTCTTCCTGCCGCGAGAATGTATTCGCTTTGAGGATCCCGTCGACGATAGGTGCGAGTTTCGGGCTGGTCTTGTCGAGCTCGGTAGAGCACTCGTGGCACTTGACCGCGGTTGTGATATCGTAGCGGTCGGCTTCGGTCTCGGCCGCGATGGCTAACTTGGTTATTTTTGTGGGAGGCTCGTCTTTTACGACTCGCTTCCGAGTTCGGCGGATATTTAGAGCGAGCGGGTGACTGCGGGTGACGTGGTGAAGGTTGGAATGGGTTCGAACGCCTAGACAACCTCCGTTGAAACACTGCAGACAGACGTCGAGGCCTTGGGCATCGTCCTAAGTGCGTAAGAATTGTATTCTGATGGTAAGGCTGGCAGGCAGATTCCGATGCTATTTCTAGGAACTTACGATAGAATCAAAGCATTGAGTGCAGTCTTCACGATAGACCGACTGAGCTGGGGTTGGGGGATGTAAAGCTGCAATATAAGACAGGCACGTAAGCTACAGGCGAGCATGAGATTTACGCTGTTCCCGCCCAAACTTACAAATAGAATCGAGATGTGGACATGCCATTTTAAAGGACGAGAGAGAGACGATAAAGGTGTTGGGTTAGAAGAGTGCTGAAATGATAAAGTTGTATAACGGAAGACGGCGTAGAGAATTGAGAGTAATTGTGGCAGGGATACGGTGATAAAATCAGAATGTTCCCAGCGAGGCCACGAATGATGTTTATTTGCTACCAAATTCCAAACGTGAAGCGTGGAAGCGTGGAAGCTACCTCATGTACGGCGGGGCTAAGGCTTTGTCGATGGAGGGGTACAAGTACAATCTGCAGTGCGAGGTCAGATTGCCCCACGCTGCTAATAGGTACATGTATGTTATGTACGTAACAGGTACTGCCATTTGCCAGCTGGCAGCAGGCGACAGACCTAGAAAGTTCGGTCGAAATTATCGGACTCGGACCATGTTTGTGCAGCTGCAAGAACGGATCTGATAAGGTGAAGAAGTGGGGATAGCTACAACCGACCCCCTCCTTACAGTGCATATACAATCTCCGAGACTTATGATTTCATCGCTAATTTGGAGTTTTATGATTCGCCACAGAATCCAAGTTCCATTTTAATACCGAGATCGCCGACAAAGACCGCTTCATTTTTTTTGGGGAGGGCTGCGTTTTACCTCATCATCTCCGATTCATAACCCCCAACCTACAAATTTCTACGTCTTCGCTTCCACCTCATCCGCAATATAGCCCTTTCATAATCGCCATCGCCTGTTTAACCAAGGACACATCAAACGAAAATCCATTTTCTATTGCCATTAATTTATCTCGACCACATTACAGCTCGCATATCTCATATCTCAAGATGCTGTCGCGGACGCTAGCAACCGCTGCTCGACGAGTAGTCGCATCAGCAGCTCCTCGCGTCGCCACCCGCCAGATTCTCAACCCGGCCGCCAGCATTGCGCGCCGATCGTACCACGAGAAAGTGTTGGACCACTACAGCCGACCGCGCAACGTAGGCTCTATGCTCAAGTCTGATGCCGACGTTGGTACCGGCCTAGTCGGCGCCCCAGCATGTGGCGACGTCATGAAACTTCAGATCCGGGTCGATCCGAAGAGCAACACCATATCCGACGTAAAGTTCAAGACCTTTGGCTGCGGCAGCGCTATCGCAAGTTCGAGCTACTTGACAGAGCTGGTGAGAGGCATGACGCTCGAGGAGGCAGGCCGTATTAAGAATACCGAGATTGCCCAAGAACTTTGCCTACCGCCCGTCAAACGTAAGTTTTCACATCTCTATATTTTATGTACGAATGAAATGATTCGTGTATATATGCTAACGCTTTGGTAGTTCATTGTTCTATGTTAGCCGAGGATGCCATCAAATCTGCTATCTCCAACTACTACAGCAAGAACCCTCATGCCAAGCCAACAAATCTCGCTGGTACTGGAGCAAAGATGCCCAGTATTAGCGAGGCCGCGACGGCAACTGCTTAAGGGTGAACGTACCAAATCGAATTTGAAGGATACATTCGTTACTTGCATGGGATACGGAGTTCAGATAGGGAATTAAAAGTCGCAGCTTTAATATGCAGTCCAGATGGGGATACTGGTATGTGGCTGTTTATGATAATATGATATCGCTGTGCGTTGTTCTGTTGTGAGGGATTTTTGATGTTACGGCTATTTTCAACTCTGACTAGAGTTGAATGCGATGGACTTTGATCTCCTCAGTAATCGAGTTATCAAACTTGGGTAACTTGGGTTTTTCGAGCGCTCATTAAGAGATGTAAAATAGTCCTCACTCGGAATAAAACCGTAAAACCACATGGTTGTTTTATATTTAATCATTGTTCAGTGAGGTGTATGGCCGTAGTATTTACTATATTCTAAATATTAAGATCCAAAGGAACTTGAGTTCTTTCTATTCTCAGTCCACCTTTATGCGATGAACTGTTACCTCCTACTCGAGCCTCGATAGGAGCGTATCTAAATTTAACTATAGTCGTCGAAAACAATATCATGAGAATAAGTTGGTGTATTGCCTATTACTAAGCCACCCATAAACTAAGGTATGCCAAGCCGTAGCCGCTAACATATTTGCCTTATCAAACGTTATCAGGAGCTTATCTTATCAGATTCAGGGTCCTCGATTGATTTTTTTCTCTTTTAGTTCACCTCGATATCCCCAAAGTTCTTTCATTTGGCGTGGTGTTTTCTTCGGCGCCGCAACTTACAATTTTATTCTACTCTGGTTGTTTAAAGGTCAATTAATATATCAAAGTATACTCATCTAGAGAGCTTCTGCAATCATGTCGAAACATCGTCTCGAGGATGCTGAAGTAGAGGCTGCAGCCCTTCCGCGCAAGAAGTCTAAGAAGGAAAAGAAGGATAAGAAGGATCGCAAGGAGAAGTCGCAAGAGGCCGATACAGTCTCGCCAACTCTATCAGATCTAGTCGTGGAACCGATAACATCAGAGGTTGACGGGGAAAAGACGAAGACGAAGAAAGAAAAGAAGGACAAGAAAAAGGAAAAGAAGGAAAAGAGAAAGGCAGAGAAGAGTAGCAGCGAGGGCGAAGTTATTAATGAACCAAAGGACGAGGATACCGCTGAGCAAGATATAGCAAATGGGTCTTACGACGATGTAGACGCGGACCGCAAATCTAAAAAGGAGAAAAAGGATAAGAAAGATAAGAAGAAGCGCAAGACTGAAGAGCCAGAGACCAACGGCGTTAATAGCAATTCCAATGGCTCTAAGGAGAGAACTACAAATATAGTCGCCAATGCCTCAATCGCTTCCGGTACATCACAGACGTATGAGGAGAGTGCGGCACTCTCTGCCGTGCCCGAGTCTGATATCACAGCCTTCCTTAGCACGCATCAGATTACTGTTACCGACCCGCTCTCTGACAAACCTTTCCGACCCATCGTCGAATTCTCTCACTTGCCCTCCTCGGCTCTGATCGCCAAAACCCCTTTCGCATCTTTCAAAGCTCCGACGCCTATACAGGCGGCTTCTTGGCCTTTCGGGCTCTCGGGTCGCGACATTGTCGGCGTAGCAGAGACGGGTTCGGGCAAGACCATCGCTTTCGGCCTACCGCTCATATCTGCCGTGCTAGGAATGCCCAAGTCCAAGGGCAGCGGGAGTATACGTGCGGTCGTAGTGTCTCCCACGCGAGAGTTGGCAATGCAGACCAACGAGCAGCTGGCGAAGCTCGGTGATCTCGTAGGCTTGAAGACAGTTTGTATTTACGGTGGCGCGTCCAAAGATGATCAGAGGGTACTGCTACGCAAGGCGGACGTCGTAGTTGCGACTCCTGGCCGGTTAAAGGACTTCCTGGAAGAGGGTTCTGCCAAGCTCGAGGGAGCTAAATTCGTCGTACTAGACGAAGCCGACCGCATGCTAGATAAAGGGTTCGAGGACGACATCAAGAGGATCATCGGATGTACACCTAGGAAGGAGGACCGCCAGACTCTCATGTTCACAGCAACATGGCCGCAGAGTGTGCAAGCTCTCGCATCCACCTTTATGGTATCACCAGTCAAGATCCAGATAGGCGGAAACGCGAGTGGCGACCTACAAGCGAATATAAGGATTGAGCAGCGTGTCGAAGTTATAGACCCCCGAGGCAAGGAAACCAGGCTATTGCAGCTGCTCAAGGCACAGCCCAAGAACGAGCGAGTATTAGTCTTCTGCTTATACAAAAAGGAAGCCACTCGGGTTGAAGGTTTCCTGCTGCAGCGCGGCATCAAAGTTGTTGGCATACACGGCGATCTCAAACAGGAACAGAGGACGCGAAGTCTCGAGGCTTTCAAGACGGGACAGACCCCTGTTCTGGTTGCTACGGATGTTGCCGCCCGCGGTCTAGACATTCCCGAGGTGAAGCTGGTAATTAACGTCACGGTATGATGCACCATCTTTTCTATTGATATGCTACACTTTTATAACGCATTTGGTACGCTAACCTACGAGCACGGATTCTAGTTCCCTCTTACTATCGAAGACTACGTCCACCGTATCGGGCGTACTGGGCGAGCAGGCAAAACCGGACTGGCCATCACGCTCTTCACCGAACATGACAAAGCGCATTCAGGAGAGTAAGTCCAACAGGTTCTCGCATTCCACGCATCAATTCACACTAACGCTTCCTCTAGACTCATCAACATACTTAAGGCTGCCGGACAACAGGTGCCGGAGGACCTCCTCAAATTCGGGACGACCGTCAAGAAGAAGACGCACGGCACGTATGGCGCCTTCTATAAGGACGTCGACATGACGAAGAAGGGTACGAAGATCACATTCGATTAGACTGTATCAAGCGCGGTAGAATTGGTGTCTATATAAATTAAGCTATGTCTATACCTAAGGTAGATGTTACCTTGACGCTTCGCCACGGCCGCGGATGGAATTATAGCAGCCCAGCAAGTATTTGCGTTCGGCATAGGCACTGGTTGACCAGTTAGAAATTTACATATACGCGTATAGAAAGTAGTTAAGACACTTACATGATGATTACGAAGGGCACGGCTCTAGTTGCAACCGTGATTAGATCTACAAATACGTATGGCGATGTGCTACCGATAGAAATGCCGGCTCTCCTCAGAGAAGCCCAGAACGCCGCAGCAGCAACAGTCGTGAGAGCCAAGTTACCTGGAAGGATACTGTTCCAGCTAAAGTCGATTTCGTTAGCCCGAAAATACTGCGTGATAAAAGTTCCGCTCCAGATGATGCGGCATAGCATATTGATGCCGTTTGCGTACACGAGACCAGCAGCACCCAGGTCCAAAACTCGGAGTGAGACAAACCCGGCAACGCCAAATGCCACGCTGAAGGCGCCCATCCACAAGCTCTGGCGGTGCACCTCGGATTCCGTGGCGATCGACGATACAAACGCTTCCGCGACGCCGTTTATAGCTAGGAGTGGGATATATAAGCAATACCGCGCCAACACTGCCCCGGCTCCGCTGGCGGACCATTTAGTGCCTGCGACAATCTGAACCAGCAAAGGCGCAGCGTAGGGCCCTATGGTAACGACCATCGTACTTAAGAGGACGTAGAACTTCAGGAGCGCCTGTAAATCTGAACGCGCCTTGGTGACGGCTTGCTTTCCGGGAGAGCTTTTTGCAGAAGAGAGTAGCTTGCTGAAATAGTTGCGACTGCTCTCCTCGATAGGCTGGAAGACTAAGCGTGCAAGCAAGCTCCCGTAGTTATTGGCGAGAGCATAAACGCCTTGGGATCTCGAGTCGGAGAGGATGGAAACTAGAAATGTATCGCCCTGTGTAAGTAGGTGCTTTACAAACGACTGAGCCGTCAAGCTGTACGCAAGTTGTAGGGTCGGTCTGTAAAAGTACCCGAGCACATAATCAGTGTCGAGAGCCCGCGCCGTCTCTATTTTCTTGTTAGTCCCTTTCTGCGAGGGGGCACTTGTCCTTAGGAAAAGGGAGAAACCCTCGGTAGACGCCAATTGTGCGCCATACCACGCGTAAACAGCGAGGAGTCCTGTGCCGTAGGCTAGCTGTCCGAGGGCAAATGGTAAGACGCCAATCTCTAAACCCTTCTTCCAAGCCCAATTAGCCGCCCCGAAGGTTGCGAAGCATCGAAAGAAGGTAGCTACAGACTCGGCTGCGGCACGAGGCCCAAAGCGCAATCGATGTTGCAGTATCACGAAGGCGGGCTCGGAGAGTAACTCGACGATAGCCGCTACAGCGTATATACGGAGGGCGACATCGAGGTAAGGCGTAGCAGCGGTAGCAGCGTCGACATAGCTAAGGTAGGCCCAGCCCAATCCGACAGAAGCTCCCAGACCTAACAGTAGAGATATATGAGCAATGTTTACGACAGACTGGCTGTCTCTTGCATTCTCAGCTAGGGGTTGGCCGTCAGCAGAACGCGAAGTGGACGGGCTCTCCTGGCGCTGGATAGCTACGCGCAAACTCTCGCGGGAGAAGAATAGAACAGACAAGTAGTAGACTTCGAGCTGTGTTGAAATTCCTAATAGCTGAGCGGTTAGGAAGCGGAGCAGCAGCTGGTTGGCTACGAAGGTGATGGCGCGCGACGCGATTTGGAGGACTATGAGCAGGGATGCGCCGTGGACGGCAGAACCTTGCTTCGGAATGGGATTGGTATGCAGCTTTTTGTCATTGGCATCCTTCGAAGCGTCTAGTTGGTCGATCATAGTTGTACCGCATCCAAGGATTTAATGTTCCATTTTGGTACAATTTTGACACGCGACGGAAAGGAAATGATGACAAGTTTCTGTTTCAATAATTACGGTCCGGCATTCGCGATTACCTACCTAAATTTTCGGGGTCCGGGCACTGATAGAACCGCTACAGCCGCTACCATCTAGCGCCCTGAGTTGCGCCGATAGGTACCTAACCTAAGGTATCGATAGGCACCGGAGGAGCTGCGGAGTTACATCACCCAAATAAAATTAGAACTTTTTTTTTTTTTACTTTGACGTGCAGCTCTTCCGCTTTCTTCTCGAAAAACCCCGTGGGGGAGTTATTGTCAAGAAATGCCCCATACTATGACATAATTCCTGTTAGATGCAGATTTACGATCAAAAATTTGCTGCGTATATCAAAACATACTAATTGAGAAGGACCGATGACAATCCTGACCGCTCGACACTTGATACCGCAATAGAATATCGGACCGATGTCTGTATGGTGACTATTGCAGTCTAACCCCATAAGACTCCATAAAACCCCGTAAAACCCCATCATATTTTACTATCCAAACTACAACAAACCTTCCTCTACCCCACTGGCTAGCTCCCCAAAACTGCAGATGATGTAGCCTCTAATCGTCAGACTCGATCCACGTCGAGGCCAGCATATCCACAGCAGTGAGAGACTTCAGCTGAGCGACATGTCGCATCAAGCATCCCTCTGTACGTCATGGGTAACCAATCCTACACCTTTTTAAAAACTATATGCATCCCTAACACTTCTGCTTACTGTTCAGGAGCACCTTACGGATTACTGGTAGGGACTTTGGCTGGTGGTCACGGCAAGCCTATCGTTCAAGGTTGCAGACATGTGTACGGGTTAGATTTCCAAAGCATGATGTATCGAACTTATGTTTGCTCGGCGTTATTATAGTCAGCTCCTGAAGCGATGAGCCTTGGTGTCGGCGAAAATGCCTACATTAGATCGGTGGCGTCTCGGGGAACGTGGAGAATGAATGGAGAATGAATGGGGAATGAATGAAGAAATGGAGAAGAAATGGAGAATTGGGGAAGAAATGGGCCGACTTATTAGCCTTTGAGGCTGGAATTGCTCTTCAGAATATCTCCATTTTCCCCCACACACACGCCCACATACGCCCACACATACTCCCACACATCCTCTCCATGGTCAGACCAAGCCAGTTAGGATCGTGGAATTCGCCGTGGCTGCGTAGATTTTTAGTTGACGGCACTTGTCGCCTCCCCTGCAATAAACCTACAGGGTAGGGTTCCAGGCACCAGCTAGAGTCCCGAACTAGAGTCCCGAACACGGAGGGCTAACCCATATTGGAGATTTGAACCTATATCCTACGACGACGGCGATACGGTACCAAGCCACTAATGCAATGGAGCTCTACGTCTGCATCCATCCCGCCTAAGCTTCATGGGAAATACCGATGATCTGCTGCTGTCCGCATAGTACAGCATATACGCTTGAATCAGGAATATTTCGACCTGGTTGGTCATGTACTATATGCAAACTTTGTGCTTCAACGTTGCTTGTAAGACAAGTCTATAGAGTGAGATGAACATTTTTCTATTTGAAGAGTCTCTGAAACGTCAATTTACACATACTAATGTAATTTTTTTATTTTCTTCTTAGTTTCGTACAGCTCAGCTCAGCTTCTACACGTGTAGGTAAGGTTAGGTTAGGTAGTCTTGCATTATGTAGTAGGATTTGCGGTGCTATCAGATCGTAGGAGGTATCGAGCCTGAGTCTCTGCATTACAATCGGACCGGCTACAACTTGTCAGGCCTCGTGAAGTACAACCTTGCCAATAATCATGTCTAGATATGAAAGAGAACTTTGATACTAGTGATTTCCGGGGATCGAGTTCTACTAGGTACCCCTCCTTCTATCCCCCCTATCCCCAGCTACAGCCCCATTAGCTTAGAATTTGCGAGGCAATAAGAACGACATCAAGGGTCTCGACGCTACGTATGGCCTTGGTACCTCATGCCTTCTTTTAGGTAGTAAACCCCTCGTGACTCCCCACTCCATCTTATTTCTCTCTTGGTGAGATATTTCATCATCCCCTTACCCCTGTTACGTGAATTAAGATCGCGTCTACACCAAATCGGGTTTGCCTTAGATTACAACATATAAATTTCAGCATTACTTAAACTTCCCTCGCCCCTTCTGAAGGACAGCAACCCATGTCCTCCTATCCGTGCGACTATACGTAGTATTAGCCGATTTATAATATCGAACGGCGCAAAAATATCTTCGCAATGGGTCGCTTCACTATCCAAAAGCCCGAGCAAGATGCCGGCAAGGCGTGGCCCGCCATCGCCATCGGTCTATTCGTAGCATTCGGTGGTATTCTATTCGGGTATGTCTATCAGCATTCTTAGGATATGTGATAGTTCACATTGTTCTTCTTTGCGCTAACATACAATCTCAGTTATGATACCGGAACTATCAGCGGTATTCTAGCTATGGACTTCTTCCAAAATCTCTTCTCAACCGGTTACGTCAACACTCACGGCCATCTGGACGTCTCACCCTCCCAATCCTCTGCCATCGTGTCGATCCTCTCCGCGGGCACTTTCTTCGGAGCTTTGGGGTCGCCACTCATCGCCGACACTATAGGTCGCCGCCTATCTCTCATCGTCTCTTCGTGGGTCTTTATTTTCGGCGTCATACTCCAGACCGCTGCTACGGCCCTACCTCTGTTCCTGGCCGGTCGCTTCTTTGCCGGCTTCGGAGTCGGTCTAATATCTGCGCTAAGTATGTCTCTCGCAAGTCTTACTCGGCTTTTAACTGAGCTTCAACTAACATGTGTTATAGTCCCCTTATACCAAAGCGAAACGGCACCGCGTTGGATTCGAGGTGCCATCGTAGGCGCGTATCAATTCGCCATCACGATTGGTCTACTCCTCGCCGCAGTTGTAGACTACGCCACGCAGTACCGTCAGGATACCGGCTCGTACCGCATCCCTATCGCCGTGCAGTTCGCTTGGGCCATCATCCTCATTGCCGGGATGCTTCTACTACCAGAGACTCCCCGGTACTTGGTCAAGAAAGGACAGCAGGACAAGGCTGCTCGTTCTCTTGGTAAGCTCCGAAGGATCGATCGCAACCATGCCGCTATCCACGATGAGTTAGCTGAGATTAAGGCGAACAATGATTACGAGCTGAGCATCGGAACGGCCACTTATCTTGACTGCTTCCGCGGTCCCATGCTGAAGCGACTTCTCACCGGTATGGGAATACAAGGGCTTCAACAGCTAACAGGTAACGCACGCCGGTTATCCTTCTAATGCTTAAAGATTCCTTACTAACATCATCGTAGGTGTCAACTTTGTGTTCTACTACGGCGTAAATTATTTGTTAGTATAATAAACATTGTTTCGATCCTCTTTACCTAGTCGTAGTGCAAAGCTAACATAATAATCTTCAATATTGTAGCAAGAACTCGGGCATCCAAGATCCGTTCACGATCCAAGTAATCACGTCTTGCATTAACGTCTTCTCAACCCTCCCTGGTCTGTGGGCTGTAGACAGGGTTGGTCGTCGCCCCCTTCTCTTATGGGGCGCAGTCGGAAGTAAGTAAAATTTGGATTTATTTTCTTATCTCGTGAAATGATTACTGACTTTTCTTGCTGCAGTGTGTATCAGCCAATTCCTTGTGGCCCTGCTCGGTACCCTGACGACGGGGCAAGACGAGGCAGGTAATGTCGTGGTCTATAACGTCGCGGCGCAGAAGGCTGGTATCGCCTTTATTTGTATCTATATATTCTTCTTTGCCAGTACCTGGGGACCTCTTGCGTGGGTAGTGACGGGCGAGATTTTCCCCCTGAAGATGCGAGCCAAGTGCCTTAGTATGACTACGGCCACTAATGTAAGTTGTTCTCGCCTATATAATTATTATGTCTCCTCTATCCGATATGCAGTGCTGACTGCTTATACAAATAGTGGCTCCTGAACTGGGCGATAGCCTACGCAACCCCGTATCTCGTCAACTACGGCGAGGGTTACGCCAATCTGCAGTCCAAGATCTTCTTCGTGTGGTTCGGCGCTTGTTTCATCTGCATCGCCTTCGTGTACTTCCTCGTATACGAAACCAAAGGATGGTCGCTTGAAGAGGTCGACGAGCTATATAGTGAAGTGAGTAGTGCGCGGAAGAGTGCTGCGTGGACCCCGAGCTCTACATTTTCGCAACGACAAGGTTTTCCCACGACGGCTTCTGGTGACGTTGATAGTGCTACAACTAATGGGCAAGCCGAAAAGTTGGCTGAGAGTGAAGGACATACCGGCGTTTCGCATCACGACGAAAAATCTTCGGTGTAAATTTAGCGGCACTTTAGCTTCATCAGTTTAATATCCGTCTGACTTGTAGCATATACTTCAATAGACTTCAAAATACGTCGTTTTTCAGGTACCTCCTGAGCTAGTCTTAGCAAGAGGATTTGCTTAAGGGCCGTGAGAAAGTATGTGTTTTATGAACTGAATACTAACCAGGCTCTAGAATCATCACTAATAACTAATCCACATTCGCCTATTTATATCGGGTTCTCGGTCTGCAATCCAATTGCTTATCCTTTACGTCCATCGATGGTTTATATGAATTGCAACTGTACCAAAACTAGGACGTTGTAGGGACCGCAGCAGGCCAATGCATTCCATGAAACCCAAACCCTATAGCGAAATCACACTCAGCGCGTCCTAGTTCGTGTAGAGTCTTGGCATCCAAACATAGCAGATAACTCGTCTTACCAGCCCCGTCGAGCACGACGCTCAGGAGCACGCCGTCATCTTCGTCCAGGCCTCCTTCTCCAGGTGACCTCGGACGCGGTACAAAGATAGGTTCTCCCGGCGTGTGTCCGCTTGGATTGTCCCAGAAAGTCGTCCCATGTGTTAACACGTCTGTCTTCACGATAGTATCGAATAGGGTGCTGTAACCGCGGTTGGCTATGCTATATATGTAGCGATGTTTCTTGGTTGCGTATGTCGGGTTGATCGTAGGTAGTTCGCCAGCATGCGGAGCTTTGATTTCGAACATTTTCTTTGCATCCCGTCGAGTTTCTAATGCATCCGTATCGTTTGTGTCTGATTTGGGGATCCCAAGTTTCCATCGAGTAAGTCGAACGTGACAGCTGCGATTACGCTCTTCGTCGCCCCAGAATTTCTTGGCCGCGCCGTTCCTCTGAAGCATGACGTCTACTTCATACGCTCTTATCACGTCAAGATTAGGATACTGCATCACGTCGCAGTACACGTTAAGGTCGCCCGTCTCTTCGTCGCGCTCCTCGAATGAGTTTACGCTGTGGAAGTAAAAAGCCGCCGGGCTATCGAACATCGCAACTACACCGCGGTTGCCGAGACGGTCGACGACGAACCACCTACATAATTTCGACGAGTCGAAATTCTCGATAGCGTCGACCATATTGCCCTTCCAAGGGACTTGAATGCCGTTCGTACCGAGGTGGGATGATGGAATACACAATATGGCAAATGAAGATGTGAGATAAAACGAGTGAATGTACGCCGGCTTCACGTCGACGGCAGATATCGTAGCTATAATTTCGGTTACTCCGGTTGACGCGCTTGTGCGGAAGACACGATACGATGACTTGTAGCCCATTTCAAGATTATAGTTGTAGTAGTCGCCGGTTTCCGGATCTCTCTGGGCGTGGGCGCAGCTCAGCGGACCTCTAAGGAGCGGGTGGAGCGCCTGCTGTCTGGCTATACCTATCGGCTCTAAGGTATTCTGGTCGATCTCTTTCATGTTTCCGTTATCTGTAGTCAGCCATAGAGTCTTGATACCTGCTCGATGGCCAGACTCCGTGGTCGTCTTAGTTTTCGACGGCAAACCGGGCACGTTTGCTTGGAAGGCAACGGAGACATTGTCAAAGTTGGGATCTTCCCGTTTCGGTGATCCTCTCCAGACGCTCATGATCTTGCCAAATAGTCCGATGCATGGATCCATCTTTTGCCCGAAGCCGATATCAGGTCTTTTCCCATCTTTCTTAATAGCGTCATATAGAGCCTGGCTCTGACGTCGAGATGTATATTCGACCCTTACAGCGCTATCGCTATTCTCGAAATTGGGAATAATACTAAATTTATGTGATTGGCCTAGGCCGTCGAACCAATGCGTGGTACGGAATGTGCCTTTCGGGGTATTTTCGACAATATACTGCCCGGGGCCGGTGCGATACAGCGTGCCAGAAGCCCACGCCGGGATGGAACCTTTGATAGAAAGTTCTACTGGACCGCGTATCTCATTTAGCCCTTCGAACTTATAATATATTAGCATATCATACGGGTGAAGGTGGTATAATGGGGGCTTACTCCTGCTTCGTTTGGCCAGTCTTCAAAATCAGCTTTCAGCATTCCTCGTACTGTAGTTTCGAAATCGGTATCTTCGTTTTCAGGTCCTCCAATAATTTCCCTATTTCGTATATCGTTTGTCTCGGTTTCTGTAGCCATGATGCTCCGGAGGTTGTTAATAGCGTACCACGTGTCTCAAATTCCAGAAAACCGAAAGGCTATTGGTATTTCTAACCAGCGTATAAGCCGAGCTGAAGTGGGCGGGTGAGATTATATAGGCACTTAACGGCTATAAATGGACTCGGTCGTCTTTAAGCCAGGGATTCGGGCCCGACTCATTCAAGTTGTTTGATTGCTTGTTACCGTAAGGAGAACATAGGACGTTCGATTTCGTAGATATGATCTAACGAAGTAGTTCGTCTCTTGAAGATAACCGAATGCGAGACCCGGTATCAATTCGTCAGCCACGCGACCAACTGGTAGTGAATATTCGATAACTTAAATGCGAGGGAGTTGCGAGAGAGTCTCTGTATTGCTTAGCAAGTTGCTATAGATATCGGCCAATGGAAATGCTGCTATTACTGTTTGAGGCCTAAAGATCCGATAGACTTGGTGGTCAGATACTCTACGTCTAAATATGTACGTAGCTCCCTTGCGCAGAGCTCTTTCACTCACGTCCACCAATGACGAATGCGAGTTGACGATCGAGAAGGAACGTAGACTAATAACGACGGGCCAATCATAAAAGATAAAAGGGTTAAGGGTTTCGGATTCGTTGTCGAAGGAATTAGTAAAGGCTAACTAATAGATACCTGAGGATCTATGATTAGTTTAGGTACCTATGGAAGTTTATATGAATATCTAGAAAACTTTCTTGCTACTCAAAGCTGTGATGTACCGGGCCATATTTCCAGGTACATGATAGAATGACAAAAAGTACTGAGGCTCTAAGTCATGATTCATGAATCACGCAGGTGTAAGTACCTACATGTCAAATCGGTCAAATTAGTCAAATTAGTGGCTGCAAGTCTGCAGACTGTAAAAGACATGTACTTGCCTTATTCAGGACTTGAATCCATTCGTCATCCAATAGACGTTTAGTGGCTTTTTAATTATCCCGAAAGGTTGGCAAGGGATATTGAATGGCTTTCCCGATTGGCCGACTTTTTCGGTAAGTTCTGCGCTACAGCGGTACCTCACTAAAGTACTTTGACTTAGGAACTTCGCATTCGCTTAAATTGATATCTACCCGTCTTTAACTCGTCTTTAACTCCAAGCCTCTTTATCATTCGGCTATTCGTTACTACCTCTAAGTACCTTAGGTCTTTTCTCTAATCATTATAGTCAGCACTAAGCTGGTCTCATAAGAGGATTCTTAGTAGAAAATTTACGAAGATAAGTTCTCAATGTCATAATAGAGCATTAGGTAATATATAAGATGGTAACTCCGTAATCTCCGCCACCTCAGGGCTGAACTTGTAACTGTAACCTATACCTAACCTGTAACTAAATCGTTCATAATCCAAATACTATCCATTCTTATAGACCAACAGCAATATGGTATTTCCTAGCCGCGGCTGTATTACCTGTAAAACCCGGCGCATCAAGGTGAGGCGTAATGAGACGAGAAAACTACCCGATCACCGCAAACTAAAAAAATCTAGTGCGATTCGGTCCATCCATCGTGTGGCCGATGCCAAAAAGCAAGTCGAGATTGTCTTTGGGATCAGAACGAAGAATCTGGTTTACTATTCAAGGATGAGAATGCCTTTGCTCAAGGCAAACCTCGGCGTCCTTGGAAATCAAAGGTACAAGAAATATCAGGACCGGAGGCCGAAGTGGTCGACTCAGCAGCATTTTCCGTGTCATCCTTCGTTCCGGCGGAAGATAAAGCATTGCAATTCTGGTTTAATGATTACGTATTCCGAGACGACGAGATCCCCGAATTTGCTCGAGAGTATAACCACTACTTAATACCTTACCGTGATATAGACCAACATGACTCGAGTCTTCACCTAATTATATCGGCCCTTTCGCACGCTGTATTCGGTCGTGTGATGCAGCTAGACAAGCCGATTGAAGAAGCCGAGAAGTTATTCGCACGAAGCATCGAGAACGTGCAAAACGAGATCCTCCAGCTATCGCAAAACAACATCGACGAGCTTCTCCTTGCGACGATGCTGACGGCTGACTACAAGGTATGAGTGAAAGTCTACAAGCCCTCTAGCAAGCACGGCCTAATACATCTTTGCTATAAGAACGTCATGGATAGATGCTATAGCCGTGACCAGGATGAAGTTTCGCTTTTGAATCTCGACGTGACCGGATCACGAATCTGGAAGAATACTTGTCATTACGATAGAGCTACAGATCTCTTGAGGCAACGGCAGCAAAAAAATTGGACGCCCAATCTTTTTCTAGACCGAGCCGTGCGACGACGATTAGTAAGTATCCAAACATGCGTAATAGATACATTGCTCACCAAGCCTAGATTCGGGTGTGTATTCTTCGAGGCATGTTCGTTCCTGAGTGGCTTCGAGACGGGGTCGAGTTCGGTGAGGAAGGTCCCGTTCTAACTCTTGATTCGATCATGGTCCGCGTAGCCGCCCTCCGTCAGAGGTCGCTTTGTCTTTTCCTTCCGAAAAGTGCAAGATTCTCAACTCAACCGCATCCGGGCGACCTTGCAACCGAGGCTCGATCGCTTGACGATGCATTGGAATCGTGGTCTACTACACTCCCTGAAGATTGGAAATTTACCACACTATCGAGTTCTGAGCCAGATTCTACCTTTGATGGGGTAATTCATGTCTTCGCCACGTGTGGCCACGCTACTATATGGTGTCGATACTACGCTATCCGTTTAGTTGTCAACAGCATCCGCAATAGAGCGCTCTCCATTATGGCCCAATGTTCATCTCAGATGTTATCTGTAGCCCCAGAGCAGGATATATGCCTAAGAAATATGGCGTCCCTAGGAATAGACTTGTGTCGTAGTATTGCGGTCTTCTTCGCCCCTGTTACTACGGAGAGAAATCCCACAGCTGCAAGAGAAACTGTGATGAACGATAATATTGTTCGCGTTAATCAAGAAATCAAGCCTAAGCTAGCGACGCTTTTAGCATGGCCGCTGATACTAGCGATCAATGCGGATAATATCCCAGAATTCCAAAAGCAGTGGCTAAAGAATAAATTAAAGTCTGTTGCTAACACTTTAGGAAATGCCATTCTTGAAAAAGTTATGGAGCAGAATGAACTGAAGTTCTAGATACAAGTACAGAACCCCCTACTTCTCAAAACGTAGTAGACACTCTAAAATAGAAGATAAATGACTTAGTCGAAAAGCCCAAAAACGGGCTTGGGAACATAGGGTTCCTCGAGGAACTTGACGTCTTCAGCCGTTAACGTCTTACCTCGCGCATCGCATGCCTCGTCAATCCTAGCAACCGAGTTGAACCCGACGATCGGTATAGTGCCTTTCATATGATGCCACGCCAGATTGACGTTGCTCATCTTCCAACCTTTCTCGACAGCAAGCTTCTCTACTCGGCGAATAATTTCCTCCTCGTCAGGTCGGAGATCTAAGCTGATGGGACCGGGTGTCTTGGAGCGAGTCGAGTCATCCTGTCCCAAGGGTCGGGCTAGCTTACCGCCGAAGTTAGGAGAGTACGGCAGGATACCAACGCCCGTGTCATTACAGTAACGAATCATCTCACGTTCCTCTTCGCGATAGCACAAGTTGTACAAGTTTTGCATACTGATGAACTTGGTCCAGCCGTTGCGTTCGGCGACCGCCTGCATGCGCACGAACTGCGTAGCCCACATCGAGCTCGCACCGATGTAGCGCACCTTGCCGGTTTGTACAAGGTCGTGTAGTGCCTTCATGGTCTCCTCGATAGGCGTGGTTGGGTCGAATCGGTGAATTTGGAATAAGTCAATGTAACTCGTGCCCAGACGCCTCAGCGACGCATCAACAGCGTTAAAGATGGCAGCGCGAGAAAGACCTGTGTTGTCGTTAGCCTAATGCTCGGATTTTTTTCCCCGTTTGTTATGTATGGATGAATAAATGCGGCGCTACTCGAATCGAAACTCGCTTACCCCCTTGGTTGACATAGTCCTTGCTCTGGCTAAGTACTCCTCCAAACGGAGCGGTGAATACGCTCGAGTCTTCCCCGACGTATAGGAAACACTTTGTCAAGATGATGACCTTCTCTCGCGGGATAGAGAATTTCTGAAGCGCTTTTCCGACAATCTCTTCGCTGATGCCGTTGGAGTAGGCGTTTGCTGTGTCCCACGTGTTAATGCCCCTATCGTAGGCGGCCTTGAGAATTTCGAGTGACTTCTCTTCATCTAGTACCCACGGCAGCCACTTTGAGGAGCCCAGGGACATAGCACCTAAGATGGGTGAGGACACACGAAGCCCGGAAGAGCCTACCCTAGCATAATCTACATTGGTATTGTCGATGCTCTTCTGGAGAGATGCCGGAACTGGGAATTGAAACATGGCTAAGCTGATGTTGGAGTCTTGACTTAGGTTGAATAACGAAATATTAATCTTCCTTGATACTCGAATATAGTAAATTATCTGATCTGTTTTGATGAACGAGTACATGAAAGGGGTGGGCTTATTCCCTTTATATATCTATTCTGTTCCTCTTGATCACCCCTCTCAATATGCTACGCAAAGCTCCATAGCCTACATTCTCCAAGGCTAGATAGACCTTTCGAGTCTCCTAAGCGAAATATTCATAGTCGAATGATATTTCCCGTGGACGGGAGTTAAGATGGTGTTGTCCGAAGTCCGCAACGACCGTACTCCTACTTTTATTTCTAAGCAGCTCGTGAGATTTTCCAAAGATGGTCTAGCACCAAGAGCTCGCGGGTTTTTCTCCAAAGGGAATAGTCCCAAATAACTATTCCTGGCATACTAAACAGATTGAATATCCTTAATGAATCGAAATGCTCATGCATGTGTATATCTTGGCATATTTTGGTGATAAGATATGAGGTTAAGATACATATAATATTCCCCTATACAAATTCAATAGCTTGATGCATTCAAAAGAATTACAGGGTATTTCTACTGCTTTCTGCCACTATCCTCCCTTGCCTTATAATATATACTATGAATGTATTACATCAAGACCATCAAGGTACTCATTCAATCATCATATCCCATATTTATACATGTGTCCACCCATCCCGAGTTCTCAACCTAGCTTCGTCCTCTCATTAAGACCAGGTCAAGCACTTCAATATCTCGTCAACTGAGGACTGCCTGCACACGCCGGTAGTGAGAATTTAGTCTCGGCAAATACCTTCTGCATGCCATCCTCGTGCTTCTCGAACTTGACATACACCTTATCCAAGTCATCTAAATGAACGCGATGAGATACCATCTGAAGAGGGTCTAGATCACCGTCCCGGATCATCTTTAGTAAGTCCTCCCAGTACTTGTGTACAGGTGCTTGACCGTTGCCGATGAGTCGAATACCCCTTTCCATAAGAGATCCGATGTTGAAATGGTTGGTCTAAGGTTGTTAGCATGTTAAATCACTAAGACGAATAGTATTACGAAAGGGATAAAGAGCCAAGAACTCACGTAGCCGACGTATACACCAGTAACTCCGCATCGACCAAAGTTTCGAACACTCTCGATCATCTCGTTAATAATTTCGCTCGTGTCGGTCTCTGCACCCAATGTCATCTCGAGCCAGTGCATCCAGCCCTTGGCATATTCGCCCGCGGCACACTACAAAATTCGGCGTCAGTTAACAGCTCATATCTGTGGCAACTAAATTTTGAAATGGGATGAACATAATATTTACCTCGATAGCTGCATCCGGGCCCCTTCCACCGCAAAGATCCTTCAGCTTTGACACGACGGTCGGCTTATTTGTTACGCCGAACGATAGCTTCTTATAATCAACCAGCTCCAACTTCTCGATGTGGTCTGCGGGCCAGTGGTTTCTGATAAAAGTGAGACGTGGCTCGGTGTCGACGAAGATGATCTTGGTGGCGCCGGCTTTGATTGCGAAAATTCCAGCCATCTGACCGATGGGACCGGCACCAAATATAGCTACCTGATCACCGGGGTAGACGGCAGTGTCATGCACAGCGTTGTAGCTTGTTGCTAATACGTCACTAAGATATAATGCCTTCTCGTCGGGTACGTCATCGGGTATCTCTAGGAGATTCACGTCGCCGAGCGGCACGCGAACATATTCAGCCTGACCGCCCGCGAAACCGCCCGTGAAGTGCGAGTAACCAAACATCCCGGCGGTCTGACCGCCGTACATGGCTCTCTCGGTAGTGTTGGAGTTGGTGCGCTCGCATTGAGATGACAGCTTCTGCTTACAGAAAAAGCAATCACCACACGCGATCTGGAACGAGGCCACGTATCGCTTGCCTTTCTGAACTTTCTTGACCGCCGACCCGACCTCATCAACAATACCGCAGAATTCGTGGCCTAGGATGTCACCTTTACTTAATTGGATGACAGTTCCTACAAAAGCCAGTTAGTATGACGAATTCGTAAAGAGGAAGAATACGAATTCTAGATTGTAGCAGCTTACCATGGTATAAGTGAAGGTCGCTTCCGCAAACCGTGCTACCGGTAACTTTGAGAATTACATCGTTGGGTTCGATGATACTTGGTCGAGGTACATCGCGAATTTCGACAGTATTTTTACCCATCCAGCATAACGCCTTCATAGTCTCTGCTCTTTCACCTTCTCCGCTGTAGTTGCTAACATCTTGTGCGGTGATTGAGCTTCCGTCATGGCCGATGGCCTTCTCAACAAGGTATGCCCCTTGTGTTACTGACATTATTTCCTGATTCTTATTTGGTTATCCCTTAATATTGTGCTTTGTCAGACAGGCGTCTTGAATATGCAGCCTTCACCGAGCTCTCTAATGTAGGTCGCAGTCTTATAACGGACGGTACACATCGTGGCAACGACATCAGCGCATCATCATATAGCCAGATTTACCAGGATGAGTTCTAGCCCCCCACACGTCGAGATCGAATAGGAAAGCTTTGGTATTGCCAGTGTATGACGTTGTGATTAGATATTGGTTCAAGGCACATGGAACTGGCATACGTCATGACTTCTAAGGCGTGGACACAAGCGCGGATGCTAACTATGATGTATGTATAATATCAACCATACGAAGTACTTTACACAACTCAGGAACATATTGATAATGAGATATAGGTAATAAGAAGCTTCACAAATTATTCGATATAAGAACTAAGGCTGTTCTCATATCAGCAATTCTACTCAAGTATAAGATCGATGGTGATGTTGAATATTCTTTAAAAATGGGGTTAAGTTGAATCCCCCCTCCCCCCACATGGCGATCCTATATCCTAACTCCCAGACATAAAGCTCAACTACCGAATCAGTATGCCCGTTCTATGCCTGTATGTGCATGCGAAATTCTTAGCATATCTACATAGGTACCTACCTGGGCAAGGCATCTATTTCTTTAATGTTTTGGCCTCTGGCTATCTAAACCCGTTTGTGAATGTCATCAAGTGAACAGGGGGCAAAGAAGATGAGAGCATAATAGCCAATTCAAACTAAGACCTTAGCTAATTGGACTACTGCATCATCATGGTTCCATTCAACCAAACTCCGTTTCTTAGTCTCTTCCATTTTCATCTTGATAAAAGGCTCCATCGCCTCGATCTCTTGGTGAGTGAGGAGGTTAAGTCTAGCATGGTGATCGCCCCCCTCATTATCTCCAAAATAATCCATGTCTAAGAACCTCCAGAATATGAAATCAAATGCCCAACTGTTTCTAGCTGCGTAATTAATCATCCATGTTCTCTTCTCCCAGCTGTTTCTCATTCTTTGAGAGAGAGGTACATCATCTTCCAGGGACGAGGATATAACCGTATTTTCTGTGATTTCATGATGACCCTGCTTCTTCTTTTCTTCAATCTCTAGTACTCGAAGGAATGTTTCTAGGCGAGGTTCGCATTCCTCCATCCAAGACTTATACCCACCATCCCAGTATTCTGGACTTTTTAAGAGAAGCCACCAAGGGGGATCAAATGAGAATTGTGCCGGCGCAGCGTAAGCAAATTCCCAATCGATCACGCCTACTACGTGGTCATCTTTATCGATTAAAACGTTTGACGGACGCAGGTCTTCGGAATATAATCGAAAGCTGGAATCGTTGGCGCCCTTTTCCCTAGCATCCAGTCCCAATGTAAGCCGCCCTTCTGATGCGAGCCGTCGGAAAAGCTGACGTGCTACATACTTATCCCGCGCGTCATCTTCATCGAAGATGGCATCGTTATGTTGAAATGTAAGCTGTGCTAGATGCATGTCGGCTAGGGCGCAAAACCATTCGTTAGAGGTATCGTACGACCGAGATGGTAGTACTGTTGGAGCGACGCCCGTAAATTCTAGCAGTGAGTTCATATTTTGAATGAGAGGTCTCCCGGACACGGAAATATCACCGTGTTCGTCTTGGTCTAGCGAGCCAATTCTGGGGAATTCCAGTGTAGATAACTGCAAGATGATATTAGCCATCTGCCCATAGAGAAACTCAAGCCGTCCCTTGTCGATAGTAGGATCTAACACAGGAGACTCTTCAGGTTCGAGAGCAGGGTCCTTAAGGGCATCAGACATTGTCCTCTCGTGCTCGACATAGTCCATAATGATAAATGGGCCTAAGCCAACCGGATTTTCTGCTGCTGTTCCGAAGTGATATATTTTGGGCACCGGAATAGTTGTATTCGCTGCAACATAACGCACTGTCGCGACCTCATAACGGATCTTCTCTTCTGGAAATTTAACACCTATTCATTCTTGGTTAATAGACTTTAATATGTAAAGGGGGTCTATAATTCAATACCTTTACAGGGGATTCTCATACCAGCGGACGAGCCATCTTTATATTCTAGCCGATAAAAGATGTTATACCCTCCTCTGATCGGCTTATGCAGTTCTACAGCCTCGCCCGGCCGATATTTATTAATGAGACTAGCGATTCCGCGGTATATGTGTGACTTGTTAAGTGACCTCTCCCATGCCTCGATCTCTCGGTCACTTTTCTCCCAAGCAAGGTCATCCATGTCCATACGGACATATCTCAGTTTTGGTGGCATGTCCGGATACCAATGTTTACTCGATCGATTCGCTATATTTGGGAGCTTGAGGTTGTAATGTATAGAAATGCAAAATGTGCTGAGTATAAACGAAGACTGTTAAGCTACACACCTTGCTACACACCTTGCTACACACACGTACAAGGGATGTATCAGCTAGTGTCAGATAGTAACGAAATAGAAAAAAGATATTACGAAATACCCTTGTAGTGGTGCAGTGGTATATTCGACAGTTAGGCTTCTTAGGGACGTGGTTGTACAATCACACTTAAACGCCTCTACACAGCTGAGTTATTGAACTAGGAACCCCTTCCGGATAAAGGGGTTATATGCGTGTATATCCGTAATCGCTGTTGGTTTAAGCTTGTAATTTTCGCTTGATAATTGTCCTAATTATGTTGTTTTCTCATGACATAGAACCAAAAAGAATGGAAACAACTTCGTTGCTCGGCAAGGAACTCTAACCTAACTACGGGATCATACGGCTATACATACTAAACATGTTCTTTGTTTTAGATGTTCCATCTAGTAACTCGAGTGCAAAAACATCAGACTAACAACCAGCTACATGGAAATTCAATTCAATCGTAATATTGATCCGAGATGGTAAGACTGTATTCAAACTGAGACTCAGTGTGGGAGATGTATATACGCGACTGAAGTCTCTAGGGCTTGAAAATTGAATTACGAAGCAGATTGAAATTTCTCATAGTCCCGAACTTTCAACATCTAAAGAGTGACATCAACCCTAATTCTACGCCAAAGGAGTATAATTCGTTTATCAAGTACGCTAATTAATCTACAAAACAGTTCAGAATGGCCGACAACATTAGAATCCCTAATGATAACGAGGAAGCTCTTATGAGGGCCTCCTCTGAAGCTTACAAAAAGCGTCGGGAGGAAGAGGCAAAGCGTAAGCAATCTGAGGAATTGATGAAGAGAGCAGCTGAAAATTCTAAAAAGAGACGAGAAGACAACAAAGTGAAGATGATCTAGTAGTACTAACCAAAACTGCCACACTGAAATGTAGAGATTGCTACGAAGTCGGATGCGATTCTTCATAGCTAATAGCATCGAATTATGTTCGCTTGCTTAATAGTATGTAGCTTAATAGTAATTAGGACTTAGAAATATATCCTTGTGAGTTAAAACTTATCGATTCGTCTTAATAGTTTTAATAGAGTAGGTTGGACATAATAAAGGCGCGTTTCTTTACACTTTTTATTTAACTAATAAAGAGCTTAGCTTCAGAATACATGAAAGACTTTAGGGTCACTTTCAAGCAAAACAAAGATCAGGTTGCTCGACTAAAGCTTTGAGCCTCGAAGGACTCCTAATATACCTATCAAACAATAAAAAGATTTGAGTTCTTAGATAATAGCGAACTGGGTATCGTTGCATTGCTAAAGTCAAGTATGTATGCTACTTTTCATATACGTTCCGCAAAATTATAAACTTCTACCTCGACCTCTTATAGATCTTTCAAGGAATCCCCCCTTCAAACACGCTAATTTCCATCTCTTCAAGGTATCGCTACCGTCTTCTATACTACCGCACCTCTAATCAATTACTAGAAATTCGTTTTCTTGCCTCCTAAACTTCACCTAGTCGGGCTAGTATAAAGCACACTCCTACGCTTACGCTCCAAGAGGCATGGGAAACCCGGACGGGCCCGTATACCTCTGAGAGATAGAAGCCCCGTGCTGCTCAGCGACGAGCTGGTCCGAAGTTATTTCGTACACGCCGGTGTAGTTGCCGTGGGAGTCCTGGGGCGTTGTGACGCGGAGCTTTAGGCCACCCTCAACCTTGTCAACGGCCCACGAGTACGCTCCTTTCTCTGCGCACCCTGTCCAGCCAACAGCCGGGAGGAAGTCAGGGCCCTCTGTGAGAAATTAGTATTTATGAAAATTCGGTAAATTTAGCTACGTCTTGTAGTAATGAACTCCTCTGCCAACTTGACAGGGAGTGCATAAGACAAGCCGAATAAGAATGGTACGTACGGAGCATGAGACTGCACTTTGCCGGTTCTGGGTTACCAGAAGGCGATGCCGACGCCGGATCAGTAATAGCAAAGAACTCGTAACTAGTCGTGATGTTAGTTTATAGTCAACAATGCTAATTTGGAAAAGCTTGACATACGTGCACATGACGCTGTGAGGAATGCAAGAAGCCGTGAAATTAGATACGGTGAATCCAGTTGCGTATCTCGACTTGATAGCAGCACCTGAGGCGGTAGCCGCGAAGAGGGTTGCGAGGATAGTGTTGAGCTGCATATTGAATAGCTGAATTATTAAGTATTAAAACTATGTAATTAGTTATTTGGTTCTTGTTAAGCGAGTGTAAAAAGTTGAAAGATGATATAGAATAGCGAAAGATATCACGATGTGCTTCTCGATGTGATGTAATTATATATACAAGCGGCGTTGTCTATTTTATATAAATGTCTACTCTCAAACTCAGCCACTTTCCCGTGTTCAGTAAGGCTTGGCTGCGTTGTTTGTCTAAAAAGGGATAACTGTCGATAGCAAAATACCACGTTGCATGCAACTGTGTTAAGCGACTTCACGCCGCGGATCTCAATTGGGTAGGCGATCATCTCGTATTTGTGCCCGCAGGGTCCCTCAGGCGCCGAGTGCACAAGGATGACGACATCCCATAAACTTCGCTACCCTTCATCTTAATATTTAGGACATGCTCAAAATGATGAACGGAATTTATCGTCACTTGGTTGTATTGCGACTCAAATAGGGGTAGACTCAAATCACATACAGTATGAAAGATATATGGATGTTAGCGAATCAATAAGATAGGTACATTCATTATTTCATCCGTCGTAAATCATGGAAGAAGTTAATACTAATGCCGATGCTTACTCTACCACGAAACTGGTGATCTGGTAGGGCGGATTGCGGCCGAAGCCGCGTTGAAGCCCAAAAATAGGCTGAACCAAATACGAGAGAGAATACTTCATCGTATATAGACAGCAGACAGCAGACATCAGACAGCAGACATCAGACAGCAGACATCATCACGGGTTAGATGTTACGAGCAATGTTACGAGCAAGCCTACCATAAACTTACCATAAGGTAAATACTAATACTTGCCCCCTTAACAACGTATATCAGATTATGAATCCCGGTCTATATGACAATTGATTATTCACCTTATTTACACTGATAATCCCCACTACAACCAACACCATAACCAACAAGTCTTTCTCATCGGGCTTGAAACATCGTTTATTTTGTCAGGGGTCGGTTTATGTGCCGAAGCCTTGCATCATCGTTTGCTTTTCAGGGTCTTCCGCGGAAATTCTTCGCTCTCGGCCGAACCTTTTGACCTCTGAAATCTCGTGTTTCCCACCTATAATAAACATATGGCCTAGAACATCTCGAGCATCGCAGCACCGGAGTTCGGAGCGCACATTCTCCATCGTCTGTTCATACACAAATCCTAAACAGCCTTGGCTAAATCCCAATGTTACTACTTCTCCTTCCTCGCTCTCTTCTCGTCCAGTCTTTGTCGACGTACTTTTGTGAAAATATCCAGTTTGCTCCTTCAAAAATTACAAGACAAGATAGTTACATATAGTAGCAAAATTTGCTATACCATAGACTGCTACTGCTACCGCTACTAGTTAGGCTGTTTATAGAGCCAGTCGCTGTTGGCATCAACCATAAAATTCGTAATATTAAATTCGTTCGCGACGCCGTTTGTATTACCCATGGCGCCGCTGCCGCTACCGCCTTCGTTATTCGTCGCGTTTTCCGAGCTCATTTCGATTGAATTTGGTGGACCCGAAGATGCCTCATGACTGAACGGTAACCGTGGTACGTTAAAGAAGTCGAATACGTCCAAGTACTCCAGCTCGTTTGGCGCCGGTGTGCGCGCTGGAGTTACGCTTGGTCGACGGCTCGGAGCGCCCGCCAGGTGACGTGGCTGGCGGCTAATCAAGAAGTCAAGATCGAATGCGGTCCTTCTCATGTCTGCAAGTATCTTGACCGAAGACGGTGTGATCCGCTCACCGGTCTGGCCTACTGCACGCTCGCTGTCGCTATGCTCGTCGAGAACTCGTTGGAGTAGCTGACAATACCTCCCGGCTACCGGCCAGTACCTACCCATGTCGCGCAGCGTATCGACGAGGAAGGCGATTTGTGGCGCTAATTTATGTTCTACTGTCGAGCCGTGGACGAGAAGGAGTCGGGCGGCTACCCATAACGTGAAGGCGAATGGAGGGCCGAGTTTATTTAGCATGCCGTTTTGTACTACGAACTCCCCGAGAGCGGCAATATTCTCTACGGCGCTGAGGCAACGTTGACTTGCACCATACGAAGGAGTAAATATGGGTGATCTAGTGGTCGGGTACGCGGCTGACGAATGTAATCGAATCACGGCCGTATGATAGGTAGCATGCAGCATAACCCATCCGCAGTTTAGAGTCTTGCTACCACTGGGTTGAAACAACTTAGCCATATTGCCGTATTCTCCCGGAAGACCGAATTTCCATGATGCGAGGAGGTTATCGAGTTCCTTGTATCGCAGCTGCCATTGCTCAACGTCTCCCAGCGCTCCGATGTCTACGGGCTGCTTCAGAAATTCGTGAATCTTGGATAGTATGCCGAGGATCTCAATATAGTATGAGAATGCACCCAGGTTTTCCGGCTTGTTTTGTTCATGCTCCGGGAGGTCCGGAGGACGATCTTGAGTACGAAACCACCTTGTTTCCACCTTTTGATTCTTAATCCACAGGTCATCCCTGCAGGGAAGTGTCCGGTCAATCTCCTTGTCGTTTAGAGCGAAGTCGAAGGCTGTAGCGATTGTAGCGTACCGATCCAGTAGGTATATCATCCAGAATAATCGTCGCCTTGACTCTTCTTCGATGAAATCTTTTGGCTCTGGTAAGACCATTGCTCTCAAGGTATATATCGAGGCATAACTTGGTGATACGGAGAGCGAGTTACTCTCGACAGCCAGACCTAGCTGCACGACAGAGCGTGTAATCAAAGCCATAATGTTCCAGCCTGGAGGGCCGTTACTGCTACCACATAAGTCGAGTGCCAGGATGACCAGAGCCTGTAGCGCCTTGACAGACGAATTTTCCATGCCGTAGAGGAGAACCCTCTCTTTCGAGACGTCGTGGTAATGGCGCCTTTTTTCTTCTGTGAGTCGGGCATCCGTCGAGTACCTTAGAGTAGCTGCGACAATAGAATGTAACAATACCTTATCGGTGTCGTCTAGCGTCGAGGGTCCGAATAGTGAGTCTAGGGTAGATTTCCTGTGTAGGATAGGGCACCAGGTGTTAATATGCTTGAAGTATAAATCTACTAACGCGTACAGGAGATCGTATGGTGGAAGATCCTGATCTGACGATATCTGTGTCTGACTCTGTGTCACGCTCATGCCGGGAGATCGAACTGGCTGTTGTTGCGACTGTCCGTAATATTCCTGAGCCGTGGGACCCGGTTGAAGGCCAGGTCCTAACTGATTAGAGGGAGAGATGCCAGCCATAGGCATCTGTGATTGGAAGCCATCATGCACAGAGTGAATTGACGGGGTCGGAGGAGGTAAGCCAAAGTCGACATGTTGTGACGTCGTAGGAAACGTAGAAGGCTTCTGTAAAAACAATGCGGTCTCAGCTTGGGGAGTCCTAATAGATTCGCCAGGCCGGAACAGCGACGTTGGCTCACGCGGCGTGCCATGGTCGCTTGGTAGACTTGAGTTGCTGTTGCGCACGCTCGGGGCAATATTGTGGTGAGCGTGGTTGATAAAGGATGTCTGCAAGATCTCGGAATGAGATCTTAGTATCTCCTCAAGCTTATCGAGTCTCTGCTCCAGCTCCCGGCCGTAGCCAGCTCTCAAACCGGGTTTCTTGCGTTCCCGATATTCGCAAAAGACAGAATTTCGCCTGCACCAACCACATGATGGTTGTCCACGATCGCATTTTACCTTTGAAAGAGTAAGTACATATATCTAGATTTGCTAAGCGGGAAATGCCGGGTAGTAGGTTTATATGAAGGTAAAGGTGAAGGTGATTAAAACAAACCTTTCTTTGCTTGCAAGTTTCACAACTTCAATTTAGCATATATATGTTAGCGTATTTCGTTCGATGTGAGACGATAAATAAGACGATATAAATGTATAAGACCAGTCGATATGCGGTAATGAGCTGATAGGGGAAAAGGGTTGGGGGATGCGATGATCTGAATGCGGAGATGAGGAGATGAGGGATATCAGATGGATCAGACATCGACAGGCCAAGACCAAAGCAATTGGAGAATGGAGAATGGAGAATAGAGAATAGATCATACTAAAGTCTGTCGGATAATAATAATAATAATAATAATAAGAACAGTAACTTGAAATTCATTGGATAAGAAAAATACAAACTCACGAGACGGAAATTGGTCTCTTGCGTTTCCCGTTACGCACAGCGCCGGTACTGTCGTGGTCGTCGTCTTGATCATTCTCGTCCCCGCTCTGCAGGGCGTTATTACCGTCGTCGCTGTCGGGTTCCTGTTTGCTGTGTAGCGACACGTGGTTCTGCTGCTGGGGTCCGGATACAGCTCCGTTCTGAGATTGAGCAGCTTGCATCATGTCTCGGTATCAATTACAAACTTTGGACCTCTGCGACTCGGGGTTTGTGGGCGACAGCATCGCGAGCTGGCTCTCTACTTCGGGGTAATGTTGAGTAGAGGAGAGACGTGTGTTAAGTGGAAGGGGGCTGGCCGAGCTAGTTGTGCCTCGGCTGGGGTCTCGAATACTTTTTTTTTTCCTCTCTATTTTAGGTCTTGGGGGAATTGTGGATTATGGGGGGATGGAAAAAGAGGGAAAAATTGATTCGCAAAATAATAGTCACGCCAAGATAAAATTCTAGAGGCTCGTGAGTGCTAATTACGAAATATCAGAGTACTAAACCCTGAATGGACTCGACTCGTTCATGGGGTATCAAGCTCTTGTAGCTTTTGTAGCTCTTGTAGTACCTAACTAGTCATGTAGACACGATATAATAGGCGGTCTGGTATTAACTGCGATGGAGCCATAGGAGAGACGGAGGGTAATAGATCGGTCGATGGTGGGTGTCCGAAGAATACCGGACGACGATAATTACTGGCTGTTTCTAAGAGTACTGTTACAAAACCTATCAACTGAGACTTTGGAGATTTAGACGGGCAGTTATAATTAGGTATAGGTATAATCAAGCCGTCGAGAATATAAATGCCCGTATACGATAGTTTCGTATCACATTTTCCCTAATTTTCCTAGCTTCTTTACCAACCTAGAGAGGATCGTTACTAACATTTGCGGGGGAAATCAGTAGATGGGACTGGCTGAGATGTCAAGCCCAGAAGCGTGGAGGAAAAAGTTGGGGAGGCCAAGAAGGGAAAGGGTGTCAGGAAGTGGAGGAATTCAGATGCGGAGACCAATGATATATTCTCTGCCGGGGTATTTCTTGGTTATTTACAGGGATGTTCCCTTCATCACACGTAGTCCCCTGAGGCCCTGTCGTTTGTAAATTGCGACTATGTGAAATCTTGTAGAAAATCCCACGAATATTCTCGTACTATATCGTGTTTGCTTCAAACTCGAGTCAACATTTTACATAATTCGAAATTTATATTCTTTATACCTAGGTAAGCAAGTATAATTCATACTAAGCTTTATATAGTTATATATATATATGGCAATATACAGCATGTATTGGACGCGAACGCTCCTATCCAAGATCCAAGATACCTTCCTAACGCGCAAGTCCCGACCCAGCAGCCATTACATGCAAGTCGACCATTACTACATTAGGCGGATAACCCTCCGTAGGATTCCGTTCCAATATCGGCAGTATTCACCGGATTTTCAACATATGTCCAACTGCCGATATTTCATTTCATGCTTCCCTCACCCTCCTATTTCTAGGATTTTCCTGCGCCCAGCATTCACTTGAGTAAGTATGGCTAAGGATGATATGGGTGTGAGTATGAGTATGAGTATTCTGGTCGTTCAAATTTATGCCTTTTCTTTTCTAGGCGCTCGTAGCCATGTTTTTTACGCCCTCTGTCAGATGATCTACGAGGCTAGTTTTTCTTCTCGGTAGGTTCCGCCTCCGCTTTCTGGGCATCGGGTAGCCCTGTTGCGTTCTGCAATATACTCGCCGGCGGCGGACTTAATAGATAGTCCGACGGAATCAGCTTCGATCTAGCGGTAGGGTTCAAGGTAAGGCCAAAGCCAGGCTTATCGAGGTCGGCCGCAGTTAGGAAACCTTTTGTCGGAATAGGTTCGTCGAGGAAAAGGTCGCCGAAGACCGGTAAAACACTCTTTCCGTCAGGAGAGTTGGCTAAATACTCTTGGAAGGGAGTATTAGGTTGAGATATGACGAAGTGGTAGCTATAAGGTCCACTAGCATGAGGCACGACAGGAATATCGTAGGCGGCAGCCATAGCAGAGACCTTGAGAAGCTCTGTCATGCCGCCGAGCCACATGACGTCGGGTTGGATGATATCGAGATTGCGCCCCTCGATCAACTTACGGAATCCGTACCTCGAGTACTCGTGTTCTCCCGTTGTGAACTTGAGCGTAGGATGCGCCCTCTTGATCTGCTCGAAGCCGTCGGTATCATCTGGGGACAAGCATTCCTCCCACCAGTTGATGTTCAAGTCTTCACACTTCTTAGCGATCTCGATAGTGTACGACACGTTCAAGCTCATGTAGCAATCGACCATTATGGGGAAATCTGGCCCTACACTCTCGCGATGCTTGCGGAGGAACTCTATGTTCTTCCTCAGACCCTCATGGCCGTCGGCCGGGCAGAACGGAAGTGGAACTTTGGCTCCCCAGAATCCCATCGCCTTCGCAGCAATCGGCTCTGGTCCCGTGCAATAAAAGTCTATCCGCTCCCGTGCCGCGCCGCCGATGAGCTTATATACGGGCTCATTTCTTAGCTTGCCGATCAAGTCCCAAAGAGCAAGGTCGATAACAGAAATGATAGCTATCGGTAGTCCTTTACGGCCGTAAAACATAGAGGCTCGGTACATCTGTTCGAATAGTAGGTTGGTATTTCTAGGGTCGGCACCGATCAGAAACCGCTCGAAGTGTTTGTGAACGATCCAGCAAGCTGGCGGGCCTACGTAGAAAGTATCCATTAGTCCAATGGGTAATTTTATTAATCCGCGAAACGAAATGGGAGTTCTTACCGCCAAAGCCCGTCGCGAAGCCTACCGTGCCATCGGTGGCCTCGATCTCGATAAGAAACGATCCGAGAACGTTGATACCCCAACTTGTACGCGATTTCTTATACTTGTCCCATATGGAACACGGTGTTGAGATATCCGTGTCGATCAGCCTACAGTAAGTATTGTTAATACCAGTCTCGCTGTCTTAAGGTTCTCTCGTAAGATATGTCAGCTTAGCTACTCACCAATGGCCACCCTTAACGTTGTGATAATCACCACCTATAGTAAGTTAGTTACCATATGACTGGTCATCCCCGCACATCCCCGTCTTGACATATAAGGTAGCTTGCATACCTGAGCCAACGCCGCCAATCACATACGACCTGATGGCTTTGATGGTGGGAAATTGTCTCACCGAAGCCATCGTGGGACTCTATCACCTTAGTACAAGTCGTTTCGTAGGTTTACTTCCCGCTAACTGCTAACTATACCAACAATATGTGGTCTGTTACGAGAGCGTCGTAATATAAAGACGGAGAGGGGGGGGAGAGAGTCGAGGGAGAAGGGAGGAGAAACTAAAGTAGCAGCGTCAAAGAAACACATCCACAAGCGTCGCGGCCGGAATATTAAATACGTCTAGAGCAAATTATAGTAGCGTCAAGCTCGGCTTCCCGAACAGCGACATGCCCTGGGTTTTTTTTTGAAGGCGATACCCCAAAGGCCGAGCAGGTCCGTAGGCAGCGGGGTGGCCGGGATAGCCTTGGAAGCGTTCTAGCTCGTTGCCAATAGACCCCGTTCGTCCCCATTCGTTCCTATTGTTGGTTTTCTACATGGTATAGTATATGGGTCTAGCTCGCACTTACACATGCATTACGTTTCATAAGAGGACTTGTCGTCCCTAGTCTATATGTAGATCGGTCTCCAATCGCCCGACAATAACAAACATAGCTCATCTTGAGCTCCTATCGAATAGACATCGTATCAGCACAAGTCACGAGGACGATAATATGCTGCAAGCCCATACAACCTACATACGTAGACGCATAAAAGCTTGTGTTATAGGTTAGCATTCCATATAAGTGAAGCGTCTAGGATATAAGGTGGTATTCCCCCGCGATTGGACTCATATATTTCCACTAATGCCAAAGTGAGGAAGATCTGGAATGAAACACGAAACACACGAGCTACGATGTATCACGGAAGCTTATAGGTAATATTATAAAAGAAACAACTGCACTTCTAACATAAAACGTCATAATTAAAATTCCACGTGTAAGATACTTATAAAAAACCAAGGAGACCCGTGCTTTCGATACCTATCTCTTGGTGAATGGCGAGGCGGGCCACCTGCGCCTTTTTAGGTGTAAACTTCAGACGAAATCTCGCTACGCATTACACCGAGATCGTGGGGTCAAGTGCTGATCGTACGCAACTGGGGTCCATAGCTCGAGACTCCATAAACTTGGACTAACCAGGTTACTATAGTAGTAACTTGGAGATGTGTGATGTTTATTCCTGTGTAGTTAGATTGAATATTTACATGTTATTAATAATTGATATACGTAGTAAGGAAGAGAAAAATTCAACTTGACGAACTACTACATTTCTATTTTCTTTCTTATGACTTATACTTCACTTATAGACAATATAAATACAACAACGACAACAACGACTAGATTAAGTTATACTAATCCTCATCACATGCCAAGGCTACTTAGTTATTTACCCCTATACCCCGCCATACTTAGAACCCTAAAAGCTCTCCTCATCTGCAGCATATTTTGAATGCTTCCGAGAAAAGAAAACCGCATCGCAGCTCGAAACTTGACCGAGCCAACTTCTTCACCACCTTCCAATTCGACCTACCGACACATTCCCTACTTTAAATATAATATACACGAAACACATACAATAAAATGCCGGCGACGAATCTGCTGCGGGGAAAAACCGCCATCATAACAGGGGGAACTACGGGTATTGGCCGAGCCATTGCCCTCGAATATCTGCGCCAGGGGTCCAACGTAGTAGTGAACCATCTAGGTCTCGAGCGCGACCAGCCTCATCTTGAATCTCTAGTCGCCGAAGCCGAATCTCTTAAGACCTCCAACATCGATTCTAACGCAACAATAGGCTCGCTCGACCATCTCGCCGGCGATGTCTCGGACCCGGCCACGGGACCCGCGCTTGTAGCTCACACCGTCTCGCGCTTCGGTCGCTTAGACATATGCGTGAGCAATGCGGGAATCTGCCAATTCGCGGAATTTCTAACTTTAACCGGGGACCTGTGGTCGCGGACGGTACGCACGAATCTCGACGGGGCGTTTTACGTCGTGCAAGCTGCAGCTCGACAGATGGCATCTCAAGAGCCGTTACCCTCGTCCTCTTCTTCGTGGGGAAAACCACAACGCGGGTCCATCATCGGACTAAGTTCCATCTCGGCGTTGGTAGGCGGCGGGCAGCAGACGCATTACACGCCGACGAAAGCCGGGGTGCTATCGCTGATGCAGAGCTGCGCGGTGGCGTTAGGTACGCACGGAATTCGGTGCAATGCGCTGCTTCCGGGAACGATTCGGACGCAGCTCAACGATGAAGATCTGGCTGATGATGCGAAGCGCGCTTATATGGAGGGTCGTATTCCGCTGGGACGCACCGGTGACCCCCGCGATATGGCGGGACCGGCCGTCTTCCTCGCCTCCGATGAGCTGAGCGGTTATGTGACCGGTTCGCAGCTACTGGTTGATGGTGGTTTATTTGTTAATCTACAGTGACGAAATACCGGTCGACAACTATAATATACCTACACATCCATATATCCACCATCATCGGGAATCCGGGCCCCTGTTCCTATTCTCGCCCTTCATCTTAAACCGTGCATATTCGCCTTACCAGCATGCATCCAACCAACCATTGGTAGTAACTAGGACTAGGCTAGCAGTTAGGCGAACACGTACCTATTTCAAGCACATACGTATTTGTGTAAGTGTGTATGCGCGAAGATGCCGAGAAGAGTGGGTGAATAACAAGGCGCTTATGTGGAAGCGTCGCAGATCGCGGTGGCAAATGTGACATATTCGAACAATAAGATCGAGATGTGGGCTGATCCGGGAGTTCAAGTTGATTAAAACGTTGATTTGAGGCTCAAAAAGTAGGGTCGGGAGACGATATATTGAAGGTCTGCGTGACTATGATTGGTGTTAGAATATAGTTATGTGTTAACATTCGTCGAGATGATACTTACCGACCTATTAGCAAAGCAATAGTCAGAGTTGAGATATCCCAGAGGCTCATCAATGCAACATCAAAAGCATTTCTCTCCAAAGCTGAGAATTTGCCGGTTTAAAATGCCGAAGTAGTAAATGTTACATGGAAACTGCCTTGCTATACAAATCATATTACACAGTTAAGACTTAATAGTAGTTAAGTTGTAAAAATGCTTCATTAAAAGAACCTGATTATATCGGTTTTATATCAATAACGCCACCTAATGCACAATATATCCAACAGTATTTAGATAGACACAAGCTCCGTCGAACCCCAATAACGACATCCCTAGCGATACCAGAACGAATGCCCCTTTCTACAGCATGATTACATGCGCGAAGAGTATATAGTGATAAAATAAAAATAAAAATAAAAATAGTAGAATGGAAGAGATGGTAAATGTAATAACAATGGTATCATGAGAATGTTCCCTCTAAAAAGTAAACCCGGTTCGTGATATTCGTAAAATCATGCAGTGAGCTCAAGGGGCCGTTCCTCAGCAGGGCTGAATACGGCGCAGTCCTGAGCTTCTTCCAAGCTCAGCTTGGGCATATCGGAAAGACGCGGCTTTTGCGTCTTGTTTTTCTTCCTGCGCTCCATCTCGCGCTCGATTCCGTGGTTTACAGCATCCAGAACTGTATTTACGGTGACGCGAGGCTTATAGGCCGGTTCGGTGCCATCCTGGTAGACACCAGTCTTGACCAGGATGCTATACCAGTCATTCTCGGCCTTCTCGTTGTATTGGTTGGTTCCTCGGATATCGCTCTCGGGGGTATCGCCGACGAAGTAAACAGTCTCCGGGGCTTTGTTTAGGCGATGCTGGTTCATGCGCCATCGCTTTAACAGGCGTGTGGCAAACTCAAAAGTTCCGATCTGAGGCTTGCCAAAGGCGTGAGTCTCCAATGTCTTACCCTTGGTGACCTCTTTGAACGTGTATTCGACGATACCCCGTAAGGCTCCCATGCCGAGGCGCACGTTGTCGTGTGCGGCAGACCAGACCACGTCGTTGTGAGAGAAGAAGATCGGTGGACCCTCGTCAAAGGTCTCAGAGAGAGTTCCGATGCGGCCACCCTTGGACATAGCTAGGTCTAAGATGATCTGCAGGTCTCCCGCCCAATCACGTGAATCGGCAAAGACGAAGATAGCTTCGATAGTGACTTTGCTGAAGTCACGCTCCTTTGAGTTTTGGTGTTCCTCAGGTGTCAGTTTGCGGAACGGCGTCGTAGCAGCATCGGCCTTGATGATGTCGCCGGGGGTGACGACGTCCTTAAAGCCGTAGCCTTGAGCGACGGTACGGCACTTCTCGCCTTCGCCACCCACGACCAGGACTGTATTGTACTTGTTGGCCATCTCGGACATGGGCGTATGTCCGCAGATGAACTGAGCCGGGGAGATCTCAATGTCCAGCTGGCTGGAGAGATCACCACAACGCTCAGCTTCGCTCTTGCCGCCGCCGTTGGTCAAAAAGATATACGGACTGCATTAATCAGTATAAATCATTCGAATTTTATATTGATGTTTCCAGTATTGGACTTAAATGGTACTTACATCTTGACTCCGTATTTGTTATTGCCGTTTAAGACTTTCATAGCCTGGACGGCTTCGGGGATGGGACGGCCACCTCGGACTAGGACGCCGTCGATGTCGAAGGCGAAGGCGAAGCTGTCGGCGACGAACTCTTCGTCGATAGGAGGAGAGATGGGAGAGATAGCAGCGTCTGATTCCGGGGTTGTAGACGTGGCGCTAGCGGCTGGGCTTAGCGACGGGGCCGTCTCCGAGTCGGACGGGCTGGTAGCCGGAGAACCGACGAGAAGCTTGCGGGCAAGATCGGTTCGGGCCGTTTCGATCTCGTCGACAAAGCTGCCGCGGTGGAAAGTAGGTTGTTGCGGTTCCAAAGACATGGTGAAAGAAGAGAAATTGTAATGATCGAACTCTACACGCGATATAAAAGCAAATAGGTAACTGTGGACTTAAAAAAGACCAGTCAAGGCGGTTGTTGATTTTGTTGTTGAATGTCTTGTAGATTTTACTCTTCAAGACGAAGGATACTTGAGATCCTGTTGAATAGCTGATGTGTTGATTGAAGAAGAAAAACTAGATATATTCTCGAGAAGCTGGGTAAGGGGATATATATATTTACATAAACTACCCGGCATCGAGGAATAGTGGTTCTATCTGGTACATCTTGAGGTAAGAGTAAACACATACCGTCATTTGATAACATCGACAAAGCAGCAGGAACGCATACCGTCAACGATTCCTTGACATGTACAATGATGTGTGATATGTGGCTACGTACTAGCTCAGATGTACCATGATAAAAGTGTGGATGGGGGCGTGTTTGCTGTGTGGATCCGGCCTTATACTAACCGGCTACGGTACTACCTTACAGGGTATAGTTAGTACTTGTATAAAATACTACATAACTGACTTATACACGGTAATGTGTACAAATAGACAAGAAGTCAAGCTAGAAAGGCAAACGGCTCGGTTATCGCTTCGTCAGGTACGTATATACTCACCACATGTATATACATGATGAGATTTGAGTCGGCGAGCGCGGAAAGCCAATGGAAAATAATGTACTTGGGTATTTTGGCATATGAACGACAAATCTAACCTATTAGATTCGAAGTATTGTCTCACTACTTGCCAACGTCAGCCTTGTGTGTGTCTGGCGTTACCGACCTGTAACATCGAGATATACTCTGTCTCTTGTTCTTTACAGGAGGCGAAGTACGAGTTGCCAGATAGTATATTGTACTTACGCATGGTAAAATAAGAATTCGCGAATGAGATGAGAGAACCGGTTACTAACTTTACAAGGATCGAAAATCAGGGTCTTTCTCTTTCTCCTTTGTTCTTCGCTTGGGCTGCCGAACCTGGCAAGGTCGGACCTCGTCACGGCTTGGAAGCATCGAGCAACCCGACAAGTCTTCGTGGTGTGCAGAACCAACGACGTTAGCCTCACCAGGTATGGATGACGCTGTGTCCGAAAAGGGTTATGATCTGTGACGTTGGACGCCGCGCTTAGCAGTGCTATCTATCCGGCTTTCTGCGCCGGACGCTAGTTCGCATGTTCGCATACTGTACGAAGATGTAATCGTGCTTTTGTCGATGCTTAGAATTAATAAACCATTGTATCATCTAGGATGTTACTTTGTAATATTCTCCGACCTTGAGAACCCGTCAGCCCGCCTCGCGGGCTGTCATCGGGATAATTACTAGCGATGCATGTATATAGCCCCAAATAGTCTAAATAGCATCAGGCTGGATATATTGGGTTACATAAGGCCAAACGAGAACCCTACAACTTATGTAGGGATAGCCCGAGTAGGCAGGCGAGTGACCAACTTGGTTTAGAGCTTGAGGCACGTGTAAGCCGACTCTTCACTTCTTCGCTCTAAGTTGATGAGACGTGACGGCTGCGGTGCTATTACTCGGCCCGTAATATAGACCATCCAGGCCTGAAGCGAAAAGTAAGCGAGCGCCCCGTATCCCTTTCATCAATGTTGGGTTGGTCGACACGACAAGTCATGAATATGGCTGAAGTCTACAACGACGTATCAATCCGTCAAAAGCCGCCGTTTCGTGTTGCTTTCTTCCGTTACATAACCCGGGGGAGGCCTTACCCAAGAGACGCACGATGCAAGGATATCTGATAGATCGGACCGAGAAGCCAGGCTTCTGGATGCTTGGATGTTGCAATGGTTCTCTAGGCGATCTTATCATATTCTATCTTCTGTATCTGAGAGCGCGTCTACGAGTATCTCTCCACTGAAATTATATAAATCTGGTACGACATGGCGGTTAAAGAAGGATATAGATATCCACAGTAATTATAGACACTGTCTCTTTTGATTGTTCAGGTGCAACGTATAATATGACTTGATTGGATTGTGATGGTTTGTAATAAAGATGTGAAGGTGTTATCGAGCGATTAGAGAAAAGTAAAAGTCAGATAGCCGCAGAAATACTGACGTCAAGCGCAGCTGTATAAGTGGATACTTTAGTGGGACTCTTAATTCTTTTTTTTTTTTTTTTTTTAATACATTATTCTTGTGCCTGTTCGGCCATTTTAACCCCTGATCCCTCTCGGCAGCATTAGCCACCCTTTGGCCGAACACATACCCCCCCTCCCCCTTCGCCCCCCTTTTTTTCTCTTTACCCCTCAATCAAAAGAACGTAGCAATACCTATACAAGTCTGTGCCCCCCAAAATGCCCCCCATTCTGCTATTCCAAGACTTCAGATTCCCCTGGAGATCCATTGGCATAACCAATTAGCCATCCATCAGCCACTACATTCGATATAGCTTGATATAGTCGATATACGTACACGGCTCCCCTGGAGCTACGGATGCCCACATAAGGTAAGCGACGGGTCAATCAGCCTGTGAACGGTGTTACGACGGCGGTTATAACGGAAGGGAACATCTCACATTTCCGACTTTGTTAACAATCATCCATGCCTAGACCATATAGACCGGCTTAAATTCGATAGTAACATGTTTATGTTCATATGGTTTACTTACAGGCATCTCTCCCTCTCTTAGATTAGGCGTCTAAGTATGTAAGGGCCCATTCATGAAAGAATACATCCCTACGCCTGACGTGCTTTCGTAGTGTATCGAGCAGGCTACATGTATTTATTTCTAGACATACTTTTGAAAAATAATACAAGAACACTAGATGATGATATACAGAGGAAGATTCCCGTCATCCTCTCTATCTTGCGTTAGTATCTTGACTCTTATCAAATTGTTAACTATAGAGTGGTATATGATTAGGACTTATACGGTCAAGACCATGTAGATAGTAAAAGGACGACTAAAAGTAAAACGCTCTGAATAGATAAGTTGATCATCACAGCAATACCCACCGATGCTCGTGTCGATATCCATATTCTACTCCTCCCCCGGACCCGTATTCTAGTGTAGCCCCGACTTCCCCATGTCTCCGGTTCAGGTAGCAGCCGTCGGGCTCGGTTTCAACACTTGATAGGCCCTACCGACATCCTCACTTACAATTCGAATCCACCCTCAGCTTGCAATAGTGTAGATCTTTGGGGAAGGAAATCCACAAGGATCGAGGATCGAGGATCGGTTTAGTATTATTATCCAAACAGGGAACCCATGAAGAGAAGAAAGGCATATGATTATACAATGTCATTAGTGCGGCATTCTAACGTTGGAGGTTAAAGATAATCGACTTGTGCGGATTACTATAAGCAGCTAAGATCTGACTGCTCGAGTCTAAAATTTTACTTAGTTAATATTCTCTGACCTGTCTGTTTCTTGATACTTGTGGGGTTTGTTACTCATCAAAGCTATCAGCCAGCATTGTCCTAGCATAGTCATCTATCATATCTTTGTCAGAATCATGCGACTAGAGATCCACGTAAAACCCACAATAGAAATCGGTTGGCTCGAATAGAACGAAACGTTACGAGTAAGGAAGCCTATCATTGTTTAACGACTCGAGCCCAGTAGTTTGGATTGCCCTACTAGGCGACATGTTGCATCCACCCATGTTTACATTGGCAGCTAAGTAATATTATCTAACCGTCACATGAGGAGTTTAACATCGTGCTTCAGATATATGTAAGATTATGAGTCAAAAAAAGAATTCAGACCTATACTTGAATCGTACTGAAGACGGCGACTAGAAAAAATGTCAAAACTCTAATCTCCGTTAGATCTAATTATTTGTCCTATTTCAGTTGGACTGTCTAAGCTGTATATAAAATGCCACCATATCATGCACAGTGACGTCCCGTAGGAAGATAGTATCTGCAGACGCGGAATTGGTGCGGTAGGTCATATCTTAAACGTAAGGAACCCGTATAGCTCCCATCACCGTCATTAACCTATCATATGAAGCATGATTATATGCAGAATACGTTATTATAATTGCTAGTCTAGTGATTAAAGCTAAGTCGTATTATCATGTAGCATGTGGCATGTGTTATGTGGTTTGTATATGGTGCGGGGCCAGGGGGGGCTGAGATCCCTCCCCGTTGCGAATCTCCCCTTTGTGATGCTCTTAAAATATTCAATGGTTGGTTAGTCATTTCGCATGTAGGCTGTTGACTAGCCTAATGTTGGTGCTAATAAGATAAGAAGAGCCATTGGTGATGTGTGTAGTGGGTGTAGGACATGTTTACAGTCAGGAAAATAGGTAATCATACCTTTCTTTAACTAATGCATGTGAAAGTCACCTCCCTTGAAGCCAAGAAAAGCCAGTTGCTAATTTCCCTTCTTGTAGCTGCTTGATGACGACTTCACCACGACCGTGCCACAGAGTAGCATGGGAAGACAGTCAAAGAGCGGAGTACGGCAAATTCATTACAATATATCTATTCCTCTCCGAACTCTTTCACTTTTTTATTGTTCTTCTGATGAATGCAAACATCCATACCATCCATACGTAGTATCCATAGGTCCGACACCCTTGTCTGTTGACTCCCATGTAGTCATCTCATCATCCAATAGCAGGGGGGTTAACTTGTATAGAAATTACAAACAACCAATAAGAATCGCCAGAAGACAATAGTATAGCGATATGGTGATAGGGTGTACAAAGATACTGCGTTCTACATGTGGCGAGCCGATCGTTTCCTGCTGGAATGCCACATGGCCAGACGATAAGGCATAAGATCTACGCCATCCCCCTCCCAAACCCCAAGTTGTCGTCGATCTCATCTTGATTTTTTTTTCCTGGTACATGCTGGATGGATGAGAAGCCATTCAAAGGAACATTCCGCTCTCATTACATAGAAAACCATTTTCCCGCAGAGCCGCCGCCACTACCAACACGCCCTGACAGCTTGAGCAGTAAACACGATGACGATCTACCCTGATCTACCCGCTCGAACGTTGCTTTTTTTTTCTCTCTTCTTAGTTTCGCACCTATTGCATGGATGTATGGATGCATGCACATACTTCTGAGTCATCACATATCAAGACAGGGTTCTAAGTCGACGACTTATCTTCACCAACCCTGCTTTCCTGCTTGTCTGCTTGCACGTATTAGAATGGCCGAACGGATTCATCGATACGTGTTGGATCCAAAGGCTAGCTGACACGGTATAAGCGGTGAGGGCGTAACAACGACTGCGACGACAATAAACGTTCTGTGGTATGAGACGGTAGTATTAAAACAGGCAGCTGAATGCGAAATAGTTCAATTAACCAGATATTGCATTGGTGGTAAGATGCTTACCGGTAGAATCAGTAAAAAGCGACGGTAATGGGGGATTACGGTAGTTCTAGAAGCCACAAGGCCATAAGGTCACATAGGGGTCCATTTTCAGTTGGATATTATATCTAGAAGACCGTGGAGCTGCCTATTCCATGGCCCATCTAAGCAACCCGGACACTTTGATCTGACATTGTAGTTGGGGATATTCATTCTAGGCTGTCTCTTTGATTTTATATATTTCTCATGATGCTATATCGAGCAGACTTGACTGGCATGGTCGACTACGCAGGTGACCTTAGGCGTTTGTATACATACTATAGATCGGTTGGGAATTCCAAGAGTGAAGAGTGACATATATTAGAGTAACATATATCTCGGTACCTGAGGTATCATGATATCTCGACTCCTTTGCTAAAGTACCTTACCCATGTCTAAACGAATTACTGATCGGATCAGTATCCGAAATCAGGCCATTGCGTTTCCAGAACGTAGCATTAAGTACTTGCCTTATGTATGTACGAATATGTAGATGTATTAATCGGTCTAATTTCTTACCTCTCCATCTGTAAGTAAGGGTCACAGCATCGACGCCTTACATCCCCGGGCTGTCTTACCAAACCAACACTGAATGGCCTTTCTCTATCACAAGTAATCTATCCACCAACCATACCCCTTAAGCAAAATTCCACTCGCGGTCGAATCGAATAAAGCCTTATATTGGTATAATGGTAGTACCCGGCAACCGTGATGACCTCATCTTGCTCGCCGTCTTATCAAAAGCAAATTCGATAAACAAACATTTTAATTCGTTCGTATTTACGAGCATATCCCTAAAAGGTAGGTAAACTCACAAAAAGCCAGCAGGAAAAAAAAGAACCATCTGTCCCGCCTATCGACTTTTCGCCCGACATGCCGAGTGGTGAATAGATGCACTGCCGAACGAAAGGGAGACAAGATCTGCAATGTTGAACTGCTGTTGTTGAAACCAAATGATGCAAATGAAGCCATCACCATAACCCGAAGGGATCCCTCCCTCTATTTATTTTGTATGCGGAAGCCATCCGAAAACTCCCCAATGCTACCCAGCTTGCATTCGTGCCATCTCATACGTACACTAGCCGCCCATGTCGCCCCCGTGTTGCTTGCTGCAGCGCAAGGGGCAAACAACATAAGGAACTGCGCCTTCACCTAAATTTATCCTTCACACTGAAGGGGTGTGCGGCCTCGTCACGGCTGCACCGTCGAGGATGCATCTCGACGTCATTGTCTCTCTTCCCACGGAAGGGAATATGTCCCTACCCAGTCGGAGACCTCTGCGCGCAGCTGCACAATTTCGGAGTCTTCTTCGCCGGTGCCAAGGTAGTCAAAGAAGAACTTAAGCTTATATTTCTCGCCCTTCTCCTCAGCCGCGGTGCGCGCCGCCTTGTCCACCCTAGCGGCAATGGCTACGGAGCGGTCGATAATGTCGGCCACTCTAACAAAGTCGCTCTCAACGAAGCCTCGTGTCGTCATTGCCGGCGTACCTATCCGTAGGCCGCCGGGGATCATCGCCGACTTGTCGCCGGGGACCGTGTTCTTGTTGCTGGCCACGCCGACCAGCTCTAACACTCGCTCGACGCGGGCACCATCGACGCCCTGCGGTTTCAGGTCTACAAGTACAAGGTGGTTATCCGTGCCGCCGCTTACAAGCTTGTATCCGAGACCGCCGTTGGATTTGGATTCGCCTAGACGATTCGCGAGAGCCTGTGAATTCACTAGGACCTGTTCCTGGTAGGCTCGGAACTCGGGTGTCTGCGCCTGTTTTAACGCAACGGCTAACGCCGTGATGGTGTGGTTATGAGGACCGCCTTGGTGACCAGGAAATACTGAAGCATTTATAGGATTCTCAAGGTTATACTTTATCTCCTCCTTGGTCTTGGGGTTAACCTTTCTCACGCCTCTTCTAAAGAAGATTATAGCACCTCGGGGACCGCGTAAGCTCTTGTGACTCGTAGTCGTTACGATATCTGCAAAGCTAAAAGGACTGGGTATAACCTTGGCTGCAATCATACCCGAGATATGGGCGATGTCGGCTAGTAAATATGCATTTACCTTATCGCACGTCTCCTTAATAGCCTTGTAGTCGATAAACCTGCCGTAGGCGCTGGCTCCGGCAACAATAATCTTAGGTCGGTATACTTGAGCTAATTCGTCGAGCTTCTGGTAGTCGATTAAGCCGGTCTCTTCGTTCAACCGGTAAGGGACCGTCTCGAAGTACTTGGACACGGCTGAGATCTTCTTGGTAGGTGTTTGGTAACCGTGAGAGAGGTGACCTCCGTGAGGAAGATCCAATCCCATAAGCCGGTCGTGAGTGTCCATCAAGGCCGAGTAAACGTATAGATTTGCGGGTGCACCAGAGAGTGCTATTCATCGAGGCGAATTACTACAGGTTAGCCCTGATGACAGTTTGGCTATGTGACTAGTTAAAGTAGACTTACGCTGAACATTGACACCCCATTCCTTTTCATCTAAGCCAAATGTCTCCAAAGCTCTTTGTTGACATAGTCTTTCGGACTGGTCGATGAATTCGTTGCCTGCATAATATCTCGCCCCAGGATATCCCTCCGAGTACTTATCTATGGGTTTAGGTTAGCTCGGTTTTGTTGGATTTAACTATTGGAATATTGTCGTGACGTTTCGTACTTTGCATTACACTTCCTAGCGCTTCGAGAACGGCTTGCGAAGTGAAGTTTTCGGAGGGAATTAGATTGATGAAGTGCTTTTGCCTATCTTTTTCCTGTTGACATGATTTATTCCTTAGTATTTAATATAATATATGATAATATATACACATAATGACAGGATACAGGATAGTCTACCTTTTCGATGATATCGAATACGGCCGGGTCAGCCTCTTGAAGATGGGCCGATAACAACTGTGTAAATGAATTAGTATCGCTTCATAATACAAGCGATTGACGATAAAACAATCAATTCGTAATCGCTTAGAGGCTATTGCATACTCGTTGCTGGACGTCTAATGTAGCAGACGATTGAGCTCTTCTCGTCGCATATTGAAGCGTAATTGGCGTCGACCATCTCGACAACGAACGAAGAGCAACCGAAGTGCCTCGGATTCGAAGGGCAGGTAAAGACATGGTCAATTGGTCATTAATTGACTTGTAATTGATTTGAATTAGAATGACCTGCACTTTAAAATATTACAAATAAAGTTTATATGCCGTCATATCATAATTGGAATAAAGGAAAGAATTTACTAAATAATTCTGAGCTGATAGGAAATAATCATCCTATCGTGAGCTCGCCATTCAGAAGCTTCAGTCTATCTATTAGTTATTTATTAAAGGCTAACCGAATGCTAGACCCCACTAACCCGCTAACCGACAAACCGCTATTACATAGATAACAAACACTATCTGACTATCTACTCCGAGCGGCGGGGTTTTTTATTTAATATCAATCACCTAGAACCGCGTATAGATAGCGCAGGGAACTCCGATTCTTATATAAGTCAAATTGCGTAATTGCACACCTTGATCTTAATATAGTATAGTCCTACACGTGATTATGCAGTTTGGCTATGAATTTCGATCCTCCAATTTTTTTTCTTTCTTCCTTTTTTTCCCTTTCTTCTATATCAACTAAATTGGGCGTGACGAGCTCCGCTTCAATAACATATTCGGATTTCCGCTGTTTGTTCTTACGAATATCCAGCGGGAGCATGCTGATATGTCTCGGGCGGCACCTCACCACCTTTAACGGGACAATTTGAAGACATCTGATCCAATGTAGTTGGTCTTGTTTACTTGGCTATCCGCTTTTTATTTTATTTTTGTTAGGTAGTTCCTTGTTATTTTCTTAGCCTTTTAATTTAAGCGTCTAGATAGTAAATAAGATCCTTGGCTTTTACTATTAACAGTACTAAAATAGAGCAAGTAGTAGTAAATGACCTGGCCATCTCAGCAGCCTACACGTTTGCAGTATTTATATCTATTGACCGCTACTATGAGACTGGTATACCTATGTGGGTTGCATAATACGAAATTCGGATGGCTGCATATTGATTAGGGCTGAATCTTGATACTTGCTAATAGTTCTAGCTGCCGTTTAATTAATAGGGCTTAATACATCAAATGTAGTCAACAAAAGCTTGGAGACTCAAACATGATAACTGAGTACTTAAGATACTCTTCAGGGTATAAGTCACATTACGATAGGAAGTTGGACTAGAAATAAGGCGTCAAGATCATTGATTCCGTTTTCATTGCCATACATGCAAAAGCCCGGCGGTAGAAGCATTACGACCGAAGGGCGCAAGGAAATAGAGACCCAACCATTTACTCCGAATGCAGCCGTCTCAGATTCTTGTAGTCCATATGACGATACCTCTAGCTCTCCTATGTAGCTGGATCGTTTGCATATGGTAACGCATCCCCTAGTTTTCCGCTTATGCCTCCTCCTCACCCGCCAGCGCGTTTCGCTTCGCCGCCTGCCTCTCCAACTTACGCTCACGAGCAGCCTTGTTCTTCTGTCTCTTGGCGTCCATCTCATCCTGGAGCGCACGCTCACGAGCCTTCTCGGCCTTGGCACGGTGGATCTGCATAGAAAATTAGACACGAATGCCCATAGACAATTTTCCATTGAGAAAAAAAGAATTCATGGGGGGAAACGTACGTGTTCAACTAGCGCTCGCTTGTGCTTGAAGGCGTTACCCTTGCTGGAATGGTACAGCTCGTGGTAGAGGTGCTTATCGATCTTGCCGCTGGCACGGTACTTGACTAGAAGACGTCGGAGGACTCGTAGGCGTCGCATCCATAGAACTTGTCTATCGCACAGTTAGCCGATGTTCCGTTGCTATCCGATCATTCGTTTATTCCCTATTTAAAAGGTGGGAAAGTTATGATTAAACATACTGAGGCATGCGAGCATCGGCGGTACCCTTTCGCTTACCGAAACCTCGGTGTCGGCCATCTCGTCGGGCGAGGTTCAGTTCACGGGCGCGGGATCGGGAGTGCATGGTAACGGGCTTGCGGATGATGAGGCCATCGCTGACGAGTTTTCGGATGGTCTGACGGGAGTTGGCGTTGGAGATCTCATTAACCTCGTTGGGGTCGAGCCAGATCTTGCGCTGACCGCATCCGATGACGGACGCCGCAAGGCGCTTCTGAGTGCGAAGATTGACCCTGTAAAGTAAAATTAATTAGCTTAATGTCTGTTAATGGTTGCGTGGTGATGCGTTGGTAGGCGATAGGTGGTATGTAGTGTGTAATGTGTATTGCTATAATCGATGACGCTGCCCTCGAGATAATCGCGTAAACTCGACCAACAAACGAAATCGAATAGGATGTCGAAAATAGAAAAAAAAGACTCCTTCGAAAAGAATCCTTCATCAATGCGGAATTATTTGTAAATCAGTTTGACTTACATCTTGAATGCGAACGTCGGTTGATGGTCGAAAATTTGCTATTCGGTTAGTAAGGTGTGGAAGGGTTGAAGTTGAATTGAGAGCCCCCTCTCGGATCTTTGCACAATCGAGAATTTCTGAATCAGAGAATCAGAATAGGCTCTAAGGAAATTTTGTGGACTGTAAGGACCCAATTTGGTGTAAGCGAGAGGGCAACAAGATCACCTGACCTTATCAGTTATCTATAATGGTTTGTGTACATAGCTTTTCGCACAGGATCGTACTAACCATTATTACAGATGTGTTATTGAATTTGTGAGGTTACTTAAGGTACTTCGGTACCACTTATCAACTAAGATTCCTTTACTTCGTACATGCACCACATAAACTTACATTCATACATACGAAGAGAGTTATAAGTCTAAATGCGCAACATCTTGGCTAGGTATTTGGAATTTTATAGATTGTACATCAATTTGAATCATTAATCAGTTTACAACTTACTCTAGCAACTACGTGAGGATGCGAAGTTGATCATTGGTGCTTAAATATCTTGTAATTTTCTCTACCCTATATGAACTAACCTTCCATAATGCTTCCCATATCGCCTCCTATGTTCATAATTACTCTCTCTGTGCTATCCTTCACATCGACCATACGTACGTTAGAGTTAATCTTGTGAGAAGACACCACCTCCAATCTCCACAGCACCAACGCTCCATATCTCCTTTTCGTCTTCTACTTCGTCGTTGCTCAACCCTAATCCTCCTTGGCCACCCTCTGCCTCTCTCCTTTCTCGAGCCTGGCTACCGAGCCTGACAGCCACCCTCTTGAAATAATCTTGCATGCTCCGCTTGGTGTTTGCCGGTAGATCTGCGCCGGTGCCGCTAATGTACTTTTCAAAGACCTTGCCTTCTTCATCCACGACGCTAAATAGTTCAATAAATGCCGCCTCGGCTGCTAGCTTAACAGGTATCACCGGATCCCGCACTGACGCGAACACAGGTGGCGCTAGTAGTGGGAGATGAGGGCGGACTATATCCAAGTTGGCTCGCGAAACGGTGCGTACTATTACCAACGCAAGACGACGGGAGTCGGACGGGTTTCCAGGGCCGATTATGGTGGCTAGTGTCGAGAAGATCGGTTTTGTCGATTCGAAAGACTTTGGAGAGTCTGTTAGTAAATATTTGCCCGTTGCTAGAATGCTATTATCTGCTATGAATAGCTATATATTACAAGTTAGCGAGACTCGGATCTAGAGCAAGACTTCGTCGGTGGGGTTAACTCACGTTCTTGTTTGACATCCCTTGGCAGAGCAGATCGGGCAGGTCCTCTGCTACTGGACTCTCTAATAACGCCTGCGGCGACTCTACGAATACTGCATTTAGCGCGAGAACCGACGCGCTGGTAAAGTGGCCTGTAGTCACACGGTTCTTCAACAAACCGTGCGCGATCTCGGGAGGCACATTCTTAATGAGCGCGCCGAGTAGCTTAGCATTGGTCACTATCATCGCCGAGTCAGTCGTGTCTGTGTCCATATCGATCAATCCTAGCACCGCCGTCCGCGAGCTCTCGCCCATATTAGAACCTGCTTTGCTAATAACTTCATATAGAGCCTTTAGCATAGCAGTCCTGACGCCTGGATCCGACGTCTTAGAACCAGTGACGAGCTCCGCAATCAATGGATCCACCCGCGGTGTAAACTTGATCAGAGTGCCCAACGCCTTGGCAGCCCGCGACCGTAGCAATTCGCTGCCGGTATCCGCGAGCGCTCTTGCGAACGTCCGCTGGAGCTGGGGCAGGAAAGGTTTGAGCGCCGTCGGCATCTTCTCGAGTAGGTTGTTGAGTGTTAAAAGAATGGCCGCTTTAACATCGGTAGATCGTTCTGATACTACACGGATGAGAGGGCCCGTTATCTGCGTGACAAACGGCTTAAGAGAAGCTTCGCTTGTCCTATCGACAATATCAGATATAGCGAGCGCGGCACTAGTTCTCTGTTCTGCAGTCCCGTTCATAAGACCTTGGAGGAAGATAGGTAGGATAGCGTTGATACCCTTTGGAAGCTCGAAGCCTGGTAGGTTGGAGCCGGCGACACCAACTTGCAATAATGTTTGCCTTGTAGATATCACAAGGGCCTCCATATCTTCCTTCTTTAGCTTCTTGGTGAACTCGCTGAGCGCTGCCCACGCTGCCTTGACGACCTCTACATCAGGGTCGCCGAACGAGATCAAGAGGGCACGAATGATATCTTGGTTATACCGTGAGTAGTCTACGCTAGAGCTAGTGAAGAATGTGGCAAGTCGTGATGCTGTTACAGCACGTTTGTGGTGATCATCATTCTTAACCAGCTGCAGTAAGACGTTCATGACCGTATTGAGCCCGTCGTGGTCGTCTATCGACTGTATAACCGTGTCGAACGAATCCTCGAGGTTGGTACGGAGCTCATCGTCCTTGGCATTCACAATATTGTCCATGAGAGAATTGATAATGCTCGGTAGGCGCCGGTTCATAGCAGGGCCCGCCACCCGAGACAGAGACGCGAGAGCCTTAGCATTGAAAGTGGAGATAGGGGGGGTGAGTAGTGTCGGGATGAGGTTCGGCAAGATGATGTTAGACCTAGTAGTCTCGGTGAGGAGGGTTAGGAGAGCAGACAGAGCATTGTCTGCCTCGTCCTCAGAGCGCAGCAGGCTGAGGAGGTGTGGAAGCACTTGGTCGACGGCTCGTTTGCCGATGATCTGCTGCAGCGAGTCGAACGCCTCAGCAGCGGCTTCTCTAACGTCCTCGTCAGAGTCTATTAGAGCCGTTCGCACGACGGATATTAATGTCTTCTCATGGTCCTCGAGGGCCTCGTCTGAAGCGGATGCGATAAGTTCCTTGAGTGCGAGGCAGATTCCTTGCCTGGCGTTCGTATCTATCGAAGTTTGGAGGCCTTCTTCGAGCGTTGGGAGCAGGCTTGATAGGACGCCGTCGCCAGCCTTCCGGATCAATTCTCCCAAGGCATTGCTGGCGATCACCTTGTGTTCCATGTTAGAACTGCCAAGGCGGCGAATGATTAGTTGCGTGAGAGTCGGCGTAAGTTCCTTCAGAGTTCTCGGCGTAGCGACTAAAGCCTTCCACACGCTTACAGCAGCGGCTCGGACGGCACTGGAAGTATCGCAGCGACATATATACAAAGCAGAGAGGATCTTGTTGCGCTTCTCTTCTCCAAGTACCTCGCGTAGAGATGCGCCTGCCTCCTTTGCGCTCTCTTCCTCATCTTCCGCGTCGGCCTTTCCGCTAATACCAGTCAGGTTAAATAGCAGGTCACCGACTAGCTCGACGGAGCTCAGCCGGATTCTGTAGCTGTCATCTGCTAGACCACGCTCTAACTCGGGTAGTAGAAGATCGACAGCTCTTGCGGCAAAGTTCTTGACCAACAGCCGACCGGCTCGGAGGGCGGTCTCGCGGATCGATTCGATATCGTCAGCAAGGCCAGCAAGAATAGGAGGAATGATCTTGCTGAGGTAGTTGGCAAAGCTGTTTCCGAAACAGACTGGCAAGAAGATGAATAGAGACATAAAACCTTCTCTGACGGCAGGTTTGGAGGACTCCACGTTCTGCAATATCGTAGGAAGCGTTTCCTCCAATCTCGTAGTGCCAAGCCCCGCCAAGACTTCGCTGAGAGCTTGAGCGGAACCGAGACGGTCTCCGGCGCCCGTATCCGACTTGAGGGTCTGCATGAGTCCGGGAATTAGATCCGGTAGGGCATCCTCGCCGAGCTTCTCTACCAGCGAGCCCAGCGCACGGGATGCGGTCGCCCGCGTCGTCGGAACCGGATCGACGGCTGCCACTTTCAACCCGGACACGAGGACCGGCAAATGTGCAATTAAATCCTTCCTCTCGGTCAGATGAGCTAAGCTTCCGATGACTTGGGAAGCCTTGCGTTTTGTATTGGACCTGTCTCCCAAACCTCGCTGGAGAATTCTGGTAACGAGAGCCAGCGAAGGCGCGTCGAGGTAGTGGACGAATTGTACCTTGATGAGCGCGTCCAGAGCGTCATCGGTATATTTGGTAGGATCGCTCAGAGCCTTAAGCAGAATGTCGACTAAGCTCTTCACTTCGGGATTCTCGATGACCTCGCCGAAACGCTTCAAGCTCTTGTTGGCCGCTGTTCGCACTTCTTTATGACTGTCGTTTAGCACACCTGTGAGCGGCGGTATGATATCGGGAAGGCTCTGTGCAAGTTGCTGGGGGTCTAGGTACGCCATAGCACCCAAAAGATCACACGCGCCACGTTTACTACGCCATTGATCGTCCTCGAGACCGTTAAGAAGAGTCGGCAGAATCTGCTTAACACCGTACGAGCTTAGCTTCGCGAAGCAAGCCTTAGCTGCTGCTAGACATGCGTCTCTCACATCTGCATTGGTATCGCCGAAGCCAGAGAGAAGCTGGGGTACAATCTGAATGACGTACGGCTCGAACAGACGACCAAGGAGTATCGCAAAGAGTTCGAATGCGAGAAACGCACCCTCGCGCTGCTGAGGTTCCTTACGGTTTTCGGTTGCACTCTTTAGCGTAACGAGGATGCGATAATCTCTCAGCACAGAGATACCTCTCCCCTGAACCAAGCCGGCTAACCCGTATGCGGCACCTCGCTTTTCGGCATATTTCTTGGATGTCAGGAGCGTATCGAGGAGCTGTTCGAAATATTTAGATGATTTGTCGCCGCAGGTCCGTACTAGAGGCGGTAGGCATTCTGCCACTGCGTATTGCACAGCTTCAGACGGCGTGCTCAAGGTAGTAAGTAGCCTCTCCAGAACAACCGGGATCTTTGCGTCTCCGGGCTTCAAGTGCCTAGCAAGAGCGCCGTACATAACGATAATCGCTTCATTGACACGATCTGCCGCCTCCGAACCCTTGTCTGGCGCAGCAAGTGTGCGCTCGAATGTCTTCATAAGCTTATCTAGGAGCGCTCTACCGTGGAGGTCAATAGCCACAAGCGCTGCATCAAGCATCTCACCGCGCACAGTAGCGTTCCGGTCGCCCAAAGGACCACCGTCGATGAGGAAGTTAAAGAAGTCATCGATCTGCGATTTCTGTAGATGGGCGGCAAGTTCTCTGAATGCCGCCGCAAAACCGTGTCGCGCTTCCCAGGGGTCTGATAAATCAGTTTTTTTAGGCATTCCATATTCGTCTAGCTGGGCAACCCGAGGCTTAGCAAATTCGACATATGAAGATCGGAGCTTTGCTAGTATGTCATCGATGGTTGAAGGGTACGCTTTGCACGCCTCGGCGAGGGACCGTGCAGCAGCCCTCCTGAGCTGGGCATCTTTGCTCTCGAGATATGGGAGCAATTTAAAAGGAACATCTTTGGATAGCTTAAAACCGCTCTCTTCCCAAATATCGTGACCAAGGTCGACGTTTTCGGGAATATCATCGTGGCAAGCGATCCAGATTTCCTCCGAGAAATCGAGATCGCTCATATCAACATCGGCACTGATCGACTGCAGAACAGTCTCGCGGACCGAAGCTTGCGGGACAATTGCACCTTTCGCGAGGACGGTCATCTCGTGAATACTAATGTTCGGAGCAACGCAGCGGACCATATCCGTAAAGCAATCCTTTATGATCTTATAGTGCTGGTTATATTGCTGCATCGAGGATACCAGGGTAGATATTAAATCGGCACGTGGGATTGTCTCGTCGGCGCAAACATGAGTATGGAACGCAAGGAATTCAATCGCCAACACCAGCTGTGCGTCCCGCTCGTCGGCACCATTTCCGACGCCGCCCGTTCGTAATATCACAAATACTAAAGATAGCATGTAAATCACGGATATGGCATCAAATGGCCGCTGCTCGCCGGCGAAGCGAAGGCGATACAGGACTCTCGTTACGAGTTCCTCTAAGCCCTCCTCCGTCATATTCTCCGGCAGAGAAGTAATCCCGAGAGCACGTAGAGTTGCGACACCGATGAAAGGCCGAATAGCCCCTAGTCGGGGAGTGACGCGATCAGAACATGCCAAGTAAGCCGTAGGGCCAGCATCACCAGTTATGAGACCCGCACCAGCTTCCAAGGCTGCTAGCAGAGCGCTAATTGAAGGACCGATCCATAGGTTCGGCTCTGTCGGCGGGCTGCTGACGAGGTTCCTGATGATACCGAAACCGCGTATGAGCCGTGATTCCAGATGCTGAATCTTCCGTCGAATTTCAGATTCTTTCTTTAGCTGAGCATTAACCTTAGCCTGCTCGTCGGCAGTAAGCTTCCTCTGCTGTCCCTTTTTCTGAGCCAGTTGACTTCTGAGTTCTTCCTCCCATTTTAGCGTATCGTAGTCCTTAGTGTTCTTATCCGGAAGCGTCTGCTTTTTTGCGAGGACGTCAATAAAGGCTGTACCCTCTGGAGTTCGGAATATTGCCGCTTCGACGGGTCCGATATCTTTAAGCTCCTCCGTCGTTAGATCTGCCCGGATGAGCTCGACGATCTTTGGTGTCATAGTATTCGGTGCTACAAACGCGAGGTCCGCTGCTGCGTTACAAGCAGCCTGCTTGATTGCGCTCGACTATATTCATCAGTCTTATATTATAATGCTCAGCTGCAGACTTGCTCACCTTCTGGTCAAAACTTGTCTTTTCTATTACCTGCCGTAGTAATTCCTCCTCGTATTTCTGGGCTAGGCTTCCAGGGTCGAGGCCGACTCTCAGACAAAGATCTATCCAGCTTGCTCTGGGGACCAAATCGTTCCGGGCGATAACGAGTAATGAGCACATCTGCTTGGCCAATCCTTCTTGAGATTTCTGGGCACCCAAGTGTTTGAATTCGTCATCACTTAGACAGATTGACCTAAGGATTAGATGCAAATGAGCATTTTCAAATTTGGCGCTTGCTGCTATACTGTCCTTATCCTCCATGTGAGATGATTCGATCCACCGCCATAACCCGTCGATAGCAATTTCCGCAAAGAAGTATGGGTCTCGGACGTAAAGCCTCGAAACAGTTTCGTTGGCCTCCTTGCGAACCTGGGGAGGTACGGTGATTGAGGATACAAGATAAATGAGGGCTTGAAACCAGACTACTTGTACATTTTTAGGGGCTTTTGGTACATCGTTATAGATAGCTGCGAGCGCTCGCAGAAACCATCTCGCATCGTCTTCCGTAGATAGTCGACCATATACTCGGTGGTTGAGAAGAAATGAAGGTTTGGGATCGGCCACAAGACATTCCTTTGAAACAGCTGGCTTCTTGAGGGTAGGTTTAACAGTAACACCATCGGTCTTAGGCAAGACTTGCAGGGACAGAGCCGAAGAAACGTATGCGCCTACGATCAAGCCGCTCTGGGCCGCCGCTGCCGGATTCTTGGTGATTTCAGCCCACGTATCTGCGAGCGGCCCTGAAATAGCCTCGATCAACTTGGCTGCATTTTCCGAGACAGACTGAGATTCTTGGGTAAAAGGCACGAAGACTTCTCCAGCTTGAAGTAGCCATAATCTACGTGAAGGTATCTTTCTGTCGCTGAGACCTTTGACAAATGCATCAACGACAGGCTTCGGTAAATCGGTACCATCATTCAATAGATAAGAGACGGCTCTACCAATGACAGATATTTCTGCCCCCAGAACCCCTTCATTTCCTTCTTTGGTTGCGATAGGAGGAAGACCAGTAGCTATCTTGGTTGCGATCGAGTTAGATAATGGCACATGATCTAGCATCTGTGAATGAAGAATACGATGGTCCGCAGAAGCCAGTTTTCCAGATTTAAGGGGATTCAAAATCTCCTCGGCAACTTGATCTGTAAGTTTTTCATCATGACTGCGAGCCACAACCTCTCTAAAGGCGGCTAAAACGCCGTCGCGAATTGTTGGATTACTAGATTTGGCATTTGATAGTAGGGGTTTCAGAAGACGTCCGTTCAAAGCCTGCGAAAGATCCAAGTCTTTGGGGAGAGCCCGAATCAACGATGCTAATAAATCCAAAACCACTTCTGGGGCACGTAGGAGACCTTTTTCGATAGGGGGGATAATGTCCTTATCCAAATCGTCTAGGGTAACAAAATCGGAAAAGAAATCACCCAGGCCAGTCGCAATATGAGCAGGGACGGGTGTGCGAGACCCTACAAGCTCTCTAGTGAAAAAAGTAAAATATTCCGGCTTTGTAGTAGTCAATATATTCTTGGCTTCAGCATGTCGATAACTCACTCCTGCGATTACGCCAAGTATGACAGCATTCCTCGCGGTCGGTTGAGCTCCTTTAGTCGTAAGGGCCTTCACAGCGTCCTGGATCACTTTCTCCCGAAACTCGCCGCACCAGAACGCTGCGCGCAAACCACGACGAGTAACCACTAAAGCCGACTGCGCGACGTTCGGCCTAGTTGTCGACTGAAGGCATTTTTCAAGGGCGGCAGCGTCGGCATAAATAATTTCCAATCCGAATTTGTCCCATAAAGGCTTGCCAGCCAGTTCTTGTAAGAGAATGGAACACCACTCGACCAAGACAAAAGCACTCTTGGCGGCTATTCCGGGCTTCTGAGATTCCTGTCGCAGAGAAGTAATAAACGGCGTCAACACTTTAGCATCACTAGTTGTCGCGAAGACGGAAGTAAGGCAAGACTCGACAGCTCTCCTAGAAGGTCTATCATCGTATAAACGGTGGGTATCAAAAAGTAATTGGAGTAGCGTAGGTATTGAGGACTGATCGATAGCTATATACAAGTACAGACATCAGCATATAACAATATTATAAAACCAAAACGACTTGAAGAGTTCAAGAAAAAAAAAAGAAAAATAAGAAAAATCAAGGTGCCTTACTCTTGTCCCTTAACTTCTCGTCAATAGTTTTTAATTGAGTTATACGGATCTTGGTAGAAGAGGAAAAGAGAGCAGGCTTGGTTGAAAGAAAGTCGATGCCAGCTTTAGAGGCACCATTCGCAGCCGCTTCAGTCATTTTGACGGACCGATGGAAGATCTATTGACATGATAGGGAAGTTGAGAAAAGGCCCCTTAGCAGTGTCCCCCCCTTATTGCACAGGGTTAAAAATGGGAGTAAGCTAGGAAATTATGCAGAGGACCGATTTATCATGACATTAACCTTCGTCGGGTTCATATTTGACGATGTGCCCATGTGGGTTGAAAATATCGGTGGGGTTATATTTCTAGCTTATCTTATCAAAATAGGTATCTTTGGTGAATTATACATTATAGGTGCTAACCTTGTATCTTCCTGTGGACTTTGCAACGGCGAATGACTCAACTTTACTATGTATACCTGGTACCTATAACCGACATACACTAGCAACACCTAAGTTACCTAATACCTAGGTACCTACCCGCCTAGCCGCTAAAGCCAATCCTTCCCCACAACGCCCGTCACTACCCACTCGGCCACTATGATGACCATTACACCTGAATATTGGAGCTCGTTTACCAGTAACAACATTTTTTTATCTTTCGAATTTTGGTGTTTTCGCGCGGGTGAGATTAGGCCTTTTCTTCTTCTTCTCCTTCCTCCCATTCCCTACGTAGCAGCAGAATATGGCCCCAAAAAAGAAGAAGACAAAACCAGTAGCCAATCCTGCTCGAGGCTTTGCTACAACGTCGATCGCCTCGAAACCGAAACCGCGAGCTGAAATAGGTACCAAAGAACCGGCGCAAACCGCTATTGAGGGAGGGAAGCTCGATGCCCCTCCAACATCGTCATCTCGCGATCCCAATGCCCCACCATCGAATCCTAACTTCGACAATACACCCCAAACTTCTCAACAAAAAGAAGTTTTAAGCCCAGAAGAATTCGAGAGACAGCTAGAGGAGTCCGAGCTGCAGCTTCTAGTCGAGAAATACGCACAGAAAGTAAAGAGGGATGCTCAACGCCAAAAGTCTAGGCTCGAGACTGATCGTCGATTACTTCGTGGACAAGCCGAGCCATTAAATACTAGGAAATGGCTACCTCAAGAGCTTATGGACCATATATTGGATTTGATCCAGGCTGAAAACCGGTTCGGCGCATCCTCACTGGCACCAGAAAGTACAAATAGTAATGGCAAGTTACCTTCGGAGGAAGATTTGGTGATTAGGTTGTGGACCCTGCAGCAGACCCTGACGGGCGCCAGCTTTTCCGAGGACAAGGTTAAGGCCGTATTACAACATGTGCTTGATATTGCTGCCGCTATCGGTAGCACGAGTAAGGATAACATTTGGGGTTTGGAGGAAGCTCTGGACTGGCTCGCCCGCGAATGCACGAGAGACGAGCTTCATGATTACGATTATAGAGGTAGGCCCGCAAAATCTCAAGCAGATACACCAGCGGACAGTCCTTTACCGTCTGGTGCGAATACGCCTCGTCTTTTAGATATCAATAACGGGCAGAAACTCGCTAGTTCCAAGAATGGATCACCAGCTCTAAAACCAGCCGCTTCAAAGAGAGTTGCTATCGTCTGCCATGAAGATATTGAGCCTGATGATCTCATCCCTGCTTACCTTGAAACTAAGGCCAAGTTATTCCAACTCCAGCGACCAAAGCAGGATAATAAAAAGGGGAAATCGGCCAAAACTCATAGCTCAAATAACACAAAACATTCCACCACGGAACTATCAGGCGACGATTTAGAAGAAGCCAAATTACTAGCTAAGATCGAAAAAATTGAACAAGATGTACTTTTCGATAAGATTCTTGCTGAGTACAAATGGCGTACGGATCGTATAGAGCTGGAGAAGGAATTCGCAGCCAAGAAGAAGGCAGAAGCGGAAGCTGAAGATGAGGCGAAGGAAAACCCTGACATATCCCTTGGGGTAGAGTCGGACGATGAGGTTACTAAGGAAGCTCAACGGATCGCAGCGGAGATCTTACAGCAGGATGACGACGATGACGATCAAGCACTATCTGACCTTTTTGCGAACCTCCCCGTTCAAGAAACCGATACTGTAACGGGCAAGACGACCACCGTGATCAATGGAACAGATGGTGTCAAAATTACAATTCGAGATTTTGGTAAGTGGACGGGCGTTAGCCCGATGCGTGCTTTAGAGGAGGCTTGCAGATCAAGGTATTTTAAGATGCCTCTGCCACTTAATGTCCGCTAAATTTTCCATTTAGGGACTCCTCTGCCAAGATCATATATAAACTTGTATCTGAGAACCCATATTCCCATCGCCATCTAGTTTCTATCCAATGGTCTAAACCGCAGGAGCTGATACCAGTTCCTGAAATTCCGTCTGTTGAGAGTGCTATTTCTCCTCAACAATTCGTTTTCCAGATGGCCTCTATAGCGACCCCTGACTCTAAGCAGTCCGAAGCATATATTGCTACTTTAGCACTCTTCGTGGTTTTTGGTTCCACTAAGGAAGAGAAGGTTTTCATGAGACTACCTGCAGCATGGAGGGAATTATGGTCGGAGCTTGCAGAGGAGAAGAAGAACCAGACCGATGCTGCAGACCGAGTAGCAATTAGGGAACTTCGCGCATTAGTTCGCGAAAAGCATGATCAAGAACTCGAAGATGGCGTACTTCTCCAAGGCGCTTTCAGGGGGCGTGGTTCACAACGCAGTACCAACGAAGTAGGCGACGAATTTAACGCAGAGAGAGGAGCCGCGAATACAATCGAGTCGGAATACTATCAGAGGATATGGGCTGATAAGTCCAGTACGCCGAGATTCCAATCTATGCTGGTTAGTTAGGTATCTATTGGATCGCTTGGGGCGTAGCGTCTGACATATTTAGCAATTCCGAATGCAACTCCCGATGTGGCATTTCAGAGACCAGGTCCTTAGCACTGTCGAGCGCGAGCAGGTCGTTATCATCTGCGGAGAAACAGGATGGTATGTATACATTCCAAAGTATGAACATCTTAGCTAACCAGTCTAATTCACCCAGCGGTAAGAGCACGCAGGTACCATCGTTCCTTTTAGAGCATCAGTTATCTCAAGGCCGACCGTGCAAGATTTATTGCACAGAGCCTCGACGTATATCTGCCATCTCGCTCGCCCGTCGTGTCAGCGAAGAGCTTGGCGAAGGAAGGAGTGATCTCGGTACCTCAAGATCTCTCGTGGGCTATTCTATTCGTCTGGAAGCGAATACATCAAAGGAGACCCGGCTCGTTTATGCCACAACCGGTATAGTAATGAGGATGCTCGAGGGGTCCAATGAACTACGCGAAATCACTCATCTCGTCCTTGACGAAGTCCACGAGCGCTCGATCGATTCTGATTTCTTACTAATTGTACTGAAGAAGCTACTGATTCGAAGAAAAGACCTAAAGGTAGTCCTCATGTCTGCCACTGTCGATGCGGAGAGGTTCTCAAACTACTTAGGACGCGCACCCGTTCTGAATGTGCCCGGTCGTACGTTCCCGGTACAAGTTAAATATCTAGAGGACGCTCTCGAGGCTACTGGTTACGTACCTGACCAGCTTAGCCACGAGAAGATGACAGACTTGGACGACGACACAGCAGAGATTGACGCTGCTGATTCTAACACTACTACAGCCGCTGCTAAAGAGTTGCGACAATACTCGGCCAGAACTCGAAACACGCTATCCCAACTCGACGAATACCAAATTGATTTTGACCTCATCGTGCAACTGATTGGGCGAATAGCTGTTGATCCGACTTACATAAATTATAGCAAGGCAATTCTAGTATTTCTTCCCGGAATTGCCGAGATTAGGACTTTAAATGACTCCTTACTGGGTGAGCCTTTCTTCCAAAGGGGCTGGGAGATATTCCCCTTGCACTCCACCATCGCTACCGAAGACCAGGAGCGAGCATTCCTCATCCCCCCAGATGGAGTGAGGAAAATCGTGTTGGCCACCAACATCGCAGAAACGGGAATCACCATTCCGGATGTAACTTGTGTTATTGATACCGGAAAACATCGCGAGATGAGATTTGACGAGCGGAGACAGTTGTCGCGTCTCATCGATACGTTCATCTCGAGGGCGAATGCTAAACAGCGACGAGGACGAGCAGGACGTGTTCAAGAGGGTCTCTGCTTCCATCTTTTTACAAAATACCGACATGATCACTTAATGAGCGATCAGCAGACGCCAGAGATGCTACGGCTCTCGTTACAGGATCTAGCTATACGTGTCAAAATCTGCAAGATCGGTGGCATCGAGGAGACTCTGGGCGAAGCGCTCGATGCGCCATCCGCTAAGAATATCCGTAGAGCTATTGATGCTCTTATCGACGTACGAGCTCTTACAAATACTGAAGAATTAACTCCATTAGGACATCAACTAGCAAGACTACCTCTCGACGTATTCCTTGGCAAGCTTATCCTTCAGGGTACGATTTTCAAGTGTCTCGATATGGCTATCACCGTAGCCGCCATTTTATCATCTAAATCACCGTTTACTGCACCTTTTGGTCAACGAAGCCAAGCCGACCAGGCGCGAAAGGCGTTCAAGAGGGGTGATTCTGACCTACTTACTGTATATAACGCTTACCAAGGCTGGAAAAAGGTGTGCCAGGCATCTAACAACGACTTCCAATATTGCAAGAAGAATTTCCTATCTCCACAAACGCTTTCCAACATTGAGGATCTGAAGGGTCAGCTACTTGTTGCACTCGCAGACTCGGGTTTCTTACAACTTACCGACGATGAGCGACGCACGCTAAACCGTCTCCGATACTCTAACCGACGACGTCAATTCTACGACCTTCCCCAGCGTGTTAATATACACAGCGACAACGACGTTATCACAACTTCTGTAATTGCGTGGAGCTTTTATCCAAAGCTCTTGGTGCGCGAGGGTAAGGGATTTCGCAACGTCGGAAACAACCAGAGTATCAGCATCCACCCGTCGAGCGTCAACAAGGGGCGCATGGAGCTTCGGTGGTTATCCTACTATCATATTATGCAGTCAAAACAGTAAGTTTCATGTTATATATGCACGTGTGGATTATTGTGAATATTTTGAGACTAATAAGACAGGTTCCTTAATGCTCATGAAACCACAGCCGTCGAGAATTTCGCCATCGCCTTGCTATGCGGCGACGTGCGTATTGATGTAAGCATCCCGTCTTTCTTCCTCTCAGTCTAGGCTATATCCCCATAATTACCCATTTTCTTCAACCATTAGGGACCACATACAATCTCCTTGTGCAGAGAAACTAACCAAGGAGAAAAAAAGATGTACGCAGGTGTCATCGTTCTCGACGGCAACCGCGCGCGCTTTAGCGTATCGGACTGGAAGACGATGCTCGCGATCAAAGCGTTGCGAACGCGACTCCGCGACGTTCTCACGCGCTCGTTCCGCATGCCCGGAAAACTGCTCACGGCCCAACAGGAGAAGTGGCTCGACGCGTGGCAGCGCGTCTTCAGCCAGGACTTCAGCAGTAAGGCCTAGGAGGCCGCTTCGAGGCCTTGTCCAAAGGCAATAGAGATCTTGCGATTCAGAAAGCAAAAGTCGGCGTTGGCGGGGTAAACGTCACGGTTATGGTGGTCCGCCGATGTGGACTGGGGAGATGGATGATTATACAAACAATACCTTGGCTGGTTGCTTGTATACATTAGGTACGTATGTGGATATCATATGCACCGTGTTGTGAGGTGGATGAGTAGGTAGTTAGAAGACCAACCAAAGTCTAAAGGTATTGCACGTCTGCGTTTAGAGTTATCTTCCCTTTGCTCTCATAGATCCGGTCCGTCTGCGGAGGCGAGGATATTATAGTGGAAGGGAGAGTAGATACAACAATAGCAGCTCGAATACAAGTTTACTTCGTGAAGATTTCTAACCCAGCGTCTACTTGCATATTAAGCCTATACCCTTCCAATACGAATAGACACAATAATACTTCATCTCACTTATCAGCACCATATAAAACGCAGCGCGCAGGAAATACCTCGACCTAAACATCGATTTCATTATCTTCAAATAAACTGAAAATACAATTCAGCCAAATGATTAACGTAATACGTTGACTATGAGCCCATCCGCCCATCCATGCAACTAAGCTAGATGAACAGGTTTTAAATGCCATATGAGAGCGTATGAAGAAACATGCAAAATAAAAAGCCCTTGTTGGAAATGACAATGTGATGAATACTGGAGAACACCTCGTACGAACCATCCCCTTTCATCTCCCTTGCCGATGAGTTCGACCGAAAACCGAACCTGACCGAAACCGAAAACCGATGATGCCATGAATGTCATGCCTGTTCATTTGCCTTTCGTACCCCATTTTCTTATTTTTCATCTTCTTACTGTCTTCTCCACTTCTCTCGCGCGTAGAATAATTAGATAATCTTAATGCCGGGGGTATCAAAGGAAGGAATATCAACTCGAACAACGGTTATTGCTCGACTTCCGCGCCAAAAACATGCTCCGTAATTACCTCGCCTCCTTTTAGCTGAATGCATGCATCATGAAATGCTCATATGCACCGTCTACCATTTATTTAGGCCTTTCCTGTCCCATTGACTTGGCCGGCTCCAGCTTGGCCATCCTTGTTAGCACCAGTGCCTCCCTTTCCCGAGTTGAGAAATATAGCCTTGAAATCAGCATTGCTCTTGGGCTTCACGGCAGCCCCGGTGCCATTCGTATCTGCGGCTTGATGGTCCGCCTTGTTGTCATCTTTCTTCGCTGCGACAAAGCCCAGTCCTCGCTTCGCTCCACCTCGTCCGAGAGCCGGTCTGCGAACATTCTGAGGAGGGAGTATAAAGCCAGCCTCCTTCGAACCTCCTTTATGATTAGAGTTTTTCCCTTTGCCAGTAACGATTTTACTCTCCTTTATTTCGCTCTTCTGCTCGAAAAGTTCCTCCGTAGTGCCCGTGTGGAGCCGACGTCCAGGTGCGATTTCGAATCCTTCTAGAGCTAATGCAGCTCGTCCAGTTGTTGCCACATCTGCAAACTCAACTATAGCACCCTGATGGTCAGGTCGTAGAACCAGCTTCACGATATTGCCGTATTTCTCGACGGCAGCTCGGACTCGCGCATCATTAACGGTGTCTGGTATGTTCATGATGGCCATTGTGCGTTCCTTGATCTCCCTTCGCGTCGGATTGTGACCTTCGCTGCCGGGTTCGCCAAATCCGTCCGTCATCTTTACGTCCCCATCTCCGCTAGGAGCGGGCGATGCTGAGGGCCGGTCTCCTTTACTCGTGGCAAATGGTTTGAAGTTTGTCTCTCTGCTAAATTCGACCGAGAGGACTTGCGACTTGAATTTAGTCTTGTCAAGCTCGAGAGCATTCTCGGCTGCATCCTTCGTCTCGAAAGCAACGTATGCGGTACCGAGATTTTTACCGCCGAGATTTCTCATAATGCGCGCATATGTTACCTTGCCGTATTTGCCACACATTTCTTGAAGATCGATATCGTTCGCAGAAGAGTCTACATTCCTAAGCCGAATCTCTCGGCCTTCTGCGACGGCACCTTCGCGATCCTTCTTCCGACCAGGATCTGAGTATTTAGACTGCAACTTAAATTTACCTTCTACCAGCTTTCCGTCAAGTAGCGTCGCCTTGCGAGCAGATTCCAGATCTTTGAAAGAAACGTAACAGAATCGGCGATGGGTATTGTACTTGAGAGAAGGGAAACGCACGCTGAAGACTTCGCCGCAGTCTTGAAAGAGACGGCGGATGTACCCTTCATCAGCAGTAGGAGGGTAGTTGGATACGAAGAGAGTTAAGCCGGTACCGGGTTTAACGCTGATCTGATGTTGGTTGAAGAATTTCTGGTCTCTCAAGAGAGCAGACTGCACATCCTCTGTTGATCTAAATTCGATCAAAGCGGAGCTGGACTCGCCGTCCTTCTCCGTGTAAACGTCAAGATTGTTAATGTGCCCGTATTCCCTAAAGTATTTACGAATCGCCGTCTGCGTCACATCGACAGGTAGGTTCGTAACCATAACCGAGGTATTTTCTCGGTCACGTTTCAGCATCTGGTCGTTAGCCGTGCTATCTCCATCAAACTCTACGCTTTTCACTCGCTTGTTTAGACCCTGAGACACGTCACCTGGTGTAGGCTCTCGTTTCCTTTTAGAGCCAGACGGTGATTCCGGCGCTGCAGCATCCTCTACGGTCGAGTTGAGGGCTGCTTGTTCCTGCTGCTGGGCTTGTTGCAGATGAGATGCGTAAGCAGCTTCGGCTTTCTCTCGTTCGCGGCGCTTGGCAACCTCCTGCCGAGTTTGATAAACTGTGTCGAGAGCGCGATGGAGAGTATCGGACCGCTCGTAATCGTTGCAGTGCTGGAGATATACCTCCATGATCCGTTCGGGCCAATCCAGCTTTGGTCGCGCCATAGCACGTTGCAAGACGTTGGTAGCGAGACCGGGAACTCGTATAATCTTGGTGCCACCAACCGGCGTAGCTGGAGTAGGGCTTCGAGGCTTCGGCTTGGAGGAATACACCATCATTTCCCAGAGGTAGTAGTTGAGCCAGAAGTCATAGCTATCCGCTAGCAGAGACTGACTTGTCATACGATCCCAGTGGCTGCGCGCATCGTCAATTTCACCCTTTACCTCGGTGAGATACTGAATGAGAATACGCTGTAGCCTGTAGTTGGGGTCTCCCTGATACGCATCTTTGTACAAACGCTTACCCCATAGGTCAACATCCTCTAAAGCAGCCAGCAGTCCAACCTCTGCAACGTCGGCGGCATCCTCGGGGGCATTTGGGTCCATGGCGGTCCGCTTCAGAAAGCCACACCAGGCAGTGTACATATCCAGAACGCTTGTCATGCCGTTCTTGTCGAGTTCCTTCGTGCTCGTGGCGGCATGCTTGATCGACTCGACATTGTGAAAAGACAGACCTGCTTCCTCGGCAGTCAAGATGTATCGAGACCAAAGGGGGCCAGACCACGGACAGTGCGACGTAGCTCGCTGATAGAAATCTAATAAGTTGGGGAGGGGCAACTGGTGTGCCGATGTCCTGGCCTGCTGTTGTAATCCAGAGAGATAAATGGCGGCGTCGCTCCAAACCTCTTCGTCAAAAGTAAATATACCGCTCAACGCTCTCGCAAACAATCCGAAACATAGTGATACGGATAGTGCAACATTCCTTGCCTTTTTTACCTGCAACATCTCCCAACTCAGATACTCTTTCATAACAGTCTTCTGTGCCTCTTGATCACCTGACTTGGCAGCCTTGTTCAGCCTCAGCTCGTAAGGCTCTCTTGCCTCGTACGCGGCCTTTGCTTCTTGCGCGCTGGCGGTCATCTCCTTGAACTCAGATTCGTATGCGGCATTGTTATACGTGCTCAGAAAACTAGAGAACATCTGCGAAGTGTTGTCCCATGTCGAGTGGGGAACCTGAAGTCGGTCGCGAAAGAGGTGCGATATGCGCCTAACACCAACGGGCGTTCGAGTCCTAGCCAACTGCTCAAGCTCTATGGAGACCCAGCGGTTCCAAAACTCATGGCTATCGTTGATGCGGTACTTGATGGCCTCGTAGCCATCGCTCCAAAGACTAAGGGCAGCATCGAAAGAGAAAAGCTCATGACCTAGCTGTCGCTCCTCTTCAGGCCATCCAGCCTCGCTCGTCTGGCAATCGGTAAAGAGTGACCAGAACCATTCGCAGTAAGATAGCCAGATCTTCAAACTTCCCGGTTCGGATGAGACAGCGCTCTTAAAGAGCTCAACAACCTTGACACGCGCCTCAAGATCGGTAGCATGGCGGCTCTCCTCGTCGACATAAGCTAACCAATTATCCTCACCCACTGGCTTCGCCATTTTGACCTTGTATCGCGCAAAGATAGCCCGGCCGGCTTCATGTGTTTCGCGGCAGTAGTTGCAATCTAAGCTCGAATCGGTTTAGGTTACGGACGGGTTTCGTTTATTCAACTTTGCGGTCTAGAGCTATCCCTCTCCGCAAACGGTAAACCTGTCCTCTTCTCGATACGCGACTGGTTCAGTCGAAACTGGGGACTCGAACACACAATGATTGGCCAGGTCTAAGAATCCGATCGGTTAGGAATAATATCGAGGCGAGATATGTAACGTATGTATCGTGCCGTAGTTACGTGTGTGTGTGTGAGATATAATATGTGTTATGTAGGTAGTATGGGTCGTCCGGGTTAGAATTGTACGATGTATGGTCTAGGACGTGGTGCGCGTGCGCAGGTTGCTATGTACGGTATGTACTATAAATTGCCTGGGGAAAAGGATTGCGAGACCAAGAGAAAAAAAAAAGTAATGAAATGATCAACACGCGACGGAGAATTTTTAGTTAGGCAAGTTGATACCGCGGCTGGGTCTCGAATTTGCGATCGGCGAGTCGTTCTCGGTATTGGGGATAAAGAAGAACGGCGGGTTAATTAATTTTTGATGAACCTTTTTTTGGATTCACTGAAACATGGCCGGAAGAAAAAAAAACTAAATGTTGCGGGTTTTCCTATTTCCTCTGACTCTGACTTCTGATTCTTTCTCTTTTTTTCGATATTTCTCAGCCACCCTTCTGTTTCCTAAATAACTTCACCTCGTAAGAATAGACAACGAGAGAAGAGATGTTGATGATGTTGATAAGTCAGATGGGTCCGGGCAACTAATAAAAAATATAAAAAAAGAGATAAGTCTTAGGATTATTACAACCAGTACAACCAGGGGACCCCACTTAAAGATACATGTAGGTACGGAAGGTGCAAGTACCTAAATTTATGCTAGCGGGAGATCACTGTGAGTTTATTATGGATGGATAGGTACGATAGGTGCGATAGGTACCGAGTTAAAGGCCGACCCTAACGTACTGTACCTGAAATGCACGGTACAAAGACCCTTTGAAGTCCTATTACTTCCGTGCAGATCCCCCCGCTAGTCCGCCTTATTCTTTGATTATTTGGTACCTTTCCGTACATACCGTAGGGATCAATGCACATGTATATATATGTTGTATCAAATTCGCATTGTTATTCAAATCGCACTACCAGATAAATCATATGAGTAAAAAGAGAAGCTAAAGTATCAAAATGCGCCGTCTTCGGCGCATTCGGCATTGCATAGGTACCTTAGGTACGTATCTAAGGTATTTATTATCTAAAAGCTTATCTCTCTAGACTACGTATGTACATGTATCTAGTAAAGTCAATACCTATACGGTATATGTACCTAGAGGTAGGTATTATACTGCGTAAAGTGTAAAGAAAACTAAATGAAGTGACACGACAACAAGGCCAAGGAAGGGTCTGGCTGTTGATCTGGCTGTACCCGAGGTTCTAAAGATGGTTCTAGGCCATCCCTAGCACACTTAGCACATTTATCAACCCCTAGTAACCCCCCCGAATTGATGAACGCTGCAGGTGCCAACCGAATCATTTACGGTGATGCAGACGATGCCGTACCCGCAATGTCGTCATTTTGTCTTACAGCGGTCCCCCCCCTTGTAGTTCTTGTGGTTCTTGTGGACCCCCCTTGTGGCTTTTCTTGGCTGCATTGGAAAGGTTACGACGGAGCACCGAGGTCTTACGATTTTTCACCGTATTATTTTAATCCATTCGAAAAATCCATTCGATTGTTAAAAATCCATTTTCAATCTCATTACTCGAAAGTCCGGATCAGCCAACCTCACTCCCCCCCCCGTTTTATTTACATACCACGTGTATTGATCTATCTAAGCCAGATAGATATCTTAAACTACCTAAGGTTTATCTTTTATTTTTATATTAGTTATCGACAACAATAACCTCTCCTTTCCTACGGATCGGTAGACGACACAGCCATAAACTATTAATAACCATTCCTACTATGTACTCTCTACGAGTTTGTTCTATTTTGATTCGGATATCAGTATCCCATATTAATGATGTTATGTCCTATTTCTTATTATTCAATAGTTACTATATTTGACGTGAATCGTTTATATGGGAAATAGAGACGGCATATTCATCAAATTAAATATCCTCGCATGTTAAAACCCACTTCACGTGAGGTTGTAGATCTAACATCTCCTCTTATTAAATTACATGCATATATATGTCTATCGGAAACTCTTATTACGAAAAAGAAACGCAATAACTAACAATACTCCCGTTGATAGTCTGTCTTTACATCTTGCACATGACAATATCGTAAAGTACCTAACGTAAACCCTCAAGCTTAGTATATCAAATATTCTCACGTCATCCGGTTCGGTTCGTATAGGTAATGTTTCGTTGGTTACCTTGTTGACGGTATAATTTCTAATTTCTACGTAATGAATACAGATCCGTCGGTTATTATTACTCTTCCTCCTCATCTACTGTATCATCCCCCGCTAAAATCGAAGCACTCTGTCCATCTCCCCGATGATACAGATAACAATCAGGTTTCTAAGTCCCATCAAGCTATATAGCATTCAGGGGTAGTTACACACATAATAGCTAACACGCAGAATATAAATACTTTCTATTTGATAAGATATAGATCTACCGCCGGATGCTCTCGGTTTTATATATCCTCCTATTGAACCACACCTAGATGGGCCCATATACCGGATCTTGAGGTGGATCGACGTAGCACTTCGGAAGGCTCCCCACGGGGTTTCGACGAGTAGATGCTCTACCGAGAAAATATACTACGTCTCTTATGACAGATTAAATCGTGGAGGCAGTTATATGAGTAACAGCATCGACAAAAGCTTCTACGATTCCGATTGGTAGCCCGGTAAGCCTCAGAAGCTTTCAAGTTAGCAATATACATAAAAAAGAAATTTCCCTACTCTCCAAAAGATCGCCCCGGAGCCTGTTCAAGCTATGTTCCGTATTGCCGAAGTATTATAGACAGATGCTATTATTGCCTCCTATCTTTCAGCTTCAACTCGACGATACCCTAAGACTTGACGAGTAGATATGTTCTCTAATAAGTAGAACTGTAAGCTACTAACAAAGCACGTGCCAAAGTAGTGCCCCTCTAGTGACAAGTCTCGTTCACCTAGGTGAGGAACCCATAGCAACGGGCATACATAGTAGTAACTCTAAAGTTCCCAACAAGTGCCTCAAATTGGGTAGCATGCCGGAAGAGCGTCCGTCTTTCAGCATTATTAGGAAGAGTCCACTTGTCGTTCATATAAGCGTCATAATCAGGCCATCAGATCTGACCTATCAGACTATTATGTCTAGAACTTGAGCAAAATATATTACCGAATAGGGGCTTCCTATTGGGAGAGCTCAGTTTCCAGCCCGCGCTTCTCAGTTCCTTAGACTTTTCGGGCATCAGCACAGACAAATCTCTCGAAGGGTCTTCCAAGCCGGCTTTTTCCACGCCGAGCTCCCCCGGCGTGGATCATTACCACCCAGTGACGCACGAGTGCCATTCCCGACAGAAAGAAGCTGCTGTTGCAGCAATCACACATTGATGAGCACCCCGCCAGAGACTACTACCACGCACACACCGCTTCTAGAACGTGGTGTCCATTAGATAAGATGTCGGTTTTGGCTTTTACCAGGAGAATATGCATCTCCGAGGCATTTAGGAGAAGACTATCTAGACCTATCTACATGCGTTTGCGAACGAGAGCAATGAGGGATATTGAAACTGATAACAGAACAAATAACTGAGCTGCGGTAAATCCGGTTCAAATCGAGGACTATCTCCTTTGTCCTGGCCTGTAACTAATCTCTAGCTTCTAGCTAAGTATCTATACTTCAATTAAAATAAAGACACATTGTTCTAATTTATGTCAAATGGAGATTATAGTAGATTAACTAAGTCGTACATACCTACGCTTCTATGTAGTCGATTACATTTACTCATTAGCCTATAGAAGCTGTTCCAAGTTCGTAACTTGGGCATTAGTACCTGGAGGCTTCCGCAAGTAACGTTCAAACATTTCTAAGCCCTTAAGTAGGAGGGCTTGGTGTTATACATGTCCTATAAGGGTAGAACACTAGAACTCTAGTCATATAGCTTCGAGCGTAGCATGACTAGGTCCAAGCCCATCTAAAAGTCTTTGGCTCATATTGTATATTTTCTGGTTAAACTACCATGCTCATCTACATGAGCCTTGTTATATCCTAAGTCACTTCTACATGGTATTATCTACAATATCTCCCATAGACAGGTCAGTGTGAGCACTCGCTGAAAAATAGCACTTGCTATATAGGTGTGCAATGCGTCGTTGGAACCTCAAGTGTATCAAGAATATATAATGATAAGTCGACGCTAAGTAACATCCGTGGCCTTAAATATCGAAACGATCAATAGTGTAAAGTGGGAAAGGAGCTAACACTATGATAAGAATACTGACTAAGGCCAATCCTCTGGTTCTGAGTTCTCTAGTCCAAGGAAACCGGTGAAGAGGACGGTTCAACTCAGATTTCTTCCAGGCGCGGCCGACTTAGGACCTATGTTCAGAGCACGAAGGGTGATGGCAAGCCACATTTGATTCCCAAACCTCTTCAGGTTTCCATTTGCGTATCCGAGGCAATATCATACTCTCTCCCCTACGCGAAGTCGAATTGAACTGCATTACACCTCTCGGACTTAAAACTCCTATGCTTGAATACTGGGGGTCATCACAACTATGAGTACCTGCCTGTTATAACTATGATCGACTATAGAGGGTGTATCAGCTATATATGAGACTACAACGAAACTGGGTCTGATGACCAACAAGAATATCGAAATTGGCAGTTAACGGCCGAGCACTAGATTTTGCTACTTCCTCACTTGTGATTATAGATCAAGGGCCACGACACCGTTGTGCCTCATATAATTATCAGCCACAATGAAGACGCGTAATCTGGGGGGTGTACCCCGTGCAGAATGATAAAATGTAAATCTATAGGAGATAGTATTCCGTAGGGTTCTAATCATAGCATACCACCCGGATTTATAGAGTTGGATGATATAATTGGTATCCATCATCGAGCCTTTGAATATTATGAAAAGAGGATTGGGTTTCTTAGGGCCAATATGACCCTCTAAATAGGTTCAATATACTATGAAGTCAAGACTTCTTAGATATTAAGCTAATTAAGTTACCTACGCACTTGTACCTTACTCGCAACTAAGGAGAAAGTGTCGTATAAGGGGCCTATGTTGTATTCAAATTTACAACTAACGGATCTTAGACGATACAATCAACATTCCAATTTACAAATCACTAGATAAGATCATCTACGTAGAAGAAGAAGAAGAAGAAGAAGAAGAAGCCGCTTTCGGGTGAGTAAGTGGCTATCGCTTTATATTTCTCTATTAAGATATTATTCGATTCCTGGTACTATATCCGAGACGGAATAACTAGTGATGGGGGATATATATCGATACCCCGAATCTATTGGCTGAATTCCGAAGGATTATCTCATTGCCACATAATTGACCTAGGTGAAAACGATCCCTTTACATATGTCTGAGGAGTTCGAACTCTCAAGCTGAGGGCGTGCAACCCACTGATACACTTCTAACATACAAGACGGAGGAGCAGAAAGATGATAGGGAAACATGACATTCATAGTAAGTGTACTAAGGGCGCTTGCGTATATCAGGGTAATTTGCTAGGGTTAAATTTCGAGTTGGTGTTTGCTGCATGAATTTTCTCTCACAAGGCCCAATATTCTCGGCGTCTGATGTTAAGTAACTAGACATAAATTTTGAACTTGCTAGTATCTACTAGGGGCGGGTCGATGAATCGAAGAGTTTGCTAAGAGGTATTCACTAGTCACGAGCGAAAATCTCCTAGTGACACTATATTACACCAATCCGTATAGCATCCGATAAACTCCCATGAATACGAGTCTTTCGACCCGGGACGGACCTATAACTCCCCCACCACGCCGGTTGTGCTCCTATTTGCCACGGGAACTTCACACGAAGTGCTACTAGAACATAGCTAATTGCATTTAAGTAATAGCGTTCCTATTCTGGTATAACAAAGAGACGGATCGAGCGAAATTAAAATCCATCAAGTAATTACTAGGTTAGTGATGTAGAAAAGATCCTACGTTACCGAAGTTATGGCTTCCGAAGGAACAACAAACATACTCGATCCTTCAGCCTAGGGAATCCTAGAATACGACGGTAACGAGGATAGCGATAGAAATCGGCCATAATATCTAGGTAGTCTTATATAGATAACTAGGTAGGTACTTACCTGAGGTGAGTTTCTTTTTATTTTATAGATGCAAAATATGCGGGGATCAAAGCATGCTATTTCTAGTATAGCAAACTGATGAGATCCATGAGACCCATTTACCTCGGTCCTAAGTGTATATTATATTAGATTGAAAAGTAACGTATCCAGAGCTTTATCGTCAGTGCCGCTCAGAGCGCGTAGTTTAATTTCCCGCCCACTGGGAATTGGTGATAATCTTTAACTGATTGACGAGAGGCCATCACCCCTCTAATTTAAACTAGAGCTGAATTTTAGTGTAACGTGGGCGGCAATGGACTGATCTGGCCAATCTGAAGGGACGATCCCTAGTGGTACGAGTTGTAAGATGTCTTTGCTTGTCGTGGGGCCATCAATTAAACATACTAGTCTTGCGACACTCTTGTTAGTACCTGGTATTGGTATTGGTATTAGTAGACTTGTAAGCGTTAGACGATACACACACCCATACAAAAAAAAAAAAGGGATCGAAGAACATATCGCATGGTTTGTTCTAAAACGGACCATTAGTAAGATGGATATATTAAACGCGGAAGAAGCCAAGACTAGAGGATCCGCTTCGCATAAACAGTCACCGGCGGCTGATGACGAATTTTTCGGGAGCTAAAGGGTGATGGCACCAGCGGAAGCGCCCAATAAGGGGGACCACGGGGTCTGAAGGCCCTGGATTTAGGTACCCTGGATCTACAGTACATCGATTATAATTTATGCCGAAATTTATTCTCGTTGCTTGGAAACGGGGACTTCGGTAACAGTGTACTAGTATAAACAGCGGGTGATCTCCATAAGAGATGGAGATCTGGAAGCTCCTAAGAAGTGGTAAGTAGTAAAATCGCTTTAAAAATTCGGAGCCGATGGGGGTAGTTATGTAACTCTTGTAGTGTCTTATGGTGTATGTGGTGTTTGTGGTTCGCGGCGCGTCGTTTCTTGCCCCTGTGAAGATCTAGTTCTCTTCCATCCAATCTCGCAAAAGCATAAGCGATACGTACCGAGAGATTGTATATGATACTTTATATAATATAAGAGTGCCATGCTAAAATTGGAGGGTATAATATGTATCATGGTACCGCGTGTTACCCCTGTTATAGATGACGATGGCATTGACGACATGGTCTGGGGTTTAGCTTGTCTCGGCTGTCTCGCCAGTCTCAGTCTCGTTAGTCTCAACTTTAACGAGACCTGTAACATTAGCTCAATTCTCTCTTTTTCTAACCGCGTAAATCCCTTTCATATCACCTGTAATATTACTTTGTGCAACAAAACCAATCTTCACCATGTCTTTACCATCAGTTACCACGTGTGCCACCAACGGGATTCGATTAGGAATTAGGAGCGCACTTTTATGATGATCATGAAAAATATCTGACGGGATCTTCAGTGATCATAGCCGGATACTACAGGTCAGTATTTTAAAAGCTTAGCTGGACGAGGCAGGTGTTCGTAGAATTCGTAAGAACTCGTGGCTGGTGATCAACATTTCGTAAGGCTTCCATCAAGGTTCATCTGATAAGTCTAGATAAATTGACCGATGCTTAATTCTGCAAGCCATAGATCAAAAATAAGGAGCCGAAGGCGTTTTCATATGAATAGTCGGCCAATTATCGTCGACTCTTATCCTAATATGGTAGGCAAAGAAGAAGTACATTTAAATTCAATTGGATCAATTAAAATCAATTGTACATCGAGTATTCTTATCTAATTGGTACGTAGATAAAATACCTGACAGGCTAGGGTAGTACCTGACTGTTTGAGGTGAAAGGCACAGCCCCACAATCCTTGTTTGCTAGGATGAATTATTGACCAATCATATGCTTTAATCATCTTCAGCAACCTTCCCGATACAATTTATCCTCTCCTATGGGCTATTTCACGCCGACTAGGTCCCTTGGGTCTTTCCTGCACATGCAAACTGCCCGCAACTGCATCCCGAACGTAGTGGTCAATTCTGGTAATTCCATTCTTTCCTTCCTTATGGATATTCCATCCGGCAGTTATTGACTTTTAGTCCACTTTCATTCCTTTCGTAACTCTTTTCCATCGTGCATACCTCAAACCTCATACCTAAAAGGTATCGTACATTTCGGTCACCGACCACTTTCCATTCATTTGTAAAAAAAAAAAAAAAAATCATTCGTCAACTTCTATTCTAGTAGGAACCCTTGAGTTTTTACTCCTCTAGTTCTGGTAACCTATTTTTCCCTCTCAGTCACCTCGGCTGCGTACATACTGCATACTGCATACTGCCTGAGGAACCTCGTTGAGTTAAACGTCAAGTACCAAGTCCTACGCAAACGACGGGGACGAGCACCACGAAAACACTCAACAATCCAGAAATTGTTTGTTTGACTACTACTTCGTACTTCAGGTTTCCTACACGTCAGGTGTTTCCCCGTTAGGTTACCTTAACCCTTACGATTTCACACGGACTTCCGCGACTTTGGATCACATTGCACAAGTCGTCGACCTGCTGAATTCCGATTCTCATAATTCCTATTCGGCTTCATTTCGCCGTTGACTTTCTACTCACCATCAATCAGTACCTAACTACATTCTTCCGACTCAGAATAGCCATGGGCTACCTCGTGGGACTGTGACATTTACTCGTTTCGTCCTACGCAGTTCTCTTCTATTGTTTATTCTTCAATTTGGCCAGCTAGCTTGGTCACTTTCAACTTGAGATACCCCCGATATTCAACTTCCATTCTTGTTCAACTTCTTTCCGCCTAGTTTGCGAAGTTCTGTCGATTTGTCATCGACATATTACGTACCATACGATCCTCTGAATTGTTATTTACGAGTCTATACTCACGATCACGGATCTCACGATGATGTTCATCACCGTTTTCGCCTCCCTTGCCCTTTTCTTGGGCCAAGGTCTCGCTCAGGATGCCGGCCTCCTGCCTTGTGCTGTAAGTAAAACCTGTTCAAAAATGCAGCTGCCTACCTAATTATCTGGTTGATATGCTCAGCTGGACTACCCTCCCTTTCTATCCCGTGTATGCATCTGGGCTTTATAACTGACATGGGTCTTTTTATCTAGTCGGGTTGCGTCAATGGCGTCTTCGCCAATTCAGCCGCCATGGGATGCGACATGAATGATCGCCTTTGTGTCTGTGGAAAGGGTGCTGATTTCTCGGACGGCATCCGCGATTGTATCAACCAGGCATGCCCCAGCGACGTAGCTGCGGCACAGATTTCGATCGCTCAGGGTTACGGTAACAATGAATGCCAAGGTAAGCAACCATAACAGCAACCTAGACCCCCCTAATATTCTGCAAGACCTCTTGATTAACAAGGACATTTTAGCCGCATCATCTGCAGCTGCAGCTCTATCTTCTCCCACACCAACCCCTAGTACGCCGGCTTCTTCCACTGAGCCTCAACCTACCGAGCAGGCTGCCGAGTCCGTTTCCTCGACTACGGCTGCGGAAACTACCAAGGCCGCGGAGACTACTAAGGCCCCTGAGGCAAGCCCAAGTTCTACCTCCGAGTCGGGCTTCTCTGCTGCATCAGTTGAATCGATTGCTTCCAGTTCGACCCCTACTGCCACTGAGTCGTCAGCTCCTGCGAAGACTTCTGCGGCTGCCTCTGTATGTTCATTGTGCCTCTATATTACCGCGATGAATGAAATAACTAACCTCCTATTTAGTCATCAGTACCGTCAGCTACTACTAGCAATTCAGCCGTCGCCGCCGGAGCGACATCATCGGCAGAGAAGACTGATGAAGGATCATCCCCCAACCAGGATAACGGGTTAAGTGTTGCCGCAAGAGCCGGCATTGGAGCAGGTGTTGGTGTTGCAGCAGTTCTAGTAATGATCATTGCCTTCTGTCTTCTCCGTCGCCGATCAAAGACACCTGAACCAGAGCGCGCCCAGACCATGCAGATCTCGCAGCCTCTTCCAGGATCTGGACGACAGTTCGCCGAAGGTGTCCGCTTACCCGACCCTACTTTGTCCAAAGACTTTACTCCGTCGGCACCATCACCAGAGTCCGCGGAACGCAGCCCTTCGCCTATGGCCCGTCCGTATTCACCATCGACCGCGTCATACGCTTCGGAACTTGATGCCAATGCGCGCCCCTATGAGGATCTGTCGCCGCGAACGCAGCCCCGAACTATGATCTAATCGACACCCCGTGCGTACGACTCTGCGTATCAGCCCATTTCCGATTAGGATTTCTTTGTTGAGTTTGCGGATGCTTTTTTCATGAGTTAGGAACCCGATATCCAAGTCATCCCTTTCAAGGATTTATTGCGGATGGTTACAGTATGGACTCGGCTCGTTTTAGTGGTAATTCCACTGGTGTTCTAATGACCTACTTTGGAGGTCTAAAAGAGAGAGAGAGGTTTCTCCAGTTTAATCGCACCGATTTACGTACGAGAGATGGAACTGGTAATTACAGTCAAGACGCAGAAACCGAATGATGTAGTTACAGAAGGGGATGGACTTGAGATGAGGCTTTGCTATTTATTGGCATGAAAACAACAACACAATAACAATCGCGTTTTGTAGTTGATTGTGATACGTAGTTACGTGACATTAATTTTTGCTGGCCAGCTTTGCAGATCAATGGCCCCCTTTTTTGTTGTATTTAAGGTTCGCTGGTAGAAACCCATAAATACCTAGGCGACGCAAATCTCGCTGCTTAGACGGCGGATTTAATTCCTTTTGTAATGTTTTTGTAAAGCTCTTTCTCGAAAACAGAGCTATTACATATTCTGAATCGAGTCGATTTCTTCTTTATGGTACATGTACCGAGATGATACGATATCTCTTACATAGAAACATGTGCAATCATGTCCGCTATTCACAACCGCATCATCATACATCATATTTGACCCTTGAATTAGACTAACTATTTGCTCTTTACCAGCTGTAGTAAGGTCTCTGTGCCGTAACTGGCCGGTTCGGTAGATGCACCCATGGGCGTTTCCGCGCCTGCTTCTCTACCTTCTCATCGTGCAGTCGCATCCTCGTCTTCTCCTCCTTTAGAACGAGGGAGATGGCTATAAAGAGGAGAGTTCGTTAGTTTTGGCACGACGACTGGAAATGTGTATGTTGTCGTTCGGGCGAAGGTGTGCTGTAAAGGGATGGCAGATGAATTCATGCTCGGACACTTACCAGCTGTTGGCCGCCACATCTGCGACATGCGGCTTCGCGCGTGGTACTGTATGCGAATGCCACGCCAGGGACCCTTGGTGACCCAGGACTGGTCGACGTACAAAGTCGTCGGATCATTGACCTCGAGCCAGCGGCCGTCCTTGGTCTGGATCTTGCGCGGCTTCTCGAGGGTCTTGCCGTCTGCGGCGCCAAGTCCCATACCGTGAGCTACGATGGCTTTGTCACGCGCCTCCTCCAGCTGCCACTTGACCTCGCGGGCCATCTTCTTCTTGCTGAAGCGCATCTGCGTGATAGCGTCGTCGACCGTCTTGCCGGCGATCTGGCGCGATAGGAACATCAACTTCTTAGTGCTAGTTGGTAGGTACGTGCTGGCGCTCGTGTGTTGCTTCTCGGTAAGCCGTATGCGCTGCTCCCGCGTGAGCGGCTTGTCCCCGTCCCGCACCATCTGCATCACCTTCTTCTTGAGGAAGCGCACGCGCCATCGGGGATCGGGATTCTCAGCTCGTTCCATGTGCTCCTTTACTTTCGTACCGGCACTATATCCGGGCCCTCTCCGCTGTCCTGGTTGCTGTTGCTCGAGCTCCTGCTTTTGTATCCTCTCCGTGTCCTTGATCTCCTCGTCGAAGATGGAAGATCCCTGTGTTCGTTGCAGATTCTTCTCGGCTATCATCTGCTCGCGTTCGCGCCGGGAGATCTCTTGGGCAAAGGGCGAATTGGCTTTGGGCTGGGTGCCCCAGTTGAACCAGGCATTGCGGCGCTGCGTTTTGGGTTGTAGATATTGTAGATGTAATGAGGGTTTGCCGGCGGTGGCCTGCGCTGCTATAATTCTTTAATTAGCTAACCTATAGGGTGTAATACGACTAATATAAAAGTACCGGCTGTGGCTACCCGCCTTGCCGGCAGATGTAAGCTCATGGCTGTTATGAATTGGTTACGTTCGGCAGCATGAGACGGAGCTGTAAAGCGGGTTCAAGGGTCTTGAAGTTGTAGTTAAGAAAAAGTTCAATATCGAAATGGTCGAGATAATTATTTACCGGGGTTTAGCCGCTGTCACCTTTCGGCTATCGGACTAAAGGGTACAAAAATACCTCTATTTCGTACGGTTACATATGTATGAACTGTAATTATTTCACGTGACTCAGCGCAAGAAGCTCCTCTCAAAGCTTCGCGCGAATTGGGAAACTTGATCAGACCATTTCCAACTTTTGAACGATAGACTCGAGAATTCCACGAATTCGACCGCAACCTTCCCGCTAAACCTACCTCTCACTCGTCTTCCTCAGAATCGCATTCGAAATGGCCATCGCACCTATCACCGGCGTAAGTTATCTACTACATCCAATTGCTGTCCATACCCCTCCAAATTCATGAGGCTGATTTTATAATTACAGATGCTCCGACGGGGCCTTGTTACCGACCTCGGCATTGGGCTCGGTACGTCTATCCTAATATTGGAAAGCCTTCCAATACTTTCCGATATCAGACATCATGCGTGGGGCTCTTAGCTAACTTGAATCGTAGGATTGGGCGTAACCTTCGGCTCTCTCTACTGGTACGAATATCATTTATAATTATACTCTGGAAAACTCGGAAGATCGTTATGGACAGTCATGATAGACTAACTTGCGTTACTCAGGCACGGATATCACATGCCGCGCACCCACGCCCGAGACAACTTCTACAGACAACTCGAGCAAGAACGAGCTGCCGCGAGAAACGTCTAGATGCGTTTACGATGAAGGACCAGCGCAGAATACAGAGTGCGAAGGGGAGGGAGGAGAGAGGGCGCAAGATACTAGACGAGAACGACTTTTCTATTGTATAGTTGGAGAATGCCGTAGAAAGTGGTTATGCTTTGGAAGCTGGGGACGGCCGACTGTATTATACGAACGAGTACCCGCCCGCCGAATTCAGGCTCCCTTGAGCATTCTTCTTATCCGTTGGTCCGTATAATACGGTCTGATGGTTAGTTTAACCAAGCATGCTATATATATGTGCTGGTTTTGTTTGTATGGCTATGAGTATGACGTAGTTGTAATTATACCCAAGGTATGAAAGGTCGTAGATGAGTGATGGTAATAGGTTAGGTGCATAATACGAGATTGTCGTAATATGGGACATGCTGTGATGAAAGTAGCGTTTCCTTTAAACTTAGAATTGTATCCTGTATCAACATCTATAAATTTATACCTATAATCAGATATAACTATTTGACAAAGAATATTCTCAGGATGAATTCTCCGTTGAGAATATAATAAGAATTGATTAGCAAATATTAATACACTTATGAATCAGTATATCACAAAAATGATCAAGTATCTAATATGGTTTAATTATTTGATTTCTTAAAGCTAATGATTTTATCAAACTACATGCCGCCCCCGCCGGTACTCTCATCTTTCTTCATCCCCTCCCAAACCGTAGTCTCAACCATAAAACTCCCCTTCTTATCCTGACATCTAAACCGGACAATCAAAGAATCAGCCTACTTAGTCACATACTACTACAAATAAATAAATAAATACAAATTGAATCAAACTCACCGGCGGAACCATCGCTGCACGGGCCAACACCGAACGGGACTATTCGATACTTCGGGTCGGTCGATCTGGCATTCGTATTGGACCATCGAGAAGAGTTCGCAGGCGGACAAGTCGATTCGGCCGCCTTTGCGCATACGACCGTCTGTAGCTTGGATCTCAGATTCGAGTTGCGAGGCTGGGAAGACGCGGCACGGAGGCGCCATCGCTTCTCTCTCTTCTTGTGAATTGCTGCTGGGACTTATGAGATGTGAGATGTGATGTGGAATGGTTAGATTAGATTAAGAGGATGGATGCTGCGACGGCAAAGCACGTCGGTGCTCGATTGCTAGGTGAAATCGAAGAGGGGAGCTTAGAAGAGGTATGTATTCATACTTTAATGCCCAGCTTCTTCTTCTTTTTTCTTTTTTCTTTTTTCTTTTATAAGTTGTGTATATGAAGGATTGAAAGATGATTCATGTCCAAAGCTTCAATTAAATCTTATCTTATCACTGGTTCATATTACTTTTATTCTTAGTTTCATCCCTCCTTTTGAGTCTTTTTTATTATCATGAGGCTCGACACATTATTTTATTATTATAACTAATTTACTCATTCTAGCTTCTAGACTCCCTTCGTGTCAACCTCACAGGCGGTTCCTCTAATAATAATATTCGTCCGGATATCCCCATCCCGACCCTCGCCAACATCGCAGCTCGCTATCACAAGGCAACACAATCCGCGCCGCCACCGGTCTTCTCAGTAAGCGGGCGCTATCTTCCGCTCCTATACCACTTAATATCAACTCTCATTGCCGAACCACATAACTACACAGTAGTCGTTATCGACGCCGAGAGTCGTTTCAATGTAGCCCGCCTTATATCTTCGAGCCCCTCGAACAATATTGCCAATAGCAGCTATCCAGCACAGCTACCTGATCTGCGCCATGTATACGTGTACCGGCCGGCACAGGGGCAGGACCAAATGCGGGCGGCGGTGGCGGCAGCAGGCGAGTGGATGCTTTACGGGGCTCACGGGAGCCGAGCTCGCGAGTGGTGGGGCACGGTGGTGATCGGTGGGGGAAGTGGTGTAAGTGTAAAGGGAGATGTGAATGCGGGATGGAAGGGCTGGTTGAGGGTCGAGAGGGAGGAAGTAGCCGGATTTCCGGCCGGTGTTAGTGTCGAAGAAGCACTACGTGATAGAAATAAGAGGCAAGAGGTTGTTGATGATGCGGGATGGGTTGCGGGTTCGAGGGTTGGGAGTTATGTGTGGAAGAATTAATTAGATATTTGAAATATATATTAAGGTGTAGTTACTTCCTTATTTTAGAGAATTAGAGTAGTAGAATTATTCAGTTACTTTATTCGAGATTCTAAGAAAAGTTGTATTATCGTGGTGTATATCAGGTGTATATCATGGTAACAAGTAAAAAAGGCTTGACTGTTAATCAATCATCAATATATGGATATAACACCGTCTAAATAAGAAAAGCAAGGGTTATTGCATATTAGATCTCATATGTGCGACTTAGTGGGGTTGAACCCATATCAGGTTAGACTAATCTTTGTTAGGGGAACAACGTCACCTAGGCCGAACTTAAATGAACTTAAACTCAATTCTCTTTCTTTACACCAACAGTCCGCGAATCCTTCTACTTCCCATATACAAACGGTCTAGTTTAATAAATCGATACAGTCAACATATTCGCATAATAAAATATAATAAGAGTTAATACATAAGGGATGGCGTCGTCGCAATACAATTCCCTTGCTCCACTCCAGCAATATAATCAACTGTCCTTTGCCGTTATTCCCGAACACCAACAGCAACAACATCGACATCAACAACCGCAACATCAATCTCAACACCAACATCATTCGAACTCTCATCCCCATCCCCATCCCCATTCACAACCTCAACCTCAACCTCAGCTTCAATCTCGTCACCACCAGCAACAGCAACAGCAACATCAGCAACATCATCTACATCAACCCGCTCCCACCCATACACAACCAATCGTTGCACCGACGTACCAACATCCACCAACATTACCATCTACGACCAACATCAACCCACAACCACAGCGACAACAACATAATATCAATATCAACGTCGATTCCGATTCCAGTCCCGATCCAACGCCATTATCGACTACACCCGTAGTAAACCATGGCGCCAACAACAACGCAGATCCCACATCCTTCGGCCCACCCCAGCGCAAACGTCGTCGCGTAGGCCGACCACCTAAATCGCAACTAGAGCGTGACTACCTCGATCAGCGAGCCTCTAACAACCTTACACCCCCTCAACAGCCGCCGCCTCCTCAAGTCCATTCACCACACCCCTTAAACAAGGGACCTTATAACTCGGCCGAGGATGCCGTCTTCTCCCTCCAACTTCACGTCTTTACGTCTGGATACGGCGTGTCGCAGAAGCGTACCGTCAAAGAAAAGCTCCCCTCGGGACGTTACGATCCCGATGGTGACGTCATTCGCAAGGACTTTGCGTGCGATCGTGGCGGGGCCGACTTCGTATCGCAGAGCACGGGGGAACGACGGCGTGAGAGCAAGAAGTGTGGATGCGGGTGGAAAGCCGTGGTGCGACGATTGAAACGGGAAGGTGATTTATGGTTTATTGATATACTAGAACCGAATCACAATCACCCCGTCACTCCTCCGGATCAGATGCACACAATCGCATCGTATAGACGATGGCAGCGCGAGAACAACGCCGGGATACGGACAGCAATCGCAAGACTGGCGCGTGCCGCCGCTATGCCCGCTCGACAGGTCGCCGACTACCTTAAAGGACAATTCGCAGACCCAGATCTAGCTCGTATCGATCGACATATCCTACGCGCTCTCAGTATGAGCGATGTCGATATGCCAGGTGGTGATGCGCAGCAGAGCCAGACTGTATTCGACGTCGTCGCGCGGAGGCCTACAATTATATTGCAGGAAAACGCTGGAGAGAGCGGGAGCAATGGGAATCCAAATGGGGGTGCCGTTACCGGTGTTCCTATCGGTGTGGGTGTTAATCCTACTGGTACCCCTAACCGGTATCAATGAGCAATTGCATTTTTCTTCCCCGTACGAAACTAGGGTCCTAAGGGTAGGAGTATCAATACCTAATGTTTGAAATATCTTGTCTCAAGTAATCGGTTGTTTTGAAGGTTTCCGGTATCTGGTTCATCTACCGCAGGTTGCGGCTTGGTAGGCGTATAAGGGGGTTAGGGGGAATCCCATCGTTGGCTTAATCACGGCTCGGTGCCGACGGGCTATATTTATGAGGACGCGTATAAGAACGTCAGCGTTTTAAGGGTTATTTGAATTGTCTGGCTACGTAACACACCTAGATATAGTATATACCTAGGTGATATAATTCAGTAGGAGACGAAAGAGAGGAAGATATGAGAGGAACGGTCTGACTTGAAATATGGCCAGCTCCTGAGAACAATGAGGGTTGGCGGTAGTAGATGAAGAAGATGAATAATACCAAACTAGTGGAAAGAAATACACCCTGCGAAAATAGGGGGATTTTAAGCCTGAGAAGTTAAATAAAAAGACGAGCCCATTCCATTGCTCTTATGCACATATATCTATAAAACAATATCACATACATAAAAGACTTGATTAAAAAGCAAGGAACTAATATCATTCAAATTTTCATACGGGAGGTTAGTCAGTCTAGGAAGGAGATACAGCTAGACTATTACGTTGAATCAAAGTAATATTTTGAATACATTTATACAAGTGATATTTATAGGTAGGTATCTTATTCTAACATCTAGTGCGAACGAGTTCACGATGATACATTAGTTCGTTAGATTAGTATCTTATTTTACATCTCGGTACTTCATAAGTATTGGTAGATTTGCCTGTCCATATTATTCCATCTTATTTCTCACTGTAGAGGAAGCCAGAAGCCAAGCCATTTATGCGCCCATACGGATGCTACGCTAAATGTGGACGCCTCTCCTTTAATAGGTATATAGAGGCTTAGTTATAGGTATTATCCAAGATGTCTATTCATCCCGGTTCTTCAATTCTGTGGCGGCATCGCGACCTCTTTAGCGAAATAAGGGATGAAAGCCTAAGCCTATGTCGGCACAGTGGCGCCGGGAGCATCGGTGGATTTCTTCGGCGAGCAGGTCGCGGACACGGCTATTACCTTTTTGACCGAGTCCAGCGCCTCGATACGCTCGTAGTACTTTTTCAAATTCTCGAACTCGGCTCCATCTTGTTCAAACACGTCTTGGCCTTGAACCCTGATTATATCGTAAAGGACAGGCCAAAATGCAAAGTCGGCCAGGGTCATAGTAGGCCCTGCGATGAAATCGTTGCCTTCCGCTGCATAATTCTCCCATGTACCCAATTCGGCCTTCAGCGTTTCGTGCTTTTTTAACAAGGCAATCCCTTGCTGAAAGCGAGTGCCCTCTTTCACAAAATCCCTGGATGGGTTACTTCCGGCTTTGGGGTCGTAAAAATGCTCGAGGTATAGCATAATTGAGCTCTCGCCCTCAACAGTCGTCTTTGGAGAATCATTATCGACAAATTTGATAGGGAGGTCCTTGGGGATGACGAAGGGGTCATTAGTAGGCTTCCACTTGAAGAGCGGCGACATGCTACCTCTCGCATAGCTAACTCCGTACTCAGCTAGCATCAATTGGATACGCATATTAACGACCGGATCCGATGACAAGAATAGTCGGGGTGCGGTAGAGAGATGCAAAACATCAAATCCTATGCCGTAATATTCTTCCCAGTTGAATTCTGTCGACTGGTTTTCCCTACCGAATCCTTGCAGCATTTTAATAGCCTCGGGCGTTTGTCCATTGATCACATTTTTTGCGCCTTCCCTCGTCTTTGATGTAGCCCCTTGCCCCCATATCAGCTTGTTTTCACGGTCCAAGAAGGTCCCTATCCTTCTGAACGTCAACGAGATGCGACCACCGTCGTAAGCTAGCTCCGCGTCTGATTTTTCGCGTTTAATCCTCTTGTCTTGTCGAATGCCGTGGAGCCATCGCATATTTGTCTGCAATCCCATCTGAAAAAGCGAATTGTGAGGTAGACGTGCTCGTTGGACTTGACGTTTTATCGTAGGTAAAGGCTCTGCATCTACTGAGTTCTTATTTCTCGGTTGTCGCTTTGTCCGTAGAGTCATAGTTCGTTCGGCACCTAGGCTAACATTGGCGATAAAGCTATCCTTGGAAATATCCAGCGTTTTATCGCTATGCTCTGAGATATAGTCGTTACCGTCACGGTAAAATTGTATAAGGACATGGTTTAGAGGATGTCCTAATTGTTTTTCGACTACTTTCTTAATCTCGAGCACTGCAGGAGAGAATGGTAGTAATGGAGGCGACTCGTCTGATGGATGACGATAAATAGGCATGCTACCATCCTCATCCACTTGTCCTTGGACAGCGACGAGCCTTGGCACCTCGCCGCCTTGGTGAGACATGCGCTGCCATTGCACCTCGTCTCTTACCCTCTCGAATATGTCCTCGGATACTGGGTGTGGTAATATGTCGTAGACAACCTTGGTATCACCCTCACATAGAAGCTCTCCCTCCCTTGGTCTTGACTGGTCTCCGGGTGCCATTATTCTACTATCGTCAACTTCAGTGCTCGAAATCTCTGACGGACCTTGGATCCGTTCTGGGTGCTTCTCGCTTGATGTCTCACTCACAATCCCTGATGATTCAGTTGTATTTTCTAATGAAGTTTTAGGATTACTGCTCTCTTCAGCTGACTTGTCGGATTCGTCGCTTTTTAATCTGACCGAATCAGAAATACTTGATTCCTCCTTTTTGCCTGGTTGTTTTGTTTCCTCCAAGGTTTGTTGAGAGACAATAGTTTTATCCTGAGTTGGTAATTGTGCTTTGTCCTGTGGTAAAACTTGCGTATTATCGTTATTTTTACTGGTATGACTACCTTTTTGTGAGTCATCGTCATCCGATTTTTGTTGTCGTGGCTTCGATTCGATCTCACTCACGGCCGCTACCGATGAACTGGCACGTGACTTTCGATTACTCTCCGTTGTTGGTTTTGTTGGTTTTACCAAGGGTTGAATCGATGGCGTTGTATCTTTCGTGGATGATTTGATACGGGGAATATCGGCTGCGCGCTGAGAATTTAGCGACAGGTTCTCAAGTGAGGGTAATAAATCTGAGGCTGAGGACGCAGCGAGATCATCCTCTTCCCCGGCACGACGTACTGTAGAGTATCCGCCGGCTGGAGAAGTTGCCGGTCTATCACCTGGCCTTCTCGACGGCTTCGACTTCGGCTTAATGGATGCTATGATGTCGGCTGAAAATAAAACATCGCAGCCCGTTGTTTTCGAAATCTGCTTGATGGAATTACGATGTTGCATTATACTATTATAACCGCAGCAATCATCAACTATCGTGATAGTGTATCCATGGCTTGCAGCGTCGACGGCGGTAGCCATAACGCTAATATTAGTCATAGATCCGCAGATAAAAAGCTCTGTGACAAGTCTCATACGCAGTAAGCGAAGTAGCTGCTCTGACCTGAAAGCCGAGTAATAAGTTTTCACGACTGAAAAATCCCTAGGTCCGACAGCCCCTTTTATAATTGGGTGCATCTCTACCCCAGAAGAACCTGGCCGGACACATTTCGGTAGGCTTGGAGATTCCTGGGTTAGAAACGCCTCCGGAGATTCGGCTTGCTGATTCGTCTGCGGTGGCGTTGGCCGTCGCCGACCCCGCGAAAGATCTGGGGATTGGGAATGGCTCGACCGATCCGATATGAGAATTTGTTCTTCCTGAGAAGACCGCGATTTCTCGAATCTGCTACATACCCAGATGATATCGTCGCCTCCTGCCCGTAGCGACGTCGCCAAGCCCGCTATCCGCTCTGGGAGATCCGGTGGCATTTTAATAGGTAGGGCGCCATCCTTAGCCAGAAAATCGTTCTGGGGGTCAACCACGATCAACGCTCTGCGGGTAGTCAGAGACGGGAGAAGGCTCCTGTCTATAGGAAACATGTTTATCAAGAAATTCGCTTGCAATGTCTAAAGAACTTCTAAGCCGGATATTAGTTCGAACTATGATATATAAAGGCGTAGTCGGTCAGGTAGCCAACTTACTTAATGTTATTTTTTTTTATTTTTAAATTTTCTTAAAGGGTATATCAACTGTTACGACATGCTCGGAAATAGCAGCCTCGTTCTCGGAAGACTCGAGGTTGACGGCGAAGGGCGTGACATAAAGTAGAGTCTACCTATACTGGGATATATGTATCACTAGGGCTGTAGAATAAGCTTGGCAATCCTCGTCCGGACAAATATAGTTGGACAGCCAAGGGGAAAGCCAAGGAAGGCCAATCCACCAATACCAAGAAAACAGACTAGGATTCAAGTGGATGAATACACTATACTTGAAGATCGGAAGCGGACCAAGATAACGAGAAGGCCGATATAGTATAATGGTGAAGAGCAATGAAGGGACCAAGGTCAGGTGAGAATTCGCGTCGACGATATTATATACGGTACGACATAAAGATGAATGAATATGAAGGTAAAGAAGATATGATATGTACAATTTGAGTTAGGTGGTCTTAGCCGAATTATTAAATGTATCGACGAAGATGAAGAATAGAGGTTGGTCACAAGTCACAAAGATTAAGAGACCGTAAATGGAAAGATCAAATTAGGAAGTATGGATAGAGGTATGGATAGAAAGGTATGGATAATAGTATGTAGGTAGTGTATGGATACCGTATGGATGCAAAGACGGGGCAAGGGTTTTACTATAAACGGTCCTGTCCTGATATGACGATGAATAGCATCTGCATGCATGTGCAGTCATCTAATAACAGCTCGACATATTGCTGTATACCTAGTAATAGTAGTAATAGTAAAATTTCCTTTCTTTTTTATTCTTCCGTTCGGGGAATGAAAATGAAAATGGGGGGGAGAAGAAGAAGTTGACAGGGGGGTAGGGGATTGAAGATGGGGGGAGTTGGAGGGGTGTGAGACAAGGAAATAAAATAAAAAATAAAAATAAAAATAAAAAGAGAAGTACCTAACTTAGGTAGATTAGGTGACATTTAACTAAGGTAGGTACTCCATTTCTCCTTATCCTTATTCTTTCCTTTAAATATTTTAATATTCTTACACCTTCTTTTTTTTTTCTTTCTCTTTCCTTTTCTATCTTTAAGAGAATTATGTAGAAGAGGTACATTACTACTACCTCTTCGTACCTACATCATGTATGTATCATATGTATCGAGGTGTTGTTGCGTTTTTAAAAACCACATGGCAAACTAGGGCTACTTAGTGGAAGTTCGAGGCGAGACCCCCATCTATATCATTCCGTCCAGTCCGTTTTGTACCTCTTTCAATGTTTTTTTTTATTTAGGTATTTTTTATAGTGGTGATGCAACCAATATATAGTGCATACAGTAGACATATCTACTGGAGTTTAGTGGTCAATTTAGTGGTCACGGTGATCCATTGAACCGTAGGTAACAGGCGCCTGCAACGGTGGATACAGTTTTTTTTTTCTTCTTCTCTCTTTTAACCCCACCAAAGTCTACTAACGTTAATTCGTTAATTCATTAATTCTACTTCTATTCTTTTCTTTTCTTTTTTTCAACCCCCCCTCAAATTGATTCTTTAAGACAAAGCTCTATAATATTAGAGAAGATACATTATACCACAGCCGAAACATTTAATGCTGTATCACTTTAAATATTTAATATTAAGTACTTAGATACTGTATTTACATACCCATTTACATCATAAGGTCCATGTAAATACCATGTGCCTAAGTACTTCTCGTATCAAAATACTCATCTTTTTAGTACGACATAATTCATTTCATATTTCTCAACTCTGATTTCTACTTATATGTATACTAACACGTATTCAAAATGTGTCAAATATGTACGCTCGGGCCGGTAATCTGCGAAATCTGATGGGGAGGTCAATGCGGATCTGCGAAGCTAAATCTATTGCGGTAGATCCGAAGGCCAACGTGATTCCGCCAATCTGTTCTAGACCTTCTCATCGAAGGCTTACAAGACCTAGCAGGACCTTGACAGTATCCCCCCCGGTCCCTGTCGAGCCCTGCTAAGAAGCCCTGTTGACGAACCGAAATTCTCCGCTATGACTGAGATGACTGAGATGACCGAAATGATTGAGATATCCACCAAGCGGATGCACTTCGTCCCCTTCGTCCCTTTCGTTTGAGCTTGACTCGATTCGGCTTGTTGATCAGACTATAATGCTCTGATCTAATCCTCTCCGGTGCGGATAGCAGCATATAGCAGCATATAGCAGCATATAAAGCGCATATAGACGCAAAACAAGTCACTACGATACCTGCTACGATCTACAATGCCGCATGCCAAACCAGAAACGAGCATCTAATTTGCCTTACTGATTTACCTTGCTGCATACATACCCATACATGCCCATATATATTTATATTCCCCATTCGAGGCCATATAATTAGGCCATGCTTCTCCTAATTGGCTTGGCCACGCATATATGTATGTATGTCTCCGTAGTCACGGCGCTATGCGTGAGGCATTAATCATGTGCTGTTTTGCATGCCAGATCCAATTTGACACGAACATCCGTCATTGATCGATGGCGAGGCAAATAAGCAGAATAAAGGAATACGGTCTCGTGCTGACCGCCCCTTGCGTAAGTCCTGTAGGTGACGAGGTACGTAGGTGTAAAGGTGTGTAGCTCCTGACGATCCCTCTGGATAGTCTCACGCCTCGCTATGTATAGGTGGTCATATAGACCATGTAGGCCATGTAGACACATTCACACACATGGCAACGATTCGTTTACTATCTGGTAGTATTTTCACCCCGGACCATAGATAGGTTGATTGCCCTGTCGACGGCTACACTACGACGTGATACAGAAGGTACAATATAGTATTTAACCGCTCGCAAGGACAACCATGCCTCGATTAATAGAAAGAAGAAAAAAAGATGACGTTCACGTGGGTGAAACTTCATGATCTTTGCCCATCTCCAACTGCAATTCTCCATTGTCATTGGCCGCCCTATCTGCTAACTACTTAATGTAGCTCATCTTTTACCTGACGTAGGGCCGTAGGCAAAATACTACATATTAACATGCTAAGGCGTGTAAAAAAGAACCATGCAGGGTGTGGATCGTTCCCCAGTCCAACCCCACGCCGATGCCCTGTCTTCTCACGACTAGCTTTGCCTGCCCGTGTCCTCTTAGATATATGAGACTTACCCTCCATGTTCTCTTGCTCGGTTTTGGATAAGTTGGGTAGACACCCTTACGATCGAGTAAAATCTACGGGCCCGCATTCCCCCGTAGGACTTCTAGAAGGCAGCAAGGATCTTTTTTTTCTTCTGTGTGAAGGATGCAGGATATACGCCTAAGGCTGGCCGTGCGAATCCTACGGGAACGACGGGAACGATGGGGATCTTACTGCCCTCGCGAGTCATAGCCAAATACTCGCGGGTGTTTAGCCAGGCACTTCAGGGGGGGGAACGAACTGTCAGCGAGTCACACGTAAGATGTTTATTATTGTAGCCGTCTTTTTAATTCGAAGATTAATTCATAGGCTGGTGAACGAGGCGGCGAGGAAGAAGACCGTTGTGGGTGTTACCTCGATCGCACTGACAACTGTAGGTACATGCAGTCGATACAACCCCAAACGGTCTCCTGCTTCTACATACAGACGGATACGTAGACGTACATATAACAAGCATGTGCTGCTACATATACATACATAAATGTACATATTCTTTCGGGTCTTCCCCGAGGGCCGCGTGTCGGAACTGTTTGTGTCGAGCCGGGGTGGGAAACTTCCGAGTGAGATACGAAATTAGATGGCGAGTCCTTGTCATATAAAAAAAAGATACAAAATGCAATCAATCAATGTACAATATAATAGGTACGTTATACTACGAATGTACGAGCGGGCGGTTCCGTAGTTCCCTACATATTCCCGCAGCGGGAGGAACGGGCTATGTCTCAAAGTGGGAGGTGAATATACGGAGCTGAGAAAAGAAAAGGGAAATAAAAAATTAAAAAAGACGGGCCAATGTAGAAATGAAGTTACGATGATGACGACTCGGCCGAGTAAGTTCAATTTACACATACCTGCAACTGGCCATGTGAGATGTGAGAAGCGGTTGGACGGCTCCCCATGTCACGTTTGTTACGCCGTCTATCCATAGTAGACAACAACATGTAGTGACCATCCGAGTCATCTACCACTATTTCAACCTACAACCGACGTTGGGACTTTAGTAGACCGTCTCCGATTCCGAGAGGCGTCGGCTTTACTGGTCCGATATCAAATATCTCCTAGGGGGGGTTGTATTAAGGACATGACTTTTTATACCCAGTTATCGTATCGGATCTTTAACTTCCTTTCTAGTCTATCGCTTGTCTATGTATAACTGATTCTAGCAAAATCTATCCGACCTCTTCTATTTCTCCTGACTCTCATTGGGCCGTCGCTCGTTGGGTTTCCTTTTTGCCCCTAACCGCTTTTTTTTTTCTTCTAGAAGAATTATATTCCTGGTCCTAACATCAGCTACCTACCTACCTATCCACCCCTGCCGTATGCACAACATCGTGTAGCAGCATAATGGAAGGAATAAAAAAATGGATTAACAGATGGAAATTCTCATCCCGTGGCCAACTTTCTCATCATTCGTCAGCTTGAGTTGAGCGAATCTTTCGTCTTCAGAGCCTGATTTGCAGCCTTCGGATCATCAAGACCCAACCGAACACGTCCGTCACTTCGCCCGCGGTAACATTTGTGATTACAACCTCATACTGTAGCAGCTGCCAGCTGTTGATTTATGGCACTTAACTGCCGGGTGATCTCACTAAAATTTGGCCGCTTGACTCCGGTTGGATCCGAACATTCACGATGCAGAGCCGCGAGCAGCACACCGACTCGCAATTCTTGTTCGTCGAAGTTGGGCCTGATGATTCGCCAAACGTCTTCGATCAGGTGGGCGAAGGCGAGCGCTTCGACCTGCTCGATTTTCTTGTGGTTTAAATTGCCGTAGATAGATGCTGCGCCGAAGTCGCCCAAGAGCGCGTGCCCCCTTTCGTCGTAAAGCACGTTATGGGCGTATATATCACCGTGTGCGACGCCTCGGTCGTGCAGGTGTTCCGCTGCGGCAGCGACTCCCTGAAGGATTCGCAAGCCCTGCCGTGTGGTTAAACTGATCTCCTGCGAGAAACAGTCCCTTGTACAACTCTGCAAGGACGGCGGGAGTCCTAGGGTTCCGTATTGCGTTGTGACAAGTTGCATGACAAGCCCTTCCTTATCGGGGTGATCAGTAATTTTCCCCAGAGGATCTATGAGATTAGCGTGGGATCCCGCTGTGATGCACGCCAGCATCTCATCGGCAGGAGTTCCATCGCTTGTAACATCTCCCTTGAATAATTTGATAGCTACTTCTCGAGCCTGATCAGTTCCGTTCCATAAGTTCCATAATCCCTTTGAGATAATTCCCGAAGCACCCTCACCCAGAAGGTTGTGAACATGAAGATCTGTCCAGCTGACCTCGGGAAGAGAGCTGAAAGGAGTGGTGTCACGAACATCCTTTGATGTCGCGGTTAACGAGCAACACGGATTACCAGCAAATGAGAGGAAAGCCAGCTCGGGTAAGTCGAAGAGCCAATTTGGAAGTTCTTGAATGCGATTGGCAGAGAGTCTTAATAGGCCGAGCTTCCTACATGCGACCATCTCGTCCGGCAGGCAACGCAGCTGGTTTCCCGCCAGCATACATTTTTGAAGGCGTCCACACCGCCCGATGCTTTTAGGTAAGGAGCTTATCCGATTGTTGGTCAAGATCAACCAACGAAGTTTCGGAGGCAAAGAATCCTCCGGTACAGTGGTCATCTGGTTACCGCGAAAAGCGACCATCTCGAGCTCGGGACATAATTCTAACTGTTTAGGAAAGACAGTGAAGTTACAGTCGGAGAAGAATGCTATCTTGAGCTTCTTTAGGCGACCAAAGTCTTCTGGTAAGCTGGATAGTCCTGTCCCCGAAAGATCGAGATGTTGGAGCGAACCGGCTACGTCAAAAATGTTGGTTGGAAAATAATGTAAGGGGTTTGCTACTTTCAACTTGGTGATCTCGCCTTGAGACCCATCCTCTTTACCCGAACTCGTCTGTAGATGCATTCTGCGCCCGAAGTTGTTTATTAACTCGATTTTATCATGCTTATAGAGAGAGTTATAGTACGAAGCAATTAAGCCCAAACAAATGAGCTGGGATGTTAGAAGCGCCACAGGATAAGAAGGATAAGCCTCTACTTAGTAAACGACGATAGAAGCATCACATAAACAGTGGAGATTATTAGGTATTCAAGTCAATTCAACCGTTAATTGATAGGTAGATGCTACAATCTACCTAAAGTAGTAATATTGAATGATGAATAATTTAAGTCGAGATGTACTTTATGATTACACATGGTGTTATATGAGGTATACAGCGGTAATTAGGTTTTCATATATCCCACTTTACAACAACAAGATTGAACTTCTTCAACATCAACATAGATATTAATGACATAGGTATAATCATTAAGCTGAGTCTTATGAATTCTTCGATATCAAACTAACAAATGATTATTATGCATCTATCGGTAGATATAGTTATACAAAGAGCTCAATTTGGTTTAATATAATTCATTATTTGTTATTTATATTTTCACAATCACAGCAATGAATAGCAACAAAATAGCTACGACATCATCCTTCACGATAATAATTCAACTTCTTTAGTCATCTCTAAAACAGTCAAGCCACAATCAGACCTTGTAGCCACATGTATACTGCAGATGTACGTACTGCAGGTGATTTAAGTAACACACTAACCTAGGCAGTCGTAGCTCCACTTTATTCGATAACCCGCGAATTAGAAGATCCCTGTCGGCCGAGCTTGTTTCCTTCGTTAACATCTTCAACTTCAAATGGACTAAAGCAGCATATCCCTCTTTAACACCTGCTTCGCATGAGGCTATTCAACATATTTTCAGTATCGCATCTTCAGATCTTTAAATCCGACATTATATTCCCCTCTCAAGATTCCCCGAATCTCTTCGAGAGATCAGAGATCCGCCATTGTCGCCATCGTTCGCAACATCGTTGTTTACGACTCGATAGCTACGCGACATTCGTTCCTTAAATACTAAGACCAACGAGACTAAGATAGAATCTTACGTATCTCAGGGAGGGCATATGACGAGCAGTCAAGCTCGGCGAGCTTGAATCCTGCAGTTTCCTTCACCTAGTTACTCGACATCACCTTAGTATTAAACACACGATATCTCGCTAGCAATATTCAACAGTCTGGTTTCACCTCGCATACGACGATAAGGCCCGTGTTCCTAGCTATTCCACCGGCCTTGCTTGTAGCTATTTTTGTGTTACTAGAACGAACCGCGTGGAAGAACTAGGATATTGGATACATACATACTATAAAACTCCTGCAAATATCTGATTTTTAATTAAGGCTTGGAGATCCGTGCTTTTTACAACTTCTTCCCCAATCCGGCTTCTCTATACTCGCCCCTACAGTCCAGCGATATTCGTATCCTAGACATTATTTACCAGTTCGTTCGATATCATGGATCCCTCCCTCAAACGCGCCGTTTCTACCGACGACGAGAATCAAGAGCCCGAGGCTAAGCGACAACGAACTATCGAACCCGACTCCCGCTCTGTTACACCAGCCGAGGTCGACTTATCAGAGAGACCGATTTATAATGTGGTGAGACGCCCGAATGCCGAAGACTTCGGCAGAGATGGGCTACGACGTTCTATCGGTGTGGCGCTGAAGCACGTGGGTTTCGACGCTGCTACTCCTGATGCCCTAGAGGGGTTTACGGAGACGGTTGACACGTGTATGTGCAAAATATACACCTCGTCCTATAACTTAGTATTCTAACTACAATGTAGATATCACTGGCTTCATCGAGCACCTTCGCCGTATCGCCAATGCGGCAAGAAGAAACGAACCTATACCCGAAGATTTCGAGCTCATCCTTCGTCGTCACGATGTTGACCTATCGTCTCTAAAGCTACATCTTAAGAATCCTGTACGGAAAGAGTACGTTGCGCCATCGTTCTTCGACCCGGTAACGGAAGACGTCCAATACCTTCAGAAGCCGCGGCCATTTCTAGGTGAAGAATTGTCTGGAGAGAAAGAAAAAGAGACCCGACCGTGGATACCCAAGAATTTTCCTGCATTTCCCAGCGCGCATACCTACCGATTCACCCCCGCGGAGCAGGAGCCCGATGTCGAAAAGGAGCAATTGCAGGCGGAAGCAGATGCGAAGAAAGGCGAGGCAGCGCTGAGACGAATCAACCGGGCTGCTAGAATTAGTCGACAGAAGGAGCTCAGAAACGTCGCGCAGCGCGATCCGCTAAGCCGCAAACGACACCAGAATTGGGAGGACATGATGTCTGACTTGCTACCCAAGGCCGGCCCAGTGACGAGTAGTGCGCCAGATATTGCCGACCATAGCTCGATTGTTAATTTCGGGACCAAATATGGACGGAAGGGAATACCTAAAAACAGCCGACGACCACAGGCTGACCCCTTCAATGGCATGATTTGACGACTACATATCGACTAGTCGATCTCTGATGAAGGAGGACATTATTAATATTAATTGGTCATGATACCTAATATTTATAGTAAGATGTTCCCCTATGAGACTGGTTTGTTCAGAGACTTAATTTGTTGCTTAGAGAGGTTATCTCATGCAGTGCTTTTACGGCTATGGAGATGAGCTCTATTAAACCGTCTCAATCGTATATAGTGGTTCTCTACTACTTCAAGAAACTGGTCGATGTTAGTTCTCACGTGCCCCCCTGTAAGTACGTCTAGACTTTGGGGGGGCGAGCGTGATACATGAGATACGGCTAGAGGAGAAAGTCGTCACTGAGGAAGAGTCGAACCTCTCTGAGTTTAACGATTTGGAGATACACATTAAGATTTTATTGTTTAAAGATACCCAATTCAAGCGTTGTCATTATATTCGATTCTATTTTGAGCATCGAGATAACCTTGGAATTTGGGTATGTTGATGTTTTACGGCGGGCATCGTAGAAGGTACTTAGAACCCCTTTTACGTATTAGCTACGTGTACGTAAGCGCATAGAGTCAACTAATTACATAACCTAGGGTATAGATTTGCCAGGTGTGAGGAGAGCTGACACAGCTGGCATAGCTGACATAGCTAGCACCAAACTTAGGGTGTCAATTGAGATGCTGATTGGATAAAGCCCCACCAATACGGCAACTCTGGTTTGGTTTTCCTAGCACCTGCCGTCAATTTAGCGATTTGACCCTAAGAAATTCGCACACAAAATTTGTCGGGGAAAATTTCAAGTTTGACGACTGTCATTTCGATCACTCGATCATCCAGCGAAGCACATCAACAACTCCTCCCTCGCCAACAATCTAAAAGGTGTACTTCGCGAAAGATTAGAGTATCCCTTCACAATGGCCGAGCAACTTATTCTTAAGGGCACTCTCGAGGGTCACGTAAGTAAAAATTAATGAATTAATTAATTCATTCATTCATTCATCACCTGAATTCAATTATCTGCGAAAAGCTGTCAATAGTAAACAATAGCTAACGAATTTTTGTGTAAATAGAATGGCTGGGTTACCAGTTTGGCTACCTCCATAGAGAAGTATGATCTATCACCTACAACGTCGCCATTTTTTTTATAATCGCAAGCTTACCTATCATCATGTAGCCCCAACATGCTGTTGTCCGGCAGCCGTGACAAGACCCTGATCATCTGGAACCTCACTCGCGACGAGTCGCAATACGGATACCCTAAGCGATCTCTCCACGGCCACTCTCACATCGTCTCCGACTGCGTATGTTATCTCGTTTTCCTACTGAAGATAGAGTGATGGATAAAAAAAAAAAATTGAAAAATTGGCTGACGGATTGGTATTCAGGTTATCTCTTCCGACGGCGCCTATGCTCTGTCCGCTTCTTGGGACAAGACCCTCCGACTGTGGGAACTCGCTACTGGCACTACCACGAGACGATTCGTCGGTCACACCAACGATGTTCTTTCCGTCTCTTTCTCCGCAGACAACCGACAGATCGTTTCGGGCTCTCGTGACCGAACCATCAAGCTCTGGAACACCCTTGGTGACTGCAAGTTCACCATCACCGACAAGGGCCACACCGAATGGGTATCCTGCGTCCGCTTCAGCCCTAACCCCCAGAACCCCGTTATCGTCTCCAGCAGCTGGGACAAGCTTGTCAAGGTACGTTTTACACCACTATTTTTATTACGAAAGAGAAGGACTCGCGAAACCCTTTCAAATGATGCTTTGCATTTTAAAAAGTATTTGCTACTTCAGAGCTTGTTTACAAGCCATGAGACATCTTAACACCATTGCACTGATGATATACACCTCGCTATTATTTGTTTACCACTTTCAAACATGAGATTGGTATCAAGTACTAACTCGTACCGCGTTAGGTTTGGGAACTCTCCACCTGCAAGCTCCAGACCGACCACATTGGCCACACCGGCTATATCAACACCGTCACCATCTCCCCCGACGGATCTCTCTGCGCCTCCGGTGGTAAGGATGGCACCACCATGCTGTGGGACTTGAACGAGTCGAAGCACCTGTACTCTCTGAACGCCGGTGACGAGATCCACGCCCTCGTCTTCTCTCCCAACCGATACTGGCTCTGCGCTGCCACTGCCAGCAGCATCATCATCTTCGACCTAGAGAAGAAGAGCAAGGTTGACGAGCTGAAGCCCGAGTTCACCTCGGTCGGCAAGAAGAGCCGGGAGCCCGAGTGTGTGAGCTTGGCCTGGAGCGCGGACGGCCAGACTCTGTTCGCCGGTTACACCGACAACGTTATCCGAGCATGGGGTGTCATGTCGCGAGCATAAATCCTTTCCCCCGGGGGGTCGATATCGGTCATTGACTGGGCGTATGGGATGGGCTGTCATTTGAGCTTTTTACTAAGGGAAATGGCAATCTCTTGTGGCTGGCAACGGAATTACATTAGAAACGTTGCGTTGCCGCTCGGTTGCTGCCATCAGGTAACCCAAAATTTTAAGGAATTGTGAAGACAATAATACCGTCTATTCCTCGTGCTGATATTGTGACACGAGTCTGAATCTTGGAAGTCTTCATCTCTAAATTCGTAGATTCGTATGAGTTCTCCTGGTTGCCGGCGTCGCATAGGAGTTAGGCTACTGACATGGAATATTAGGATGTAGCTAAACTGAAACAATATTCATCATAAAAAGCCTATGATATTCCTATTGCTCTAAGTCGGTAAAATTATCTTTGATGGTGTTATACATAAGATTCACAATTCTTTTTTCTTTCTTTTTTTTCTTCAACTCGCTTACGCTTCCGACCTTACCTCAGGATCCTTCTGTACTTGGGCACTCGAGCTTCCTTCTTGTATCTCTTCATGATCCGTAGGTCCTGTTATTCCATTCCCTGCCTCCAAATCATCAACGTTCCCGCCGCCCATAGGTATCCTTGGGCTCCAACGCATACTACTATCTAAAGTTTCCGAGTCCCCATCGGTTTTGGAAAGGGTACGAGATTGCTGGCTAAAAAGAGAGGGAGGTAGAGCAAAAGAGAGTTTACCGTTGCCGGTGGCAAAAAAAGGAGAAGATGGGCGGTGGCTTTTTCTCCTATTCAAGTTCCCTCTACTCCCTCGGCTTGACCGTCGAAAGCTTGAACCGACTGAGTCGGAGCCCCGGTAGAAGGCGGCAATGCTGATGAGTGGTAGACCAGCGGCTACGAGGGTTTGTACCCAGGATCCAGCGTCGAAGGGGAGAACGTGTGTGTTTCCTGGTCCGGCTGCTATATCGAGCCCGGCGAAGAGACCTATTATTATTATATTAGTTTGGTTCCCTTCTCTCCTCCCTCCAATAGACCAGACCAGCCAGCAGAAGTGAAATAAGAATTTCTCTCAACTTACAAGGCGCCAACATAAGAATACCATTCCCAACAGCCAAAATCTCAAGCGAGCTCAATCCCCTCCCACTGCTCCCACCTCCTTTCAAAGACAGGGCAATCGACAATTTGCGTCCCTTGCCCCGAAGCACACGCCTCGTGGCCGCGAGGTGCAGTGCTAGATGCGTAAAGAAAACGCCGCAGAAATAAAATACCGACATCGCGCTGATCACCGTAGAGGCCTTGCCCACATCGTCGAGAGGCACAGGGAGTGTATGTCCCTTAAGATCTTGCGTGTAGTGCGCTACCCAGACAGCTCTAAGCGCGACGGCGGCCGCGGCCAAGGTCACAGCCAGAAAGAGAACTGGAGGGCGCCACCAGCATTTACCGATTCTAGCAGTGGTCGTAGGATTGAATGAAGGGTTAGCGACGGGGACAGAAGTACGGAGAGATGGGGACGCGGAGTACACGCCCCAGGTCCGAACTAAGACGCGGCTTTGGAGCATGAGAGACGATTCAACTAGAGCAAGTTGCAACACGCTTAATGCACTAGAAGCCGTCGATATATAATACGCCTCAGGCGGTAAAATGGAGGCATCACGGGTCCAGGCCACGTAGTATTCGGTCAGCGGGCCGGGGAAGTACAGCACCAGTAGGATGAGCCGAGTAACTGAGACGACCAGACATAGGACCTGTGATAAGTGTACTGGACGTCGGAGCTTGGCGGTAGGAAGAAGTAGGAGTGACGTTAATAAAGACAAAAAACAGAGACCGAGTTGTACGCCATAATTGATAGACGTGCTAGCAAGCCGGACGCGTTGTGCGTTGATGATAGGTAGAGAAATGGCGATTGAAGGGGAAGGATCGCTGGCGTTGATGTTAGAACTACCGACGATGAAAAATGTCTGGTTCCGAGGGTCGAAGGATGCATCCATCACAGCACGGTTGGGGTTGGGACACGCCCACCTACCAAGCAGGATAGAGGCAATTTAGAAAGATGTCGTTTGAGGATTGTGGGAACTGTGATGAGAAACTGTGGAGTTTGAAGCTCTTATAGTTTGCGCCGTTCTACTCCATTTTCACTTTTAGGGGCAGGTTCATGAGTCGTGTTACTACTGACCACGATACCTAGGTATGCATATGATATGCTCTATACTGTATTATGTGTATCATCTAGTTGGGAATGTTTGTAAACAAATACGTTACGTTAGAAGAAAAAAAAAAGAAGAAAAGAAACCTAGGTGCGGCTCCCCCGTCGATATTAGGTAGACACAGAGACACATACATAAGCCTCCCCCCTCCCCCATTCTCAGTAGATCAGGGCGGGTTAAAAAAGAAAGAAAAAAGCAAATATAAATGTCAGCCCTGAATTACGCGGCAACGCCTCTAGACCTTCCTACTGGACGCCCGCCTATATACCTAGGTGTCTAGACCGTATATTGTCCCAAGACTGGAGTTATAGACGGACAAATACCCGAACGCGTGTCTTAGATTTGAGAGATTTCATTCGTCCGATCAAAAGGGGGGCGATGAGATGAGAAGGCCAACAGGCTTGTCCGCCGTAGCTTGACAGGATGGGTATAATGGCATTCTTTCCTCAGCCTCAGGTTTTCTCCATAAAGTTAGTTGGTATGTCATGCAGGGGAGATAGACATCTTAGGAATTTGACCATTTTGGTGCTGGCTGTCGGTGATTAGTTAGTTTATGAGCCACTGGCTTTTGTCGTCCGAATTTTCGGGATTGTGGCTGGCTGGCTGACTGAGTCTATGTCTGTGTCTATGGGTAAGGGATAACCTAAGCTATATTGTGTGTCTTATATTTAGTTCGCTGCATTATGTCTTCTCTTAATAGCAATATGAAGCTCAGAACGAAAATTAATAAAGCGATATAGTCTGATCGTACGAAGAATACTTGCATTATAGATGTATTTTATATAAAGAATAGTACATATATAAATTACTCGTTACTCCTTTGATATATTTAAGCACCTACCCGAGGATTAGCAATTATTTAAATTAATAGTTTATGGCGCCACAGTGAAGATGTCCTCGCATTCGAACTCTCATTCTCACTGGTTACTGTAATCTTGACTCAAACTTCCTAAGACTCTTACGTCAACGATTATCGAAGTCATGTACATATAATACTAATAGCCATAAACCCGATCTAGGACATGAGTTGTAGTATTTATAATATATTTTCTGATATACTATACGAAAGCGGCAGTGCCCAGGAAGATATTCGGTTCTATCCGGCATACTATTAGTATTATTTTACATTATATAATTAAGATTGGATTGATTTCACATGTGAAGAGGATACCGCCTTGATCATTATCTTTACCGCTCGTACAGTTTGAAGAGCAGGCATATGTTTCTACATGGTGATATGATTTATTCATGAGTCTCACCTCGCTAGAGCATCAAGATAAATAACGTATTTGACTTATAAATCTATATATTATCGCTATTATTATGAGTAAACAATTTCGCTAATAGAAGCAACGTCGAACTCTAGTAACAACCACATGCACTTAAACTCTGACGGTTCGCGGCACAGGAGAAGGCGGGTATTAACTCAATCTTGTCATGCTAAATAACTCATTCTCGAATTCATAACGGTACAAGTACGTTTCCTACTAGCCCCTCCTCAGCTGCATAGATTAATAGTTTCGGACCTCTGATCGTAAAAACATTGATCTCGCAACCCTTGACGCCCATGTGCAAACCTAGAACTGCCATCTTCACTTATGAATTTCGGTCGAATACACCGAGGAAATAGACAACGCCGGCCCCATGCATTTTATATTCGGGCAGAAAACTGACCCTATGTCATCCGCCATCTTACCGAGACTCTCCCCTCCCCTATTACCTGGCCCTAGCAGGCTTCACGAAGCCACTAGTCATCTTTAACGGATGCTAGCGCCAGAACGGTCGGTGAACAGGCGGGTCCCGATATTCATAGCCTGAAGCTCTTGGAAGAGGAGCTTGGCCGCGTACGGGATGTGAACCTGTGCAATCTTGGTCTTGTTCTTGCATGGGCGGCACTCAAATGAACCCTTGCTTAATATACTATGAAATCAATGTTAGTATTTGATGAGACGAAATCTAGAATGGGGACTTACGCAATAGGAGTCATCAGACCACAAATCTCACAGACGTGGACTCTGAAGGCGTCTGAAACCTCGAACAGACGCTCCTTGAGGAAAGAGGCGGCACCGTGAGCTATCATACAGTCACGTTCCATTTCTCCGAAACGGAGACCTCCATCCCTAGCACGACCTTCGACGGGTTGTCGGGTCATTATCTGCACGGGACCACGCGCACGCGCGTGGATCTTGTCGTCTACCATATGTCTGAGACGCTGGTAGTACGTGGGACCGAAGAAGACTTGGGCTCGGAGCTTGCGTCCTGTGTGACCATGATACATAATCTCGAAGCCGCGAGATTGGTACCCGTGATCGCGTAAAAGGCTCGACACTGAATCAACAGTGACATCGGTAAACGGCGTAGCGTCTCCCTCCATTCCCTTAAGGGTGGAGACTTTACTAAGCAGACACTCGATTAAGTGAGCAATGGTCATTCGCGAGGGGATGGCGTGGGGGTTAATGATGATATCGGGGACGATGCCTTCGCGGGTAAAGGGCATGTCTTCCTGGCGGAACGTGACACCGATAGTTCCTTTCTGTCCGTGACGAGAAGCGAACTTATCTCCGATTTGAGGAATCTTAGTGGTTCGAACTCGCACTTTAACATAGCGTAAACCGTCGGGGTTCGTAGTGAGGATGACGGAATCAATAATACCGGTCTCGGTACTACGAAGAGGCGTAGATGCATCACGCTTGACATGTACCTTGGTGCGCTGGCCCATCTCCTCGTTATCCGGATTGATTGGTGACGTCTTTCCGATGATGATGTCCTCTCCCAAGACACGGACACCAGGAGCGACGATACCATCATCGTCGAGTTTGTCATATGTGCCTTGCTTGAGACGTAGCGTGTCCGCCCGGAATGGTTTTTCAAACGTCTCCACTGTGTTGATACCCACCCGTTTTTCGCAGTCGCTGTACGATCGGAAGAAGAGACTTCGGAAGAGGCCTCGATCTATACTGCTCTGGTTCATGATTACAGAATCTTCCTGGTTGTATCCCGAGTAACAGGCAATAGCCACAATGGCATTCTGACCGGCTGGAAGTTCTCGGAACTTTAAAAATTCCATAGAACGAGTCGTACCTAACGGCTTCTGGGGGTAGTAGAGAATATTCGCCATAGTATCCATACGGCGGTTGTAGTTGGTAAGATAAAATCCCATGGCTTGCTTACCCATAGCCGACTGGTAAGTGTTTCTGGGAGACTACGTGGAAAAGTTAGCAATATGACAAAGGGGTTAGGGGCTGAGCGCATAACATACCTGATTGTGGTCCGGGAAGGGAATAATGCTCGCGCAGATACCCAGGAGCATGCTAGGATGAATCTCACAATGCGTATACATGTGCGTTGTAGGATTCACCTTAGTTTTGAGCCGCTTATTAATCTCATCTCCATTATCCTGGGACACATCGTATCCGAGCTTGCTCATCCGGTAGGTTTCCAAATCTTCAGGGGTCATGCAAATCATAGCCGTTTCTTCTTCTTCGGCATCGAGGTACTCGATAACACCCTCGTTGACCAGACCCTGCCAGCCAAAGTACCCCTCGCTTTCAGGGTCTACATCGACATCCGCCTCCAGCCTCCCGATCATCTCCTTATTGATAGCTAGCGAGCCCTTCGTAGTACCAGCCTCGGGATTATCCTCTTGCTGCACAACAAATAAGGGCCGCATGACACGACCAGCATCCGAGAAGATTTTGAACTCGCGATCACGGATGTCGCGAACCAGCGATACTTCAGAGGGGATCTGGTTGGCCCGACGAAGTTGCTGAACGTCTCTAACTAGAGACTTGGGATCCTGGTGCACACCGATCCAAGATCCGTTAAGAAAGATCTTGGTGGCATTGGGGTATCTCATCGGTTCATATTCCTCCAAGACTTCCATATTCCTAGTAATCATATAGTCTACGATAGGATCTGTTGACGTACCCACGCTGATAGAGCACATAAGCGACAAATTCTTCACCAAACCACAAGCTTGGCCTTCGGGCGTTTCAGCCGGACAGACCAGGCCCCAATGGGTATTGTGAAGTTGTCGAGGCTTCGCGAGTTTCCCGTCTCTTCCGATAGGCGTGTTCGTGCGCCTTAAATGAGAAAGAGTCGAGGCGAACGTGTATCGGTTCAGAACTTGCGATACACCAGCTGTGGAGCTCATCGCCTTCTTCTGGTCACCCCAGTTGCCTGTGGCGAGAGAGTACTTCAGCCCGTTGGTTACAATAGCAGGCTTGGCGGCGAGCTCAATCTGGAAACGCCTGCCTGAATCGATACAACGTCTGAGGTGATTTGTGATCTCCTGGACTAACCGTCGAACAATATTCCGGAATAGCTTCGCAAGGAGAGGGCCTGCAAGGTCAAGGCGTTTCTTACCAAAGTGATCGCGATCGTCGGTGTCACGTCGACCGAGAGCACATTGGAGGAGCTTGTGAACCATATAGCCTAGGAAAAAGGCCTTTCTCGTTTCGCAACCTTCGGTTTGGGAGATATGCGGGAGCATCTCTTTCTGCAGAATGTCCTTAGCAGCTCTAACACGACGATCACGCGCTACGTTGTGGGACTGCCTTCCACGCTTTCCAATGTAGTCTAACGCCACTTCGCGGTCTTGAATGCAAAATGCTTCTTCGATGCAAGGGCGTAGCTTCTCAAGCATCTGGCTGTCATTACGGTCGTAGCAAATGTGGTTTAAAATCTCCTCGTCACTGACGACACCTAGAGCTCTAAAGACAATGGCGATCGGTAGGTCGGCCCTCACGAATGGGAGAGTAGTGTGGATAGTCTCGCCATATCCTCCTCTGGAGGCGTCACCCTTAGTATACAGCTTTAGCATAAGAGACGAAATAAGCCGCGAGCCTTTCTCGAGCGCACTTCGGATCTCGGCCGTGTAAGAAAACGGACTCGGCTGAGCCTTCTTGAAGACCTGAACAATATTCGCAGCGGACCGTTCCTGTGCGATGAGGACCTTCTCGCTTCCGTTGATAATAAAATAACCACCTTGGTCGTATGGGCACTCGTTCAACATGAATAGATCATCTTCAGTCTCGCCGCTCAGATGGCATGCCTTGGACTTCACCATGATCGGGAGCTTGCCGATAAAAACTTGATCACTAGTCTTGCTTTGGCCGCCCTCGGAGTCTAATACGTTGGTGTCTTCCTCCCAAATCAAGCGAGTCGGGTGCTTCCCAGTACTGTGCGCCTCGGCCTGCTGCTCCTCGTCCATCTCGTGGAGGGGAATGTCTTGTTCGATACAGACGGTAACTTTACTATCTACTTTCACATAGATCGGTGCTGCATACGTCATATTTCGATCGCGACATTCATAAGGGAGGAGAGGACCCGAGGTGTTGTCGCTCTCCATGGCGACGGGACGGGCAATGGTCACATGCCCAAGTTTGAGGTCATATCGACGGAGTGCGACGGTTCGGGCATCATTGGAATTGGGACTGGGCTCATCGACGCTGATCTGCGAGTACTCTTCGATCAATTCTTGAATGGTAGTTTCTTGGAAGTCGTTGAAAGAGTCAATCTGTTGGGAAACTAAACCCTTCCTCTTGAAGTAAGAGCCAATAACAGTCCAGCAGTCTTCTGGAGTAATGGTGTTATCATCGCTATACTCCTCCTCGTACTCGTAGCCTTCATCGTAGTCCGCCATGATGCAAATCTAGCTCTATTCGGATATGTCGGTATTGCAATTGAGGTTGAGTGCGACGTTCGGTTGGCAGGGACAGCCTTGCGCGTGGCAGACCGCAATCATCAAAGAGCTTTGTGATTAGGAGGTGAGGATATCAAAAGTTAAAAATGAATGTGTAAATTTGATTATAGAGATACGCAGGATCCAAGATACCAGGAATCCTGCTAGAAGATGATAGAAGGAAGGCACTTGCAAAATAGCAGATGCCGAAAAGCAGCTTTGGTAGATATCGAGGGCGAAAACAAAAAGGCGAAGGCAAAAAGTGCGCGTGTTGCTTTCCGACCACGCTGGTTCGACGTGATAGGTTAGCGGTACATTCTATATGTTAGGATAATATTAATCGCATTAGAAAGGATGAGAAAGTATGAGAAACCCACCACAATCCTTCTGCACCGACAAAACCTGATGTTTTGCCAAGTTCGGGGGTAAATTGCGATGGAGAGAAGTAGATGATGTTTTTTTGTTTGAGGATAACTCTCAAAGCTTTGAGGCTGACCAAGCAGAAGAAAGATTCCACCTACAATAACGCGCCCTGAGTGGCGAAAGTGGACTAGCCTAGAACAATATTAGTGGGTCTTTTATTTAAGTGACAGCCTTCTTCACACAGCTCACATACCTGTTACAGCTATCGATACCATAACCTTGATAATAAAATAGAGTATCGATAAGGGACCGAGGGCTTCTTAGCCAAAGCTTGAATGCCTTCTTTCTTTATCAATTGATTCCATAATTAATTAAGAATCTACAATTATTATCTTATTTGTATATTTCAATCTTCATGCTGTTTTAGATTGTGTGGTATTATTGTGATAGGATTAATGCTACTTGAGATTACAGAGCACGCATTGCATGGGTTGGGGTCCCGAAATGTTGATAGGAAGTCTTTACCACGTTCAATCTAGTAAACTACACTTAAGGTTGAGTCACTCAACATGAATGACTCTGGTTTAAATTTTGAACATTGTTGATTGCACTGTTTATACGCCTTTAGTCACTAAAGGGAGTGTCTTTATTAAATCACAAAGCGTGAGTATGATAATACTTAGTGGCTTCTCTGAACTCTGTTCTTCGGAACAGAAAAGGGGTTATGAAATCTTTCAATGATGCATGTATTGGCTAAATATAACATGGTGTATTAGACTAGGAAGCTTTAATGCTATTATATATACACGTATGGTTGCGTCTAAGAGTACAGAGGGAAAGTATAACCCAAATCCTCTGACTTGTTTAGCGTATTAATGTACTTATCAAGGTATTAGAACGACAATATTTTAATAGTTTGCCTATGGCTTATTATTCTCGAGGAATCTATATAGTATAATATGGATATGGATATGGATTAAAATTCGGGCATAGTCTCTAACTTTTGAATATAAGGAAAACCAGTGTACCTAGCTCGAGCAAGTGAAATCTATATACCTGATTACCAAGCTGAGGGGCCTTTCACTTCTTAAATAAAATAAACGTATGAAGATAGGAAATATTCCATCAAAGAAAAAGGTAACAGATAAACATATATAATTGCCGGTTGAATAGCCGGAGTGTTGTGCATGCCAAGAAAACGATATGTGAAGTCAGTTCCATAGCTGGAAGGTGAAAACAGCATTCACCAATGAGTTTAGACCTCAGCCCTACAATGCAAGAAGATTCTAGACCCTGACGATCATCTCTGAGGCTCTTTACTGGTGGAGGTCGTGAAATAGGGGTAGTAAACGCCACATGCCAATATAGAGGAAGCCAGAATGCCTATCTATAATCTATCTACTACTGCTGTATTCCTAGTTAATTATAATTTATGGTGTAAAGCATTTCTGAAAACATCCCATGAGGATGAGAGTCAATATCAATGCATTGCTTATGCCGGGTAAAGCATTACGGCTTACGACAAAACGGTACTCGACTACATACTCGACCACAAAGCCAGAATATTCACTAGCTTGTGCTCATCTTGGCCTAAAGCAGATGTAGCTCATACTATTATAAGTAATAATCTTGATCACCTAAGCTATTAGAAATATGATACCGTCAGGATCGTAAGCCTTTAGATTTATGTATAGTATTGCTATCCAACGTGCTGTGTAAAGTTAAGATTCCTATGAGCTGCTTGCACGGATTATGTAGTAGGATTTATAAGTAGGACCCCTATTTAGGATACGTTAGTGGCTCCCCGAGGTATGTATATGGGCCAGACATGCTAGTAAGATTTGATATTTAATGAGTTGCCGTAAAACTACATATGGTACCACGTATTGTCGTTCTACTTGATCCAACTGTACGCCACCAACGATGTGTCATGTATCAACAGCCATGTTGGTAAATATATCAAAGCAAAATACAGGCATATTAAATCTCGTGAGCTTTGTCTACCGCAAAAGGGCATGGCATACCCTGGTCGTGCTAAATAGTAACAAGCATTGCACTAGATTAGCTAGGTTAAGTAGGTACCTGTCAGCTAGCATCGAAATTTCCACGTTCCCACGAGACACCGCTCCAATGAGCAGGGATGGACGCCGACAGCCAGCCCTTACATCTATTATTGATGCTTGCGTGTGGAATTTCCTCTTCCCCTCACGAAATGATACCATCACAGTCATAGGTACCTGAGTGGGACTGCCAAGTCACTAAGATTCTTGTTTTGTCATTCTTGTTGGCTCTACGTGCGGGAGGAATATGGGAATTAATACTGTGTTATTAGGGTTGTGAGTACATGAAGCGGTCCGTTCGTACTGATATTTGGAAAGCTTAAAGGGGGTCATCGAAGAAAAAAGGCAAGAAGCGAGAAATTGTATATAGAACTGATTAAATTCCCTTGGGATATTTGTGGTTTTGGGGGAGCGGATGTTAATCGAGAACAAGCATTTGCTAGCTTGGCGTTAGTTGAGCTCGGCCCCATCAAGTGCGGAGAAGGTTATGATGAGGAACAATCTCCCCCACGTTACCTTTGGTCTACATAGGTGGTAGTATATACGTACCTTATGTATTGTAGGCAGCATGGAGAATTTTTATTTATTTTTTATTTCTAGCACTATTCTAGGTAGTTTGCTATATTCTACAACTTATATTAGCATACCTCAAGATCACTGCTTTAAAACGTCACGTATTTAAACCGCGATACCTTAGGTGCTTGGGTGTGTGGCGTAAATATTTACATCCTGGACGTATACATTCCATCCAGTTAAAGTGGCTATTTAATTGAGGAACCCCTTAATAGCTACGTATGTATGATAAGATAAAGTAGTACAATGAGGTATTCGTACTCCCGGTGGTTTGGAAAGTTGTATATAGAGATCTACCATAAAAATGTTTTACCACCTAGCCACGTGCAGTAAAGATATTTCTAGATCGTGGTTTGCTAATTGACAAGCTAATCTCTTTATTGATACCGTACGCTTGGGTAGAAATTGGTTAGAAATACATTCCTAACATATATTATTCTTTCTCATATATTTCACGTATTTCATGTATTTTATGTATTTCATGTAACAATCCTATGCGGTGATAGAAAGTAAAAGTTGGGGCCCCGCATAGAAAGGACTGACATTAACCAAGATAGGTAATTGTTATCCAAAGATATCCCCCCATCGTCGATTGCTAATCGTCAATCTCTCGCTTGGCATAAAGTATATGCAACATAAGTTACTTCCGATGTTAGACCCAAATGTAAGCAGTAATTACCTAGGCCTACCGATTCCTGCCGAGGTCCTGACCGGTTCTTACCCGGTTCCTTCTGTTTACTACATGTACATAGTAAATTTTAAGTTCCGTCCATGTAAGCCGTGTCACTTATAAGCTCCCGCCTTATGTGAACTTCCCCAACTTCTTTATGATTTAACTGGTTCTTACCCCTGGTTTCTCCCCACATTTGCGGCACCTATTTTGCTTGGTGTACCTGATGTATGTACAAACCACGCTATAAAAAAAGTCGGGGTAAATAATTAAACATTTAAATCCTACAGAATTTGACCCACTTCGGTCGTGATGATTTTCTAATTCACATCTCGCGTTTTTTTTCTTGTTTGCCAGGATCCATGAATGACCTGATATTTTCTAAGGGTCATTATTCTGCCAAGTTAGACTAAGTAGTCACATTATAAGAATCCGGACGCAAGGGATCTCTGTTTAAACCTTCTTTTATTATTGATGAATCTAGACTCAAGTGCCGAGATTCCTCACTTCCGAATCATACCGGTCATCAAAGTTGCTGACCATCATCTTCTATTTCGCAGCCTTATACTACAAAATCTATATTGCAGGCTTAAGGCAACAGTAATAGCATTATACAAGCGAAGAGCGGGACACGCCGGGAAGAGCTAATGCACATCGGATTCGGTCCTTTTTAATCTCGCGGTGTTCTCGTGACCTTTAAGTCCTTTATTCCGTCTTATTCTTCGGTCCCTGTGCCGTTGTTGATATCATTTCTGACTTGTCCACGCTACTGCCACGCTAGTCCTTCTCTTTTCGAGACCCGGCAGTCCGGGGGTGTTACCGAAGCCTGGTCTATTTTATTTTATTTTATTTTATTTGTTTAACGTCTATGTACTTTTTCTTCTCCAACGGACTCTACATTCTATATACCTTGACTAAAGACTACATCACCATAGACGTACTGCATTAGCATTAGCCTTTTTCTTAATTATATTGAATGCGTGTATAACCCTAACTATCTAATATTTCCCCACTACTCCTCGCTTTTACTTTTCCCGAGTACGCAATTGGCTTGGCCTATGTCAAGCCAATGTCAAGCAAATATCAAGTCATACTCATTCTCAATATGTATATGGTTATCCGATGAGGATTCGTTACCTTGGCAATGCATATAAGACTACCTAATGTACCTAACATATATATTGCATACGTAATACCTGAGAAAAGAAGCATGGGGATATGAAATCCCGAATATCACGTTTGGATTCCGATCCTGTTCTGACAGTCTTGGTTCCAATGGAGCCGCTGGTCACAGACTTTGAACCCCCCCCCCAGGTCTAGTGAATCTCTATAAGATCGTCCAATAACAATATAATGTACACAGCCTCATAAAATCAGCTGCCGCATATCCTCCCTATGCTAAGACTAAAAGCCAAGCATGCTTTGCAGCTAACAGGCCAGATGAACGAGTACCAAGCTTTCCTGACTTAGCGGTGACGGCTCTAGTTTTGCCACCATGTCTTTTGTTCATCGTACATCGACTATGGGTCAAGTACATAGTAGTTCTATGTTCTATGTACCTATATCCAAGCCGCTAAAGGCTAGCCGTGGTCAATATTAGGAAGGTGAGCAAACATTCCAGTCTGGAATTGCGGAGAATCCCTACCATAGCTTGGGCATAGCTTTGACGTGAAGCTTTCCCGTTCACATCATGTACCATTTCAGAAGTTTATTTAAACAACGGCCAGCCTGCCAGACTGCTCCATCATGACGAGTCGAGCCTTTCTCCAGTCTCGCAAGATTCTTCTTCGACCCGACCGAGTTCTTGAACCGCTCTGCACCTAGCGGCCTACTTTACCCTCTCACAAAGATATCAGTCTACTGAGGGAAAGTAAACACGATGCATTCCAACTCGTTTATAAACCTCTTAACTCTAATCCCAGTGCTGGGCAACCTAGCATTGGGATATAAAGTCCAGGTCAGGGCGTCCCAGCCAATTGTCCTAGTTAACAAAACCGAGAGCTTACACTTTATAGACTCCTCCGCTTGATACTGATTGGACCTACTCTGTTGGAACAGATCCTTGGCCGGAATATCCGCGCCCTCAGCTTCAACGGTCTGACTGGAAGAGCTTGAACGGCATCTGGAAGTGGAAGCAGGGAGCCTACCAAGGCGAAGTTGTGCCGGCTGATAACAGCTTTCAACAGGACATTCTCGTACCATCATGTATCGAAAGTGCTCTCTCAGGCGTTATGCAACAGAACCAGACGTATTCTTGGTATTCGACCGAGTTCGACGTTCCTCACGCATTCGCCCAAAAGGGTCGTCGAGTCTTGCTGAATTTCGAAGCTGTGGACCACGAGGCGACTGTCTATGTCAACGGTGACATAGTCGGCACTCATAGGGGAGGCTACTGGCATTTCAACTTCGACATCACCAAGTTTCTTACCCCTCATGGCACTAACACCCTACACGTCTTCGTATTTGACCCTACGGATCATGAAGGTAAGCAATTATCATTTCTCTGTTTGATATCATGACTCATTAATATTTCTATAGGTTACATGAATCCTGTTGGAAAGCAGACTCGTACTCCTTCGCACATTTTCTATACACCTTGCACGGGTATCTGGCAGAGCGTAAGTAATCATCTATATATGGAATCCGTTTTTACGGATATTCTTTGAGTTAGAGTATACGGCACTAACGCTGATTCCAATAGGTATGGTTTGAGTCGGTCCCAGAGACATACATCAACCAGCTGGATATCATTGCTGACATGTCCGGACAAGGTCGGTTTATATAGGAGACGCGCTTCGCAACTCGTACTAACATGTCATTTATATAGTTAACGTGACTGTTGGAACTGCTCACGCGAGTTCTGATCAAGTTACCGTCTCCGTCATCGATAGCAAAGGAAAGGAGGTAGCTTCAGCAAAGGGTGTTGCTAACCAGGCTTTTGACTTCATTGTGGACTCCCCTAGCCTATGGTCTCCGGACTCGCCAACTCTGTACGTCTAACCTCCCCTTTAACCAATTTATCAAAAAAGTCTAATAATTCATATAGTTACAATGTTACCGTTAAGCTAGGGCAGGATACTGTAAACTCATACACAGGCTTCCGAACTTTCTCTGTCGGCGAAATTGACGGAGTTAAGCGCCCGCTTATTAATGGCGAATTCATATTCCAGTTCGGCACGCTCGACCAAGGTTTCTGGCCCGATGGTATTTACACACCGCCCAACCGAGAAGCTATGGTTTACGACCTTCAGGTCCTGAAGGATTTGGGTCTCAACATGCTGCGAAAGCACATCAAAGTAGAGAACGCTCTCTTCTACCGAGCTTGCGATGAACTCGGACTGTTGCTCATCCAAGACATGCCGTCTATGCCTCTTCGAACACCAGATGCAGAGGAACAGGCTGACTGGGAACGCCAGCTAGACATTCTCATCCAGCAGCACAAAAACTACCCCAGCATTTACACTTGGGTCATCTATAACGAGGGATGGGGTCAGATCACAGACTACTACCCAGAGTTCAACCTCACAGACCGCGTCAAGGCGCTTGACCCTACAAGGTTTGTTGACGCTACGACTGGGTGGCATGACCACGGCGCCGGCGACTGGCACGACAACCACCACTACGCAAACCCGCAGTGTGGTACTCCTTTCTCCTCCATCGAGTCCACACCTTACGACCACCAGCGCATTGCCATCCAAGGTGAATTTGGAGGAATTGGCCACAATGTCTCCGAAGAGCACCTGTGGAAGGTAGAAGCCGCTGTCAACAGCATCAACCAGACCTACGAGATCGACCTGGATCTCGACGCGTATAACTACCGTGGCCATCTCCTACTAAGTGAGCTGCGCGACCAGATCGAGAAGTACGCATGCTCGGCTGCCGTGTGGACGTAAGTTTAACCCCTTTTTATTTATAGGTACCTTTTCATATCATGAGCCACAACTAACGCTGATGCAGTCAAACCACCGATGTTGAAGGAGAAGTCAACGGCTTCCTCACTTATGATCGTCGTGTTCTCCGTCTCGACAAGAATCAGTGGCAAGCCGATATCCAGGCTCTCTACGATGCCGCGGCGGCCCGAGGCGGCAAGGCCTCGAAGAAGAGGATGGCGCTATGAGTATAAATACTGACATACCCATTTAATCTCTTATATACCTCTCGGTGCAGATATACTTCATTTATAAAGAGTTGATGACTGTATGAGTAATACCTATTTATATAATATAATATTTGATATCCCACATTGAGATATATATTGTAATGATACCGGTCGCCCTACCCTGGGATTGTTATGCCTATTTCTTACCCCTTGATTCAAGTTTCATATTCATATAGAGTGACTCTTCATATAATATATAGACGGAATGCTATAAAAATTCATGTAGACTCTTATGTCTTATTACATAAAGTACCAACGATCGTATCTAGGTAGACTGGCAATTATTTACCTAGACATACTCATACTACATAACTAATAAATCCATGAAATTGCTTTTAACCTGAAGTTTATATTTAGGCGTTCCTTATGACAGTGTTCGTTTTAACCTAACCAAGATAGTACGACGCTCCGCAGTTGATAAATTGATATCATTGAAACTACCTTGGTTCCGGGGACTCAGATAAGTTGATCAGCAATCTTCTCGGGTGGCCATTGCCGTATGGGAGTTGGACGCCGTAAATTCCAGTCCTGTGCCGCACGCAGAACTACAAAGGGTACGCTTTTGTAGTCATTCTCAAAGTCAATGTTTGCAACAATACGTCGGAATTTGCGTACGTGATGCGGTTGCCAAGGCCGAGCTCCCGGTAGCTCAGCAAGAAGCAGCATGTCTTCAAGCTGAACTAGACCCTGATCTGCGTGCGCGATGAGCTTATCTCGTAGTACCCGCGCTTGAATGGCTCTTCGTTCGTCTACGAAGAAAATAGCCAGGCGTTGTACGGCTTTTATGAGCCTGTCATGGCTCTCGAGGTCCATAGAAGCTTCGCTGTAGCTATAATGGCACACGGTATTGCGCAGTACAGTAACCCCCTCGATCTGGTACTTGAGGCGTGTTAAATCATGCGATGTCCCTAGTATATCCAGTGTATTAAAACCGCACCAATAGTTAAAGAACTTGTCGATCTCAACGCGCCCGAACTGTACTTCTTGCGGACACTCCAGTTTATCGGCATAGAAAGGAAGGTATTTATGGACGCCGTGGAAAAATATCTCCTGAGCAAGACGTAAACTTCGCTTTAGGAGATCGTATACACACCCGCTTCTCATCGGGACATGTTGAAGATGGCTTGGGCTTTCTCGCCTAACTTCCGATCTTTTCCGGAGCTGTTCCATGGCGGATTCATGTTTATCGAGCTCTTCTTCGTTCACGGGCGGATACTCTCTTGTCGTCATACCTGGTTCTTCATAACCACTATTATTTCCGTTGCCCCGGTCGAGGGAGTCCGTTTGCTCCTTAGCCTCTCTCTTGCGTTCCCATAAAGCTTGTACCCATGGGCCCAGCCCTTTCCTCTTGTCACACGACGATATAGTACACTCCAAGTAACGAGGCTTCTCCCAGGCACTATCGACCTTCACCAAGTTCCCGTCCATGTATCGGTATCCGTGTCGGTATTCGGTATATGGGTACTTGGTATATTTTCCACTGTCCCAAACTACCACGCTCTCGGTACATGTCGATCTCTCTTGCGTAGGTGTTTGAATACTCCGACCGCGCGAAGCTTTTGTTGCCTTAAGAAACCCCTTCTCAATGGTTGGTTGTGGGGCTATTGGGCGCTTCGCTTTGGGTAACGGAAGGTTATTTCTTCTAATATAGACCTTGAGCTGAAAGACTTCATCATTCAGCTTTTGGATTTGTCTTTGAAGATCTTCGTTCTTTTCTTTGGCCAGGACTAGTTCGTAAGATACAGAGTTGATTAACTTCGGCATGTTGAATAAGCTATAACGTGGACTATCATAAAATGTGAAGGTGTTCAGAATTGTGACTTGGGACTGGATACACTTGGGTTAAACGACTTTTTGGATTGGGCAAGAGGCTCTGTCTCGAAAGCGGATAAGACGAGTTGCATGAACATACCTTGATTATTTATAAAACTCTGGAAGAATATTATAGTAGTGAGTCAGGATATTAGAGGTAAAATTCGTGACTGTGTTGTTGTAACGGGGTGATATATATTATTCGTCACCTAAGTACCTGCGTACACGGTATTTTTTCTGTTACGAACCTTAGTACATAGCTAGATTCGGGTAAGTGAAGCCCATTATTTGAGTAGGTACGTGTATATATACACCTAGACAACGAATTGTTCCATTTCGTTGAGATAGAAATAAAATTTGCCATAGTCATGCCAATCATAATAAAGGTACCTTAGGAGGTACCTAATATGCGTGAATGGTTACGACTTCATAAGAAGTTAGGAGTATAGAAAGGAGGCTTGATTTGAAATGGAAGGGCATTACTAAATGGAAGTGAACTTGGATTATATACCTTAGGTACCTAAAGACATCTCTACCTATAAAATATGTCATATCCAGATTGGCTTCTAGTTTGGTAGTTATTCTGAATGGTTACGGGTTTGATACAAATCTGTCACAAGCACTATAGTCAAGCTATTCCTACAATATCTAAGTAATCAAAATGATACTACCCAGAACGTCCCCCTTATATGGTCAGTATTTGGAAACAGCGGGATCATGGCTTGCTAGATTAAGTTAATAAATAATGGTGCATCTCTAACATATTTACTGTCAATGTGGTTGGGACTCAGCTGGCAGTTTGTTACATATTACAATCCCAGCCAAACTATACACATTACACACATAACGAGAAAATGCCCACAATAGGGTACCAACAAGGCAATAAACTTATATCAGTAATTTAAGTCTGATATCTTCAACTAGCAACCACCCCGTGGTATCCATCAAAAGCCTTGTGATCCACATCCTCCTTCAAAATCACCGCCAGCTCGTCCTGTATGTAACTCTCGCTCAAGCTCTTCTCTACAGGCTTCCACCCCAACTCGCGCAACCGCACAGCTCGGCTGCGGCTATTAAGGCCGATAACAGCGGACGTGAAGTCTAAGAATAGGTCACCGTAGTTCTCTGGCGGGATCGTGCGTGGCTCCGAGTTAGGGATCAGACCGGCCTTGTGGAGTTGCGTTCCGATGAGCGAGGCGATGTCCTTCCAGCTCGGTTCGTTGTCTCCTGTCGTTTCGCAGAAGTAGTAAGGATTTTCAAGGATGTCGGGGCTGTCAGCCGGTGTGGACTCTAGGTGGTGTAGTAACGTGACATATCCTCTCGCCAAGTCGTTCACGTGGATGTTGCTCTCGACGGCAAGACCAGCGCCTACGTATCCCGCATATCCGTGCTTAAGAGCGTACCGGGTGAGTACCGGGATTTGGATTGAAAGCCGACCGTGGTGCGGGTTGTAACCGTAGATAGTGGGTGGGATCATGATGGCGATCTTGGCTTTCTCCCTTAGCTTCTTTTGGGCCCTGACAATAGCAAGGTCTATTTGTCGATGAGGCGCATTGTCAGGAACGGAGTCGATCTCGGACACGATGTTATCATGGTACACCTTGTCTCCCTTGTAGGCCCCTGCCGCCCCGTCATCTATCAAGGACGTTCCAGAAGTGTGGATATAAATTGTGCTCAGCCCCTTTTCAGCTCGCTGCTGGACGGCTTCTAAGATAGCTTCCACACTTGGGAGATGGTCTGCGGTGGCTGTGTGAATCACAATGTCATGGGATAACGCGTGTTTCGTAATCAATGCCTTGTCGTTTAGGTCACCAAGCACCGTATCCGTAGCACCAGAGGCCTTGATCTGATCTGCGTGTTCTTTCCTCCTGACATACCCCGTGATTTCATAGTTCTCCTTTGCTAATAGATCAAGAACGGCCCAGCCGATGAAGCCTGGTCCGACAATAAGAACTTTCTTTCCTGGCGCCATCTTGAGGCTTGGATTAGTTGTGCTTTCTAGTCTTTAGTATTGCTATTATCTTGGAAAGTAAGACTATGTAGAAGATATGTGTAAGTTTAGTTAAGACCGTAGACGTCTATATGATGAGAGGATATGAGAAAGAAGTATGAACGCGACTCTATTGAAGAATGATAATTTATAATTTAGTTGAGATGAATTATTTATAATAGCTAGTATCTGGGCCATTCTTCTATGCTTTCTCAGTGGTCCGGCGATTTAACATATCAAGACTATGGTCGCAACCATGAAATAACTACGGGCTCTAAATTTCCCTAGCCTGTGAAGTTGAATTTGGCATTTGGAGAATTATTCAATCTCGATGATGCGCATTTTATTGCTTGGAGTAGTGATGTCGTGATGTGCTAACGGGTAGGAAATATTTGATTGGTCTATTTTGGGGATCTAGAGCAGGGTCTAGAGTTTGATTTATAATTGAATTTGCACTCTTGCTCGGTTGGAAATAATAATTGATAAATCATTACCTATCGGTTTATTTATCGGTGGTTTCCAACCTGCTTAGGGGGTTTATATACCTAAGATATGTCACCGTAGTGTAGTTCAGTGGCAATAGTTACCGATCTAATCTGCCTAAACTAAGTCAAGATGAAGAACAATTTATTATGATGTAGCCATACCCATAATAATACCTTAGGTACTTGATTTATCAGAGGGACACTTTATACACCGTTTATGAACTCGGTGTATGTTACTTATAGTATTGACATGTTATAATGTTATTCTGATGTTACCTTATAGAGTTGAATAGAAATGACAATCTATAATCTAGTCTAGTTATAAGTAATAAGGTATTGACTGTTGTTACACGGAGGCTTATACACTACCCCTTTTCTACTTAGAGAGACAAGATCTCTATTATCAATTAATTCGGAATTGTCTTATATAATAACTAAAGTCATACCAATATTCTATATTTACTCTTCAATGAGTTGAAATTTCCCCTGAATTGAAACTTTACCAGGCTTCCCATTGGATAGCTGCCTAAATCCCTATCCAAGAACAGCTCTAGTTCGACAGCTGCCTAACTAGTAAATTAGATAAGTTATGCGGCGAAGGACCGTGCCGTGCGCTAAAAGGAAATGACAACATATTTTTGCTGTTTCAATTCTCTTCTCCTTTTTCTTTTTTGCCTCTTTTCTTACAAAGTGCAAATCTTTCCTTTCGTGGCAACCCTAAATAAAAGGGCTGCCGTCCATTCGTTCCTACATACTGACCTTATATACTGCACATCATCTCCAAGTCTGAATTAATCCTACCTCTTGGCAATTTACTCTTGTCGTATATCTTCCTCCGTCTTAAACGCCATGTACGCGAAAACCCCCACGGTCCTCCTGGCCGCATTACTTGCGGGACAGGCCGTCGCCAAGACCGACATAGGCGGCTGCGTATCGTCCGCAACCGTAAGATATGGTGGTGCCAGCTTAATCTGGTACGTCCCAGATACCGGCGAGATCTGCGAGTTCCTCGACTGTGGAGGTGGGCGTGCACCACCCAAGACAACCGTTCCGGGCTGTGATGGCTACCAAGGAACCGCCACCTATTCGCCTAGCTTTCTGCCGGGTTTCGGTGCCTCTGCGACTCCTACTTCAACTGAGACCTCTACCCCGGCCTCTACTTCGGCCTCTACGCCCACGTCCGCGCCTAGCTCCAGCTCGGCGTCCGGTGAATCTTCTAGCGAATCTTCTGAGGAATCCTCTGGTTCGACAGCCACCTCAGCAGTAGGCTCAGCTTTTATTACTAGCGCAACAACCGGTGTAACATCTGTTGCTACCATCACTCCAGCACCAACTGCGACATTGGAAACCAGCACAGGTGTTGCCTCGAACGGCGAGTCTTCTGCATCAACTGGAGGCTCAACCGGAGGAAGTTCTCAAGGAGCTGAGCCTGCCAGCACTTCTGGCACAAGCAGTGTCTCCGAGGCGGCGGCTATGCCGACCGCAGCTGTGAAGGGTGCTATGCGCGTGGCAGTTGGCTTGGTGGCGGGTATGGCAATGCTATGAGTAATGGTCTTAATTGAGGACAGTCACTATTGGACTGAATGAGTTCAGTTGGATGTAATGCTTGTATTGAATCATAAATATTAATAGATGCCTATCAGCAACAAACTGAAAGCTTTTTGGAGATGAGTGATTTTTGTGAAATTCTTGTCGAAGGACTGATGTAGAGCACATCAAGAATATTATTAACATACCATCCTCAGTCGTCTTTCTCCCTCAGAATTTCGGCACCTATAGTTTTTGCTACTCACATCTGTATTACGTATCGGACTTAAGCGCATTGATCAAAATGCTGAACCCGGCCAAGCATCACAAGAGCTAGTGTAGACAACCCCTACACCTAGGATAAAGGTTTCAATGTAGTATTTATGCCCTAGTTAACTCTCGAGATGCTAGTGTACATACTTGATGTAAAAGACATACCTAGGTAGGTTAGTCGAATGCAAACGTATACCTTGACCGAAGTGTAACTTTTTAAGGGATTCTTGTATATATATAAGAACAAAATTTGCTGAATAAAATATGAGATTGATACATAAAACGCCCCTAAAATCAAAAAGAAACGAACAAAAATACGTTCAATCCAGTGCCATAAACAGGACACCGGTAATAGTAGTACCAAGCAAGAACGCAGTCAATATCCCCGCGCCGGCCTTATCCCCCGTAGTTACAGGGGTCTCCTGAACCAGCGAAGACTTGGGATTTCCAGCATTGGGATTGCCGATACTGGTGCCGCCCGTGCTGTTAGTAACGGGCGGATTCGCGTCCTCGACGAGTAAGCTCGTAAGCGCGCCGAGAACGTTCATCTGCTGGCCTGCGCCGGTCTGGCCGTCGTAGACGCCGGTTGTCCAGTGGAAACCACACTGGCGACCATTGGCACCGCCGGTACATTGCTTGACGGCGTGTTCGGCGGATGAGCGGAGCAGCTTCATGATGCGTTCGCGGGTGAAGGGTGCTGTTAACGTCGTTACGGCCAACCATCGGTGTACGTATCCCTTGTAACTCAACATGTCCGAGGTACATAAACCAGCCTCGCAACTTGGCTCGTACAATGTGCCGTTTACGAAGAATATACGCTCCATCCCATCCAGAAGTCCGCTGATCCGGTCCTCCCATAATTTACTACCATTAGTCTGCGGGCTAGTTAGCTGCCTAAGTCTTCTTTCTACCCAGTTCCTTTCTAGGATGCCTTGGGATATATGAATATGAGAGGTTGCTTACATATTCGTACATGTAACCCGCTCCCGACAATAAGATAGCGGCGTTATACGAATATTGCTGGCGGTTGATATCCGTACAGTTGTACTGCACATGGCCGCCATCGAATACATTCCAGTCTTTGTCAATGTACCCAATGTCATAAATCCAGTCGAACGTTTTGATCGCCCACTCCGCGTAGGTTTCGTTGCTGTAGTATCGAGCGAGACGAGATGCTATGTTAAAGAAGCAACCGTTGGCAATAGCTATCGGTTCATGTTAGCCGGTTTTTATTTCGTATTCCGTTCTCCTCTTTTCTCATCTTCCCATTGCTGATGCCTTTTTCTCTTTGTTAGGTATAGGGATTTCTCACTGTTTTTATAATCATAACCCTTGTTAGTAGGGGCGATCTGCCACCTCATGCCACCACCGCAGATGCCATCGTAGTGATCCGGTGCGGACTGGTCGTTAAAAACAGCCTGAGCGAGGGCAATCCATTGCGGCTTGTCCTTAGGAGGGTCCCGGAACTTGTTTTCAGCCGCTAGCATCGCTGACATGCCCCAGAAGGACTGATCGTCATTACCGAGTGAAAGCGACCAATTCCGGGGCGCGTAATCCTCGTTTTCGCCAACCTGGAACTGCATTGCCTGGAACGTGACATCGTTGTACGTATCGTCACCTGTGTAATGCCAGTAGTCTATCATCGCACCCCAAAGCGCGCCTCCTTGCCACCTGATTCCTCACCGTTAGTAAAATTGCCCCTCAGCGCGAAAGAAGGCATCGAACCAGTAGTAGTCTCCGTCCGGCGGCGGTCCCGGCAAGATACCTGGTACGTGACCTGTTTCGTTGCCATCATAGTAGGTCATCAAGTCAAAGGCGACCTGTTTCGCGGCATTTCTGATAGATTCTAAGAGTATATTGAGTATTAAGAATTTCTCGTGGGCGGCGCCAGGGAGTCTTGGGGAGAATCTTGCGCTGGTAAGAGAAGAGATCAAAAATGCTTACCTTTTGAATTCAGATCAACTTCAAGCGCTCCTAATACGACTGCCGGAGCAAGGCATAATATTTGAAGGCGGCGAGCAACGGATAACATGTTTGCGACTTGGAGTCGCGCGACGCTATTGAATTATCGACAGTCCTCGTGAATCGTGAAGCGCAATTGTTGATGGAAGAAATTCAGACGAGTAAGGTCGAAAATACGAATGTCATTATACATGTAAGCACGTACTACGGTCGTATTGCAAGTCGAACAGCAAAAAACTCGGATAGCTTTGCCCTTAATAAGAATTGTCCTATGTCCTTTCTGGTCAGATCCGTACGTGTGGTCGCCAAGAACTACCTAATAAAAGTTGAAATCTACTGGATTATGAATTATGGTGGTGGTTGTTAACTATGGTTTACCAACAGCAAAGACTGACTGCGCCTCGGTGTTAATAGAGAAAATAAAATAACGGTCTACCAACAACGAACAGCCTTATTAGCGAAATGTGGTCTACATAAGGATATGTTGGGGTCCCCCCGTATGGATGTTTCGGGACTTGGCGGATCTGGAAGCCCATTATTAGCATCCAACTCACACAACTCAGCGCGCTGATCTGTAATAAGATAAGTGACTTACTATGTATGTACGTACTACCGTAGTATGGCTGACGTTTTGAGCATCCAATGGTATGTCGAGTATATACAACGGATCTCGTATAACGTAGGGAATGTAATCCAATCAAGTTGAAGCGCTATCGTAGTACCTGAGGCTGTGCAGTATCAACCGGAAACATGCCTGTCAACTGTCTGGACGATTATGTAAAAATCAGCTGTAACTTGTATCTTCCAACTTGTAGGATGAATAAATAACAAAACGCCCTGTTTCATCGGTACGAATGGGGATGGTCCTCAAGTTAGGATGGGGTCATTAGATGGAGACCACTAGCACAGCCTCGATTCTTCATTTCGGTCTGGTTTATTAGCCAGAATCACCATTTACTATGTAGACGCTTAAGTAGCGTCAGAGTAAGGTGAAAAAAAATAGATGTTGTATGAGCTTTCTCGCTTTAATCTACTATACGCGGTTATCCTGAAACCTGAAACCGTACTGCAGGGAACATTTGACATATGTAATTATATATTGGCCATGGGTCTTATCCTATCCGGAACCGATATCTAAAAAGCCGTCTTCAATATCCCCGGCCGTTCCCGCTTCCGTTGTCTTTAACATCCGGATCTTCTCCCGGCAGCTCCGAACCTAGTACTATGGGGTCGATCCAGCTCCGGCCGAGCCCTCCGCCTTTCCCTCTGGTAGACTCATGCTGCTCGAGTCGATATGTGTCTTCCGGATTGTTCACAGGCGCAAAGTCGAAAATACGATAGTCGGCGTTAAAGTACCAATAGCCGGAGACTGCGAGTCGCAAGAAGGCTGAATGAGAGACGACGATGATTACCTTTTCCGGACGTTCATATAGCTTCTTCAGGGCTGCTTGAGCACGTGCCAAAAGAGCTGCTTTCGTGAAGTGATAGCGACTACCTACTGGCGACGTCTTATCTGGGAAGACCGGGTCGACCTTTGAGAAGTCGACCGTAGGGAACTCTTCTACGAGCTTATCGATGGGACTTCCGGTGTCGCATCCATGGTTTGAATTTTCTATTGAAACGGCTTAGAATGGGTCTGCTCGATGGGCGGTTCTGATGAGAGAACTTTTGGAATTATACCTTGCCAATCCGCATCAGCTTCTATCTTGACACCCTTCTCAATAAGCCAGTCGATGGATCGTAATGCTGTCTGCATCGTCCTGCGCAAGGGAGAGACCACAATGAGCTCGGCTTGCTGAGCTAGTGAGTTTTCTATGAGACTCTTTCGTAGGTCTACACATTGCCCATGTCCTTCCTCAGTCAAGTCTGGATCAGGTATTGTAAAGTTTTCTAGGTGAAGTCAGAATCAACACCTTGAAAGCGCACAGCCCAAAATCGCATCGTAACAAACTAACTTTCTGCATTATGGCGAGCCTGAGCGTGACGAACTAGTATGAGTGTTGGAGGCATTCTAAATGAGATAAAAGGTTGGTTTATGATGTGTATTTAAATTTAGGTGAGATCTATATCGTGTCTGATTTTTTGTAAGATGTTGAAGGCTAATAGCAAATACCTAATGAACAAAGTACGAAGTATAAGATAGAAGTATAAGATATTTCTACCCAAACATGAGCATTACGACGAATAACAACCGCTAAGCAAATACTTGGAGGACGGGTAAGAATAATTAAATGAAGTTTGAACTTTAAGTATTTTATTATTTCAAGATTGCTTACTGTTATGTTAGTTTGACTCATAAACCGAAGCTACTGTTACTAAAATGCTGTCACTAAAATATAGTCGCACCCGATATGCCTACAATCTCTACAGAGGTACTGTGGGGTTACGTCCAATGGGCCTTACATCATGTACCTAAAGAGGTCCACTACGGGTGGGTTATGGAAAGTACACCGATCGGTAAGAGCTATGTAATACCTACGCACTGTCTAAACTTTTAGAAGTCAATTGGAGCTTTTAGGTACATTTCAATGTTTTAATTTACATACAACCAATGTTTTCTAATAAGCTATCTTCTTCGCGACACCCCTACATCAACCATTTCATAAACCTACTACACAATGACTAGCATAGATGAGCTATTCAAGGTTAGTTAGTTGATATCCCTACTCTAGTTCTAGTTTTCTAAATTCAACTAACTTTATGTTATAGGCATCTGGCGTCGGTAGCAAGCGCAAGCTAGAACCTCTTCGAGACCCTAGTATGCTTTGTCCTCTTTTCTTCCTACTGATCTAGAAGTCTTGTTTGGCTAATGTGTAGCTATATGTAGATCAAATATACAAATCTGCCCGTTTAAATTCGAATGGTAACAGCAGCCGACATGCGCGCGTCGAGGACGAGAGTGTAAACGATAACGAAGATGATGTCGAAGCAGGACCTGCGCCCCCTCCAGAAGACGAGGAAGGTGACTACGGACCAGATCTACCACCCGACGACGATGAGGACGGACGATTCTTTGGTGGTGGAATCACGGCGCAAGAGAACGAAGTATTAGACTACGTTGATGATCCCGATCCCAGCGCGGACACAGCACCCGACAAGTTCGACAGCGCGTGGCTACGACGAACCGCCCTTAATTTCGAAAAGCGAATAAACAAGAATGCCGAACTGCGCGCTAAGTTTGAGGATGATCCTCAAAAGTTTATTTCGAGCGAAGCCGACCTCGACGCCGACATAAAGGCCCTCTCCATCCTTTCTGAGCACCCGGAGCTATATCCCGAGTTCGCTAAGATCGGAAGTGTCGCGAGCCTTGTAGGGTTACTCGCACACGAGAACACCGATATTGCGATAGACGCTATTGAGATTATTAACGAACTGACTGACGAAGATATCGCGGCCGAGGATGATCAATGGAATGCACTGGTCGATGCCCTACTAGAGGCTGATTTGCTGGGGCTACTTGTGTCGAACTTCGAAAGGCTAGATGAGGAGCAGGAGGTTGATCGGAGCGGTGTCTACTACGCGCTCAGTGTGGTAGAAAACCTATGTAGCGGACGAACGGCGACGGCAGAACAAGTTACGGAAAATGACAGCCTACTAAAGTGGCTACTTCGTCGTATACAGGCCAAGGAGGCCACTGTCAGTCAGAACAAACAGTACGCTGCCGAAGTTTTGGCAATATTAGTGCAGACATCGTCGAAAAACAGGAAGAAACTGGCCAGTTTAGATGCCGTGGACATCATGCTACAGCTTGTAGCATCTTATCGAAAACGCGACCCCGAAAAGGGCGGCGAGGAAGAAGAGTATATGGAGAACTTATTCGAGGCTTTGGCCTGTCTCGCGGACGAGCCCGAGGGCAAGACCAAATTCATCGAGGCGGAAGGTGTCGAGCTTTGTTTAATTATGTTGAAAGAGGGTAAGATGAGTAAATCTGCCGCGCTCCGGCTCCTGGATCATGCCGTAGGAGGCCAGGGTGCGGCGGGAACTGGTGTATGCCAAAAAGCTGTGGAGGCGGGTGGATTAAAGAATATTTTCACACTATTTATGAAAAAGAATAACGACAGCCAGACTACGGAACACTTAATCGGCATATTTGGATCCATGCTGCGGCTGTTGCCAGCCGACTCGGCAGAACGAATCCGAACCCTGGCTAAGTTCGTCGAGAAAGACTACGAGAAGACGGAGAAACTGGTTAAATTGAGAAGGGAGTACGCGGCGCGCCTTGGTTCCGTGGACGAGGCGATCCGCGCGGAACAGAGTGGGATGAGCGCAGAAGAGAAAGAAGAAATGGCAGATGATTGGTTCTCGCGGCGGCTCGACGCTGGCTTATTTTGCCTACAGACGCTGGACGTAGTGCTGGCGTGGCTAGTGGCGGAAGACAACGGCGCCAGGAAGACGATACAGAGGTTGCTTGCCGACCGCGACGAAACCTTGGCTACAATTAAAGCTACGCTACAAGAACAGATTGAAGGCATCGATGCGGATGATGCAGAGGGCAAGGATACTAGAGAAATGCTTACAACCCTAGTGGAATTTCTATAATAACTAGTACAAGCGGACTGGTAGTATGTAATAGTATAGTAGTGATCAATGAATAATGCGTATCGTGCCGGCTTCTCAGCGCGACATCCCTCAAATCTCTCTTCTATGAACAGACAGACAGGCCTCTTGCAATCAGTAATACCGACCTATCTTTATTTCGGGTTTCTTCCCTTCCAAGAACACCAGTAACGTAACATAATGCGCGCAACTACACACCATAGCCTCAGTCTTCCAGCAACCAGAATCCACGGTGTGATATGTCGACCCCTTTCCCCGCATAGTATTCCTTCCGGATTCGCTTCTCTCTGTAGACTAAGCATCTCTGGCTAGTTTAGACTAACCTATGCCTTCTCAGGGGGTACAGGCTTGACGTCGAACACGGCCTTCAGCAGATCCTCGGCGACCTTGTCCTGGCTCTTCTGGCCGGCGGCATGAATTTCTTTGATCTTGGCATCGGCTTCGCGGTTGGCATCGTCTTCGGCTTGCTTGTTGCCTTGGGTGTGCTGTAGTAGGGGTTTAGATTAGTAAACCGGATTTGTATCGATTGGAGGGCTGGATTTGAGCTGTAGAAGGTATGTTGTATGTACATACCTCGGCCTCGAATCTCTTAAATTCCTCTTCCTTCGCTCGGCGGTACGCTTCTACTTCCTTCTTGGCTTCGTCTCGCGCCTCTCGTACTCTCTTGGTTCGAACTATAGGGCGGTAGGTTAGTGTTGGTTCACGTGTTGAGCTGCCTGGTCTCTGTGGATTGATTGAATAGCAGATGTGGTGAAAGCATAGTACTGACATTCGCGAGCTTTCTGGACGATTTTGGAAGCTTCCCTCTCGGCCTATGCGATCGCGACGAGCTACCTGTTAGCTAGACTTGATACATTGGATTCGGCTATGTGGCCTGGTTATTGCGATGACCTATAGGGGTTCTGCGTACATCGAGAAGGGTTTGAATGCCTGTCGAGTTCTGGGCCGACTATATTACAGAGATAGTATGATTAGCTAGCTATATCGTCTTCTTTATATATACAGGTTTAGTTGAATCGAACATACCATCCTGCTAAGCTGCGGAGATCTGATTTACTTTGCAAGTCGACTCGGACGAAAAGGGCACACGGAATGATTTATTGGTGGTTTGCTGGTTTGGTAACTGACGTATGATGCTGGAAGGAAGATTAATCGTGATAGGTTAGGAAGTATGTCGAAATGATAGGTAGCTAATAGAGGTAGAAGCTCGATAGGCGAATCAATGATAACCTTCAAAGGCAAGGCTGGTGCTGGTGCTGGGCTGGGGTTAGTTGGGGCTGAAGTAACCTCTATGGAATTGGAGCTTATAAGGTACGTACCTACTTCGCGCCGTTTTAAACCGAAATTGAACCAATGCATGTGCATAACATTTAGCAGCGCATTATGTATTTCATATTATATGTACGCATATTAATTTATGGCTGCATCTGTTACGCTCAACCTTCCGTTTGGCACGTTTTATCATTAACGTATCACCCCCTTTTTCTTCGAGTATTAAGGTAATTGATAAATAACAAGGCACATCTACAATACGCCTACCACATCAATATTTTATTTATAGGTTCTTATTTAAGTAGCTATATACTCAAACCATTCCCAGAGCTCAGGATTACGGCGATGCTGATCTGGGCGGTCTTTTGCCATCCATCGTTGATTATTCGGCATCATTACATACTCTGTATATTCCGGTATCTTCTTAACATATCTACTCTTCCTTTCACTCATCAACTTATATGTAGTCTCTCGCACGACACCGTAGATATGCCCATGTACAGAGACCCAATTTGGTTGATTCGCAAGATATACCGTTAGGTGGATCTGATCGGGCTCAATTCCTGTTTTCGTACGCCTCGTCTGGCCTTTACCAGCCTGGGCGTAAGTATTGGCAGCGTCATGGAGTTCCTTGCTAGTCAATATCAGTATAAAACACTTTCAATTTAAGGCACGAGAACATTACCGGATGATAATATGTGAGAACCCTAAATTTCTAGCAGCTTCTTGAGCAAAGCTCTCACTCGACTGTAGAACATCTTGCTGCTTTCTGACCAATTGTTCATAGACTACTTTCTTCTCCCAATAGACCTAGGTGAATATGTATTTGATTAGCTAGATGTTAATTAGATAGACAAAACACGGCCCTCGAACCTTTGGGCATTGTAACGTCCCACAGCCGATACTTGGCTCTGGCTTGATAAATACGGTTGCACTTTTATCCTCGGTATCTTTAGGCAACGGACCACCTCTCGGGATGGCCATGTCAGGATGCCATTCTGATTGAGCATCTCCAACTTGTCCGTAAGGGGTTATTTTTGGCATGGTGTCGGAATCTCTAATGTAAGAGGTAAGGTGGCGTACGTACTAGGCATGATATGGGCGCCGATTATACACCCAAAATTTTCTAAAAGGATCTCTGCTGCTTATTTCTAATAAAGAACATGGCGCTTTCTACAGTGCTATTTTTGTAGTACTTGTTCTTTGAACTTGGTTTGCTTTCGGAAACTTCTTAGAGCCTCTCGTTAACTTGCCTCGTATCCCCCAACTTATCATATCTAAATAACGTTTAATACTACAATATTCCATAGTATGATTTTGACTGGTTACTAATTAATATACCTTATGTACCTAGACTTGGCGTTTGTCACGACGTTAAAGCGAGGGTCTTCACGAGATAACATAGGAGTATATAGCTCCAGCTAACCAATGATCCACTTTGATATAAAACATAGAGTTAGAAAATTTAAAATATTACTACATATGCTACATTCATATTGTCTGCTGGGCGGCCTTAAGTATCCTCATATCGGCCTGTAAGCACGTGTAAGTGTAGAATAAATATACGCATAACAGCCCCAATACTGGAACCATCCAAGTAGCTACAAAGTGATACCAAGGACACTTCTCCGTGATTTGAATGGTTCGTACTTCTGTCACCATCATAGGCGGCGCAGTACTCTCTGTGTTTAAAGATTTGGAGACCTTATCTGGAACCGAGTGATCCTCTTCCAATTCATCCATGAGCGTCATGATCGGTAACGTATAATCCGTGGCCGTCTCGTCTTCGTATTGATGAGTTTTAAACCATTCGTGTTCTAGTACTTGAGATGCCTCCTGCCTCTCCGCTGGGTCGTATATGAATAGTTTCTCGAGAAGATCGCCAAAAATAGGGATTTCATCTCTCGGCATATCTGCTAATCCTAGCGCAATATGTATAGGATTGCTGAATTCTGAGTGAGTTGCTTCAAACTTCTCTTGTAGGTTGAGCGGCTCAGTTAATGATCCAGTGACTGCTTCGTCTTTTTCATAATCTGGCGGTGGTTCATCCGGATCACTTGTTTCGTCGTGTAGCATCTTTACAGCAGTTGGGCCGTAAACAGATGGGACGGGCCCTATGTACCGCTCCATGCGCCTAATAATATTCCATAGATCGCCAGGGAGGGGACCAATTTGAACTTCTAGTAATGTATAGGCCAGAGACCAAATATCATTTCCTATGCCTGTTTGATTGCCAAAGAGCCATTCAGGACCGGCATACTTAGGTGGAATATTTAGCCTCTCAGGAGGGCTATGGGTTTCAAAAGATTCGCCGAAGTCGACGATGGCGATGTCATCCGATATCATGTGTGAAAGATTTCCGTTTCTGAAGCTAAACGGTAGATATGCATACTTGGGAGCATGAGGGCTTCGCTCGTCGCCATCTAGGAGTTGTTCCCCAATAGCTTCCCCTATTAGAGCTTGCATCTCATCATACCCGATCTGGTCAAGGTAATCAGGCTTCAACCTCATTAATATGTTATCGGGCCTGAAATCACCATGGCAAATTCTTTTGCTATGCAAGAAAGCAAGCGCCTTGGTTAGTTGATAGCTGATTTTCTTCCGTCGGTCGAAGTCTTCTCCTATTTTATCCTCCCAATCCGTGAACTTTGGCCCAGCAACAGGTAATACAGAGCATAAGTGCCGGCCATTAGGAGACTCTACAAAGAAGGTCTGTACAGCTATCATGATGCTATTATCGTTGAGCTCGTCAATTCCTTGGGACTGAGCTTCAATCATCCGAATTGCCTTTAAATCCGAGCAGTCATCTGATGAGTGACTAGCTGAATTAATTTTGAGCGCTATCCATCTCTCCTTTTTTAGATCCCAGCAGAACCAAACTGTCGCAATGCCGCCATGTCCAAGCTTGTGAATAACCTTAAACCTATCGATTATCGTCTCGCCTACATCCAATGGGTAAAACCCGCCCGGTTGGTACCACTCAACGTCTTCAACTTCGTCTAAAATCGAAAGAGAATTATACTTCCTGGCGAAGGAAGTACCAGAAGCTGTAGTATTGGTACTCGGCATCGTGTAGTAGTATGTATCGTCATATGTCCCATCTACTCGGTCACTGTACACTAAACGGCATGCGCTTCAGAACTCGTATGTAAATTAATCCAGAGGCTTGCTTCATGTCACATGTCAAGTGTCTTTGTTCTTCATCTTTCCGGGATCCTTAACTAAGGGAATTAAGACTAAGGAACATTACTTTTATTGATCTGCATGCAGATACTTTCAAGAAACAATGGGCTTCTGGAATATCATTAAACAATCTAATAACACTGATCCCGATGGCATCCAATACGCGAAACATTAGAGTCCGCGTCTTTACCCCTTTTTCATTCCCTCGTTGTCGGCAACCTTTTGGAGTGCGTCTTTCCCGAGCGTATAGAGATTCGGTTGATTAGAAATACGAAAATAAAATAAGCTTAGTTAAAGCAAGGCTCATATTTCGTGTATCCATCTTCTTGCTTGTTGTTTGCATTATGATGATAGGGGCTAAAGCGGGAGTTTCATGGAATTAAATTATAGTTTGAAAGTATTTGACTGACATACCTGGGTAGGTATCTGGGGGCGAATGCAATAGATAAAGGCACATTAATTAAGAACATGCCATAAATGAGATGAAGATAGAGTAGGAGAGCGTGGAAGTGTAACCTATGGCATGAATGATTATGAAAAGAACCGTTTTATATGTAACTTTGTTTTTTTTACATGTCACTACATACGGTATTGGGTACATACACTACAGTACGGTACGGTACAATGACTACTCGTTATCGATAATAGATTTACTCTCTAGCATCACTTAAGCTTCCAAGTTACCGGGATTTTTCACCTTTAAGCTCGATAATTGAAGTTGAATTTACATCGTCAAGTGTTCCCGTACTGGCATTGAAAAAGAAAGATTGGGATGGGTTTATAACGAGACTTAAATCAAATTTGTCTAGCTTATCAACTCGCGTTCGACAAATATGTCGCGCGCCTCGAAACTCACCCTAGCGGGCACCTCGCTCTTTGCTGTTGGTACAGTTATTATGGTTCACTTCCAGCAGAAGGTTGAAAAAGAGGTATAGAAACCATCGCCTGATCCGTACTAGATATAGGCTTACCACGCATTTCTAGGCGATGCATCAGGGTGTTGTGCGCGACATGGAACAGCAGCGGGTCAAGAAGGAGCGCCAGCTTGATTTCGACATGCAAAGAGTATTGGAGGAAGAGTATAAGAAGGGTCAGACTGTTCGAGATACTACAGACGAAATACAAGCCAAATCGTTACCAGATCGGTAATGTAATGCTTGTATTTCATCGCAATCTAAGTCTACCCCTCGTCGAGTAGTCCTATGGCCTGCTACGGCGGTCACTATGTCTCGTCTGGTCTGGCTTCACTCAAATAGGGACATGACATTTCGCGAAACTGGTATGCTTACTAGGTGCGTTAAGAAGTTAAACTTAGTCGTTGGGAGTAATATGGTCCGAGACCGATTGTATTTCCACTAACATAAGGATTGATAGGCGAAGAGCTCAGTTTCAACATTCTTTCTATCAATGCCAACACTCTCCTCCTAGACTAGTCCTAGGAGGCAACATGCTACTCTACCAGCTCTAGTTATTAGAACACTTTAATGAGCACCTGCCGTGATAATGTATCAATATATTAAATTTGAACTTACTCTTTTGGATAACATGATTGATGTCAAGTTAAAGGCATAACTTACTTAACCATCACATTATCATTCTAATGCACAGTATAACCGTTAAAAATCTCCTCGTATAAGTCTTAGACTCACAACGAACCAAGCAACCAACCGTTGATCGGATATGGTACGACGAAAAGCATCAGTTCCGCGCGACCAATAGGATGAGCTATAACCTCCCACGGCTCCTAGTTATCTACCCCCTGGATTATTGGACCATTGTACGAAGCTTGCATTTATCATTTCTCAACCTCACCGAGTCTACGACCTGACGCTTAAATATTTTCTTATGCAAAATGAATTATTTGATTCAAGAAAGATAAGCTTATATACACCATTTCGTACACCATAGCGCCATTCAAAAATATACACCCAATCTTCACATACAAGTTACCTCATGTCAACTTTCAATGTTCGTCATCCCATCGCCGTCATATCGTGGCTTGCTCATCAATACATTAAACCTTGATCTTCATACTCGAAATGGCGATCTGGTCGTGATAGCTGCTCAATACAGCTCCCTCGACATGCTCTGCAAATACGTCCACATCGGTCGAAGCAAACTTCCTTGCGCTAACCTTCTTCTCAAATAGTAGATCAAGCTCTGCAAATGTGCGACCGGCCGGTTCGGGTACGCGGAAGTAAGAGTAGACAAAGCAGAGGAAGCATGACCCCGCCTGGTTATCGTCAATAAGTAGAGACAAGAGCCAACACACGCGAGGGATTACTTACCCAGAAAAAACCGGCATAATTACCCCAGTCCCAAGCCGAAGGGTTCAACATGTATGGCGTTAAAACGCCACAGATAATGCCGACAATGTTGCTATGATCTATTAGCATTGGATCTTAACTGATCTGCTAAGTAGAACAGTCTTACTAGAGGATACGTCCGAGCACCACTGTCTTGATTTGAAGACGTCTAGTTGAAATCTCTGCAACGAGAGAATAACATACGGTGCCAACTGTTAGCTGGTAACACAGAGCCCACACGAGCATGATACTGCCTGTCGCAAGCGATGCGGATTCTCTATCGGGGGCTAAGCCGAGGAAACCGAGGATTAAAAGCATGATGAAGAGACCAGCAAGGCCATATAGGTATAACGTCCTACATGCGATGTTAACATCTTAGATAATTCATATATGGCGTTTCACCTTACCTTCGTCCGATTCCAAAGGTGATAAGCGTCCAGGCTCCGAAGACGCCGGCGCAGTTGATGGCATATTGACCCATGGCAAATGAGTATGCCTTGTCATTATCGAGACCAGCTTGCTGCAGGAAGTACGTCGAGTAGTTGGAAAATGAATTGCCGCTCAGGTTCTGGATCGCCCAGCACATGCACACAATCTATCTCAGTTAGCATCACGAGGACGGACACAAGTATAGGGGCTTCAGACGTACTTCTGTGCGACGCCTATCGACACCCTTGAAACAATCTAGGTAACTGGCTCCCTTGGTTATCTACGTATAAAGGTTAGCGATAAGTACGAAAGCATGAGTGAAAGAACACAACCTTCTGTTCTAATGCTGTTGTATGGACCATCATCGCAACCGTCTCGTCCACATCAAAGTCTGTCTCCCGATCCAGACTAGTCAAGCGGAGAAGAGAATGCTTGGCGTCTTCAAGTTTCCCCTTTCGTACAAGCCACCAAGGGGATTCAGGCGCAAAGGAGATTCCAATTATGAGAGGCAAGGGCCACATCCATTGAAGCGCATAAGGCTATTCATATCCGTTAGAGCTTTTTACTGGAGAATAAAGTCAAGGAGAGTCTTACTATACGATACGCCCACTCGTCGGTACGCCAGAGGTTACCCATAATGACACCAATACCGATCATCTGGCCGATACCCCAACAGAAGTTGATGTAGGTTGTTAGATAACCCCGCAGGGCTACCGGACAAACTTCAGAGGCATAGGTGATAGTCAAGGTTTGAAAAACGCCCCAGGGAATGCCGCACAGGATCTCAGCTACTTGAAGGTGTACAACCGTCTGCGCCGTGAAGAAGATTGCGGTAAAAGCGATGATAAGTACGAGGCAGAATATGACAGTATATCGATATCCGAACCTCTCGGAGACCCAGCCGTTTATCAATAGGCCAATGATTTCACCCTACAAAAAGTCAGCGTTAAAAAAATCATCAATCACCAAAACAATGAGAAGGATCTCATCACGGTTTATGCTGTGAGACCCTTGGTGAAAAATATAAACGCCGCCATTGGTAACTAATGACTCGCCATGGATTTAAACCCGGAAAAGGGGCAGACAATTTCAATTTCGAACGCACTGAGGTACGTCAAGATCTAACTCACCACTACTGCACCGTTGCTAAGGCCTGCCTGCCAGGCTGCCGAAACTTGATAGGAGACGTTGCCATTCGGATCTGTCACCTCAGTGCCGTACTTCTGGTTAAACTGCGGGAAGGCGTAGAAGTTATTGACTAGGGAGATATCGTAGCCTTCCATAACAATGCAAGTCGAGATGAGGACAGACCACGCAATCGCTTTGGGGTAAAGTCGAAGGCCCTGCCATAAGGTCATGTTGTGCTCCTTTTCGGTAGCGAGCCTCGCATTCCGGATCACGTCGCTCATGGTCTCATGCCCTTCCTTCGGCGTCACAGCCGGCATTGGGGCCGTTTCGACGACATCGTCGCTAATACTTTTCGTTGAGCCTGAGGCCATAGCTGTGATGTACGAACTTTTGGGTACCACCGCTGCTAGGAATTGTTTCCAAGATGAGTTGGACTTTGTACTATCAGCAAGATAATATGCTGCGCGATAGTGTAGACGGTACTGTCGTCTTAATTCGACTTTCTCGCCTCTTTTTATCTGGGGAAAATTATAAACAAAGGAATATTCTAACCTAGCCGTTTAACTAACTTTAATAATAGTCTGAAAAGTAGTGCGCTAGGAATACCGAGGCAGCTCGCTATACTCCATAAGGGGTTTAGTCTAGTAGCATTTTTCTTTTCGATCCGTTGCCAACGGTGGAGAGAAAGTTGCGGGGAAGAAACACTTGGAATTCTGGAATTCCTAATCGAACACCCCTGACTGCCCTGACTGGCCCTGACCGGTCTAGTTACCTTGAATCCCAAGTAAGCTAAGATTATCAGGAGAATTAATTGGCCAAACTGCTTTAACGTAATGGTCAGCTAGGTAGCTTAGCTTTTACCCTGTTGTGTATATGCAGGGAAGTATGTATCACGACTCTATTCGCCTACATATCCACACATACCAACTAGTATGTACATACATAGTATTGGCGCGTTACACGAACAAGACCTCGTGGACCCCGTTTAGGTCCGTTATTCGGGAGACGGTCCAATGGGGAAATCCCTAGCCGGCCAATTGGGTCTGGGCTTCGGCGTCCCATGAACCGGGTCAGTTTGTACTACTTTAGAACCATCCACGTCTCCCGCTCGGCGGTTTTGCCCATCTTTATCAGATGATCCTCTCACAATTAGGACCTCTAAGTCTATCTGTCGGTAACATTGTCCGAATTATACCGAGTAAACATAGAAGACTGTAGAAGCGACGACGTTGCGAATGCCCTCATCAGAGCAGATCGAGTTGCTCGCTACACCATGGTACGATATCCCCATCTATCTACTCCGTAAGATATGCTGAAGCTACGCCGAGACCGGTGTACTCTCTAGCAGACTAGATTTTGTGCTTATCCACTTATATCTCATTTTGGTGTTGGACAATTGCTGACATAGACTTGGCGAATAGTGTCACATGCCGTGAATATCATCTTAAATGCGAGTAATATTAGAGCTACTTGTTATATCTCCAAGACGGCTAAACTAATCGTTTTGAACACGAGTAGGCGATCGCTCGGTTCCAAGATGTGGTCGATGTGTCCGAGCAGGTCGTGAATGCAAACTGGGCTTCAAATTCAAACCTAGTAAAGGTACTGCAGTTAAATCTCCATTATTTCTAAGCTAAACCTCATTCTTATAGACACGTTCAAAAGAAATCAAAAATGGCTCAAGCCGCCGAAAAAGTGTAAGTTTGGAATGTCACATCGAATTAGAGTAAATCTGTTTGGCTAACTTATCCAAGTAATTTACGTCGATGAGAGACAAGGTTTGACCATAGGAAGCCCCTCAGAGGATATTTCTCCGTATGAGTTTCATACAGACGAAAGTCATAATTGGCATCAGGAATCGACCTCCTCGAGCGTCACACCTCCATCCATTCCTAATTCAACAGAGTACAATAGAGCAGATGGGCAGCCGGTAGATGTTGTTCAAGCACATAATACACCGAGAAACAATGGAGGGTTTCCAGCTAATGATATATCCATCGCTGAGCTTTACTCTCATGGGCATATTCCAGGGTCTAAATCTGCTAGTTCCTATGATTTGTCGTCTTCAGATATAGAGAAAGCACGCGTACCCCATGATGGGAGTATTCTAACGCCTAATTTCAGCAATGCTTCAAGCCTGCCGCTTAAGGACCGGACAGAAGCACTGTTATTTCGGCATTATATCCAGAAACTAGCGATTTGTGTAAGCCAAACGATACAGTAGCCACTCCTAACATTCAAAATTCTAACTAAAGCAGCTAGACTTATGCGATCCACATCGACATTTCGAGTTGGTAGTTCCAGAGCGTGCTGCCGAATGCTATATGCTCTTGAATGCTATTTTTGCTATAGCTGCGAGGCATCTAAGTCATACGACAGATTTTGACCCTCTGGCCTCGAACAGGTATCACGATGAGTGCCTAAGATACCTCATCCCAATGTTAAATCACGCTTCAACGGTATCAGATGAGAACTTATTCGCGGCAACGATTATCTTGCGTATGCTTGAGGAGATGGATGGTGAGATAAGATATGTTTGGGGTACTCCGGAAGTTTCTTGCTAATAAACGGACAGTTCCAACAACAGGCCAAGACACCTACAGTCATCTACTAGGTATTCATGCTTTCGTTAATGTCGGCGACCAATATATGGGTCCGGGAAGTTTAAGTGCAGCGTCATTCTGGGTAGGACTCCGACAGGAGATCTATATCGCGGTCATTACGCAACAGCCTGTCAAGGTGTCTTTAGACCACTTTGTAGTGGACCGGTCATTTGAACCGGCCGACGACTATACTTGGTCAAATCGGGCGATTGTACTTCTTGCGGACGTCCTCAACTTATGCTTCGGGAATAACTCGTTGGCAACAGGCCATTGGAGTGCCCTAGATGAGGCATGCAGAAAGTGGTCTAGCACTCGACCCCCGTCCTTCAACCCCTTCTTTTACAAGGAACGTACGGCAACCTCGGCTTTCCCAGAAATTTGGCATGGGTCAGGTTGTCATGGTAAGCATTGAAATCTTCTTAAATGTTATAGGCATAATATAGTCGCTAATTTCTTAGTCATTGGAATTCAACATCATATTCTCGCACAGTTATTCTTAACTCAGTTTGATCCTTCGATACCCAAAGTAGGTACAAATCGCCGAGCAGCAGTAAAGCAAATGACAGTAAGTCTATACCATTAAGAAAAGTTCCTATATATGACTTATGCAAAGACAGCATCGGATTGAGAACCTTGTAAGGGAACTCTGTGGTATCGGGGTATGCAATCAGTGGACTCCACCGGGAATGTTTACTGCTTGCATGGGCATCGCTATGTGTACGAGCAAACCCAGTTCGCTAGTATTAATACCGAGCTAATACGAATTGCAGTTGGCGATCAATTCGGCGAAAGGTCCGACCAGGAAGCTCTAATGGACATTCTAAGGAAGACGGAGGCAGATCACGCTCGTCCGACTGCATCAATACAGCAGCAACTGATGAAAGCGTGGGGCTGGTTACCAGAAAACGACGAATGAAACTAATATCAACTCTGATTAGTCCTTTACCAAGCGAAGACATGGTACACGAGAAACCGAGGGGATTACAAAGTGGACTGGGGGGAGCTTAGGACCGCCCCAGATTGCCGAACTTGGCCAGGCTTATATACCACGCTATATAACGTGGGGATATACTAGGATTTATGGATATAGATACCAGGTGACGTTCGAATGACGTTTCTCTTTCTGGGGTACTCCGGATACCTACTGCATATGAGCGCGAAATATGCAGACCAGTGGATGAGATAAACTTACATCTGGGGTTCGGGCGATTTTACCGTTTTCGCAAAAAGAAGGGGTAGTTACTTTGCGGATCTCGTTCCGCAAGGGAGGCGTACCTGATTCCCGCTCGGGGGATCGTTGCCTGCGCTAGTCAGCTCAATATAGCTGTCTTCGGCGATTTTATCCTCATTCATCATGGGCCATACATCAACCTTATGTGGGGACATTTACCACTTACACGAAGCTCAGAGTATAAAATTTGATCGAGGACAATGATATCGGAAAAGTTATAGATTTCTGTTTAAAGCGCATGGTATTTTTTGTTTTTAATCACTAATCTATAGTCTAAGAGATACCCCTTTTTTGCTATTGACTCTTATATACTCCCCACCACAACACAATGGCACCAGGCATATTAGTTGACGACACTATAAGCCGGAATGGCCTCGAGCTTGAGGAGACGTCAGATCACATTGACGCGGTTAATGTGCTAAAAGGTCAAAATCAAGCCAAGTTCGACGATAAGTCCCAATTCGATTCAACCAAAGACAAGACGCAGTTCAGGCAGTATGAAGAAGCCTGCGACCGCGTTCAAAACTTCTATCGTGAACAGCATGAAAAGCAGACGGTGGCGTATAATCTAAAAGCACGCATCACATTTAAGACACGGCGACGCGAGGAGATGACGGTGTGGCAAGCAATCGAGAAGCTCAACACGCTGATCGATGAGTCGGACCCGGACACAAGTCTATCGCAGATCCAACATTTACTACAGTCTGCCGAGGCAATCCGGAGAGACGGCAAGCCACGATGGATGCAGGTCACAGGTCTAATCCATGATCTTGGCAAGCTACTCTACTTCTACGGCTCCGAAGGCCAATGGGACGTCGTTGGCGACACATTCCCCGTCGGCTGCGCCTTCGATAACCGCATCATATACCCCGACACATTCACCGCAAACCCAGACTCTAGAGATCCCGTCTATAGCACCAAGTTCGGCATCTACTCTCCCGGCTGCGGACTAGATAACGTGATGCTGTCGTGGGGCCATGACGAGTATTTATACCATGTGGTCAAGGAGCAGTCAACGCTACCGCCTGAGGCGTTGGCTATGATTCGGTATCATTCGTTTTATCCTTGGCATAAGGTATGCTACTACTTTTTCTTGTCTCCTTGTTTTACTTTTAGAATGTCTACTGATTCGTTATAGGAGGGTGCATACCGCGAGCTGATGGACGAGCATGACAAGGATATGCTACGTGCCGTGCGGGCGTTCAATCCGTATGATTTATACAGCAAGAGCGATAAAGTTCCTGATGTAGAGGAGCTGAAGCCGTATTATTCGGAGCTTATCGATGAGTTTTTCCCGCAGAAGGTTGTCAAGTGGTGAGCGCATGTGTGGACTTGTTGTCAGCTATGCTGCGGTAGCATAATCACCACTATTACGGAATTACCTCTTAGTAGTAAGGTGGTAAATTTAAGACGGATAGAATCTTCGCTTATGCTTCAGCTTATTCCCTCGCAAAGGGGTCAACTACGAACACTCACGATGCCGAGCACGAGCTTAAAGGGCGAGGCAAGCGAAAACGGTCTGGGTATTGGATGCCTTTGGGTTTGATTTTATATCATATATACACCTAGGTATATATATTAGGTAGACTTAGATAGTTCTATACGCTTTATGCCCCTGGGGAGGAGTGCCCACAGCGTTGATTATATTATTATTTCATTTACTTTTGGTGAGCAAGGCTAAGATATGTACATCACTCACCTGAATATGATTAGTCAAGTTTCTTGTCTAATGTCGAACATATAAAATATGATTTTGTAACAGCACTTTTGCTATTGTTGTATATCTGATAGGTCTGGACGATCACGGCCAAGCCTTGTGCATATTTTCGTTTGCATCTTAGGCTCTTATTTGCTCGCAGAATCGAACCCTAAGGCTTTTGACATATTATTTCTGCAAGTGGTCCTTATTGTTTAATGGTGGTGTTTAATGGTGGGTGACACGACCTGTACAGCCACCACACCCTTGGATATTTGATATCTACTAATATCTGCCTAACATCTACGGGCATCAATGAAACATAAATTCTACCAAAACCGTACGAAATATAAAGATGTCTGATCAACCAAGAAGCAGTTACGCTGGCGTTATTGCGGATGCCCAGCAAACCGTGACACTCACCGAGACGATTATATCCCTAGTCGGTAATTATGTTTCGACCACCTATAAAAATAAACGCGCGACCGAGGAATTCCGTGAAAGGTTAGGAGAGTGGGCCGACGAGGCTCTTGATCCAGACCGCAATGGAAAATGGCGGCAGCCATGCCTCCGTATTGAAAAGTTTGAGAAACACATGATCCAACATGACGGGCAATTTAAACCGAGCGGGAAGTGCACATCTTCCTTTGCCTGGGCGCAATTGCTTTACGCACTTGATATCCGACCTGGAAACAATATTGTTGAATGGAAGACGATAAGCATAACTGCCCCCGACCCTGTCGAATCCGGCCAAATATCGCTCGAGGTGGACGGGAGTGTTCTTTGTCATATTGTCAACCTCTTCCGGTATTATAGCGATCCCGATCCAAATGAGTTTGAAAGACCCCTCGCACGGGTTGATCTTGGATTTGGCAAGTTAGTCGTCAAGCCCGAAAATAACGAGGTTGAAGAGAACCAGTTGGGGGTATAATGAATATGAGTTCCAATGCCACGCTATCTAACCGTTTAGTTGCCACTTTTCACCCCGGGACGAGCGGACAGTTATCAACGAGTCGAGGTCTATTTCAAGGGGGCAATGACCATAGGTTAGGGTGTATACTGAGATTCGACCGCTCAACGGTCATGATTCAATATCTTCAGGCCCTTTTCGCCCCTAGTGACACGCAAACTTCGATCAAGTTACTTGATCCAAAGGAGGAACTGCCAAACCGCTGTCGTGCCTTGTGCTCCTCTATGAGAGCCTTGGAAGAGACATCTTGGAATAGTTACAAATGAAATGGAGACACCGGTAGGAAATGATACCTCCAAACCCACGGATTTGTCTTGGCAAGCTGAGATTTGGACGAGGATAAGTAAGATGTGTATGTTTAACAGCAATACCTTTACCGTCTTTTGGTCTCGTCGTGACGACTCTGGTAGGCTATTCAAGCCATTTGAAAAAAATACTGGATGACGCATTGCCGTCTATAGTAGATGGATTGTCCGAAGCACCTCCAGGATCGAGGTGCCATTCACTATCTCAAATTCCCGAATTACTGGAAGTTCTGCGCTTACCACATTGCATAGAAGATCGTCCAATAATTGTTCTAGAATTAACTACTGAGCATAAGTTGTGGCATTCGACCTGTTTAATCCAAGGTTAAAGGATACTATAAATAGCACGAGATAGATACAAGTTCTTGACTACCTCATAGGAATATATGGGCAAGTTTGCAATCATAAGACCAAATTGATAATCTAGGTTAAAGGAAATAATTCCTCTTTTCGTGTTTGCGTGTGAAATATCAAACGTATATTTATAATGTCTTACCCCTGAAGGAAGAGTTACAATTCTTGGGGACTTGTCTAGCATCTCGTTACTATACCTACTGTAACGATCCTAACCCGAGACAAAAGCTTTAACCTAGGTAGGTAAGTAATACTACCTATCAGTAATTGCAGATGCCGCCAATTTCCTCATCCATAGTCCAAGTCCCAGCAAGACCATGCTCAATAACCGGCTCATCTGGCACCGATTTCTCCTCTTTACCCAGGAAGAAATCGTTCTGACCTGAGACCTTAGTTTGCCTGCTCATAAACTTCTTGGCCCAAACCTCGATTGAGGGCTCGCCAGTCTCGTCACGAGCCTGCTTGAGAAAAGGAATGAGAGCTGTACCACCGGTTCCTTTAACCTTTTTATGCTTCTCGTTTTTAGAAGCTGTCGCCAAATTTACTCTATTCCTAATAGCTTCAGGGCTACGCGATCGACTTCGTGCTCTATTCTCTCGAGATGGCAAGACAATGTAGCGCGTAACGATAGCGATGTGAATATCGCGGAATGCACGGAGCATGGCAAGACACGCGTCGTAGGCGATGCTCAGAGGACGGTCAGAGGCAGCGCGGCTCTCAACAAATTCGCGAATATTAGCAACCGCTCCGACATCGTTTAAGAAGCGCGCGTGCGGTCCTGGCATATAACGTCGCATATCCTGGATAAAATTGTGCTTGGGGGCACGGCTTCGTCCTTCGCGTTCCGACTCAGAGGACGGATTGGGCTTCTCACCGGTGGGACGATGCTCAACGCCAAGAATGATATCAAAGAATTGAATCAAACTGCTTTGGGCGTTGCTAGGTCCACTGTATTGCACATACTCAGATTTGCCTGAACCATCATCATACATGACACCATGCGGCAAACCTGCCTCGGCCATATTCTTACTACCAGCAAGGAATGTGCGAATGCGACGGTAGAAGAAGCCAGGGTCGCAGCTTTCATGCATGCGACGCAATAGTTCGCCGAGGTCATCGAGGCGCTCGGCGAAGGCATGCAGGCAACGTGTCACGGTTACACTATCGCCTTGTCGAGCAGCAGCAACTGCAGTTAGCATCAGGGGGATGATGGGGCCGCCACGAGCCTCGATGGCAACCGAGACCAAGTAGAACCAAGACTCGTCAAGAGACCCAGTAAAGGTCAACAAGGTGGCGAGATTGTCAAGATCGTCGATCTCTTCGTCGACGAAGAGGGGTTTGAAGTTCCACAGCACGGAGGCGGCGTAAGTAGACACGGGTGGAATCTCGAGATGTTGACAAATATCCAACAAAGGAACAGAGATGCTCGGTGGCACACGATCACAGGGAGTATCACCTCCCCAGATGTAGCCGTGAGCAAAGAAGGTCAGGAGCATGTAAGCTCTCCTCCATTCTGCGTCATGTTCCAGACCGACGGTGGAGAGAACAGGAAGACGGTCGATAACTCCTCGAAGGCGCTTGCTCAGAATTAAATTCTGTAGATTGGCGCCGATGGATTCCCACTTGTTATAGTAGGGGTCCGGAAGCCTAGTTAAAGGTAGGACGTCGGGCAAAAAGCCATACTTTGGCGAGATTCCATACTCGGATAATATTGGGATAGGAGGTCTCATTACGACGACGTAGTTGTCTTTCGAAGACAATACGTTGAGTTGACTATATGGCGAAGCTATATAGCTTGGTAGGTGAAGAATCAACCTAACAGTTGATTTTTTTTTGAATAGATTCAAGTGGTTAAACTAATAAAAAGTCTAATTCCTGACGCAAGGAGTATACAGATTTATTCTGTAATACTCCTCAGCCGTGCGAAATAATAGTTGAGTTGTGAGCATGTAATTGCGTTAAGAATTGGCGATAAAAGTCTCTTGTCTTAAAGCTGAGTATGAGTATGAGTATGAATATGAGTACTTAGATATGTTTTGTAGGAGAGGGAAACAATTAAAGACTCAAGACTAAAGAAGTGGGAAAAGTCTAACTTATAAAGAGGAGAAAAGGTGTAATTCCTTAACCTAGGCTAGACCATCAAGGTTTCGGAAAGGCGGATCCAGCGGGAGTTTAGGTATTAATAATGGATCATTTTTACTCATCAATTTAATTGTATGAGGAGAGAAAAGGGGGGAATAAATATCCTTAAGTTGTTGACCGAAGAGAATATAGACAACTCGTCTTGTTACATACATGTGGGTGGTGATTAATAAAAGAAAAAAAATGGCACATGGCACACTTCACCTGCGGGTGATATGGCGCCATTGGTTTTCCGTAGAATCTGATAATGTGGGATGGATCTAGATCTAGACAAGTCAGGTTATCTCATTGAATAATTAACAATAGTTAAATTGTATAAGTTCTTGTTGGAGCAGCTTTTAAAGAAGAACCCGATGCCGGCGGATGTTAAGTTATCGGGTATTACCGCGCTAAAACTTAGAATATCTTCCGGGTCGGCTGATCCAAGATGTCGCAAGGATGCTCGTGCAGGAGTATCCTTGGAAAAAAAAAAGAAGGGTACTTTGAGGCGTGGGATGAAAGAAAACGGAGAAGACTTTGGAGAAGAGAAGAGAAGAAAAGTTGCCTCTGTGAAACTATTACATAATTGACATGTGAGGCTAACCTGGGAATTCATCGGCTTAAGTTTTGTAAGTGTATGTTGTAGCTGCTGTACGCTGTGTTTAGTACTTGCTTACGTCATTTCTATTTTTCAAGGGGAAACCCCACTATGATTGGCTATACTTTTATAAGTGTTTTATCAGCCTTGGCGGGCAGCTCAGTGCAAGGCTTCCCATTACATTCTCTCCATTATTATCACAAAACCCCCCCCGAAGCTCAACACCAATCAATTATCATGACGCGGCTACTACGACCATAATTCGCTGCGAAGGATTCCCAAAATGGTGGTCCAGCAGCACATATTGAATTGGTTATATAGCGTTTTAACGAGCGTAAGATATATCATGCAAATAGCTTCATATTAATTCTAATAGCATCAATTATATAGGAATACCAAGATGTTAACCGCACATACAACGATGTAGCCCAAGCGCTATCTCAATACCCTTCACTATCGCCTAGAACCGATGTCCATAGTACGAAACAATTATCTACTATTCATCATTCTCAATTAATAAGCCCTTTCTAACGATCTCCTAGCTTTCGACAACGGCGTGTCTGCCCTCCTCTTACACTTATCCGGCACCATCCCCGTCACATTTCGCGGTACCACCTACCGATTTCCCATATCGTTATGGATACCGCACGCCTACCCGCGCGAGGCACCTCTAGGCTATGTCACGCCTACAGAGAATATGATGGTACGGCCTGGCCAACATGTTGATCCCCAGGGACGCATATATCATCCTTATCTCGTAGGATGGGCCGAGTTCTGGGATGTATGTATATCGTCTATAATAGCTGATATTTTGTCTATACAATAAAGTACTAATAGTGTTTAACCAGAAATCTTCTCTGTTAGACTTTATCGCTATACTCAGAGACATATTTGCGAAAGAGCCTCCAGTTGTCTCGCGCCAGCAAGCTCCTCCTGTACCGCAACAATCCGTTCCAACCCCGACCCCTCCACCGGTTCCTCCTCTACCCCCTGATATGTCAAGGCAGACTCCTCAGCAGGTTCCATCTCCACATACACAGGATCCAAGGCCGCCGCCACCTCCTCCCAAAGGCAGCGACCTTCCTCAGGTAGTGTCAGGCCCGACCACTTATACGGACGGTCCCCCACGACCACCTCTACCAGAAGATTTTCATCGGCAGTCAAGCCAGTATGGTGCACCAGCAGCAACGCAGTCTCCGCAACCAAATCGACTCTCAAGATACGACGCAGCACCTCCCCTACCACCCCATCCACCACAATCGTATCAACAACCACCCCCTAATGTCCAGTATCAACCCCAGCCTCAGCAGCATGTGTATCAGCAAGGCGGCCCACCTCCTCTCGGACTTACACCACAGGATTCCCGCCGCGCATCCATGATATCCCCCGTAACTCCCATCCCATACAACGCTACCGTCGTCCCAGGACAGTCACCATACGCCGGCCCGCCTCCAACTTGGCAGCACCCCCCACCACGACAACCTCCAGCGCAACTAATCCCCAAACCTCCCCCACCCCCTGATCTCATGGACGAGCCCTTCTCCCTAGCCTTACCAGAGCCCTCCGCCAATGACCTCCCACCACCTCCCATCCCCCCGAACCCCGAAAAGGACGCCCTCCTCCAACAACTCGCCTCAACCCTCTATGGTCTACGCCAGCACGCCCGCGTCCAAAACGAGTCCTCCCTAGCCGGTCTCTCTGCCCAACGAACCGCCATGCTCTCCGCGTTACAGAACCTACAATCCGACGCCTCGGCCCTAGGCCCCTTATCGGCAATGCTAGCGTCCAACAACTCGATCCTGCAACACTCCCTCCATGAAGCAGATCGTGTAGTATCCAACGCACGCACACGCGCACCTCCTCCTATCGACGATTTATTAGTCGCGCCGACCGTCGTCGCAAACCAGTTATACGATGTGGTAGCCGAGGAGCGCGCTCTCGGGGATGCGATATTCGTGCTTGGACGCGCTGTTGAGCGCGGTCGTATAAGTCCTGCGGTTTTCGCCCGGACGACGCGCGGATTGGCGCGGGAGTGGTTTTTGAAGAAGGCACTTGCGAGGAAGATTGGGAGGGGGATGGGACTTGTTGGGTAAGTTATATAAGGAAGGTATTGGTATGAAGATATGAAGGTATGAAGGCTATTAATATGGATAGCTACTTTGGTGTAAAGAAGTCGCTGGGTCTACAATTACCTACCTGGCCTGGTATGGCTGTCTATCCAAACAAGGGTCTAATGCCTACAGTTTGATGTTTAGGCTTAGTAGGGTCAAGACGCGAACGGGAGATAATGGAGTTTTAGTTGTTAACATAGGAGCGTTTCAAGACACCTCGAGTCTATCGAAGTCCGCGGTGCTAGACAGAATATATGTATTTCTCATAGCGCATACCCGGATAACCCCTTTTCTCTCATTGGCTAAAGGATGTCTTCTGTATCTTAGGTGTTCCATTACGTCTTCTCCTCCGTGGTCCTCTAGCTAGTTCGATAATGGTTGACCACGGGGGTATCCAATACTCGATAAGACAGCTCTGTGCCACTCATGGTCGTCTTCCCCTGTTTCCTTCATCATTCGACAGGCTCCGAGTCTACAACATCCTGATAACTAATACTATTTGCTTACCGCTCCTAACCTTTACGCCGATGCCTAATACCAGAAAGTTTGCTGGTTCAGTTGCTTGACGCGCCTGCGGCACCCGTAGTACCTGACCCGGAGCTAATACCGCTTCCCTTGCCGAGTCTGATCCCGCTGGTAGACTTGTCCTTGTACATGTTGACAATCTTTTTTATTTGACCTGGTCTCCTCGGCTTCGGATGCTTCAGCTTAATATCGTGGATTTGTCTCACCATAAACCCAGAGGCCGTCTTTTTGCTCCAACTACTTTCTTTTTTCTTGCCTTCGGTATCCTTGCCCTTCTCCCTATCTTGTGCACTCTCCGCTCCCTGGTTGTCGTCTATTGCTGCCTCTTTTCCTTTGCCCTTTTCTATCGCCTTTTCTTTATTTTTCTGTCTCTGCTCTTTTCGGAGCTCTTTCTCTTCTAACCGGCGACGCTTGCGCTCTGCCGTCGTTTGTTTAGACGTGGTACTCGATACGGCGTTAGAATCACTACAAGACAAAGGCGAGGATGGGCCTTGTGAGGTTTGTCCGGCAGATGACCGATCCCGTCGGCGCATGGCCTTGGACAATACGGAGCCGTCGAGTCCAAAATCGTCGAATTCATCTGAACAGCCTAGATCATCCGACATACGAGCTAAGAAAGGAAACGTTTTGCGCATTGATAGATAACTAGACGGTGATCGCCTATAAGCTATATATGGATGCTGACTCTCAAGCCTCTCAATTAACTCTTCATTGATATTGATATTTGATCTTGTATAAACCGAGTCAGTCGATGACTGAATTACTTCAGATGTGCGGTACAGATGATAACCAAAGAGATTTGAACGACGATATCGAGGTCGACGACGTATCGAGGATGATGGGACATTATTAATATCATTATCCCGGCCTGAACCAGATTGATCCCCGTGATTACCGTTGTTATTCACTCCGTCGATCGATCGAGTAAACGTATTCGAGATTCGCCGCCACAATCTTACTTTCCGTTGTCTAAGCGAGCGCCGATTAGCTTGAGGTTCTGTTTGATTAGTATCGGCTTTTTGTTTAATAGGAGAAATATTTGAGTTAACATCGTGGTAACTCGGAGTTGAAATATTTTCTAATGCGCCTGTTTCCAAAGTTTCGAACTGTTGGATACGATCTTTTACAGGGGATTCTTGTTTAATTGACTGGCTTCCAACGGTATTCGTTTCCGCGTGCGCCCCTGGTGTTACTGGTCGCGCACCATCCTATGGCCCAGAGAAGTCACAGGCGAAATCATTAACTGATATCTCTGTTGTTAACTCAGGAAATTTGACCTTATTCACGGGGCCTATCTGTGTGGTCAATGTGGTTGATGACATATTTAAGCCTTGTCGAATAGTAGAAGCTTTTTCTGTTTCGACTGTTGGCTTATTGCGACCCCTATTTTGCCAAAAAGACTTAAATGAGTTCGGAGACGACTCTCGAGGTGAGGACCTCTCAAAGATTCTCCGAAGGTCAGCTACTTTGGCTGAGCATCTTGCTGTAGATGCCTGTTTTGATACTAACTTTGATGCAGGCTTTTGAGCCCTGCTTGATTCTGGCGTTACTCCATTATGCGCTATAGGATGTCTACTTGTCATTATGCTGTTGAAGCTTGCCTTTGAATTATTAACTAGGATCGAATGAATTCTACCTATACGGGAGGATCTGTTTCCTCTAATGGCTTGAGCATTGGGGATGGCCGTGGTGCTGGGTTCATTCAGTCCTCCCGCGGCATCTGGAGTCACTTCGTCCTCAAGCGACATAGCTCCATCGAGGTTACGGTTGTTTATGTGGCGAGGTCGACTGCTCTCCGGCTGATAAGCTGTCTTGATAAGTTCTGATGTGCTGGCGGTATATGGAAGTGATAGAGACTGTTCTGATAATCTATTTTCAGACCTGGTATGGATAAGATTTCGATTCCGAGGCGGCTGGGTAGCTATACTATCTTTCTGGGCTGTTTTTCTGGTGGAAGAAGTACTTCTTCGATTGCAAGAGTGATAGGAATGGACTGTTTCCTTGCTAATTCGAGCAATACGATCGTTGAATATCTCCGAAGATAGCTTAGACTTATCTGACATATGGGGTTCGGGCCCAGTCGCCTGTATGTTTTTCTCGAAGGATTTGCGAAGATCTGCAACGCTCATCTGTGCCCTTTTTACAGGGATTTTTGATGAAGCCGTAAGTTCACCTTTTCTGTGCACTAGCTGCTCAGTGTGATGATGGTGACTTTGCTCATCTTTTCCGACACCCCCTTTTTGAGGATATTTGAGAGGATTATCAGTAGAGACAGTTTGAAGTTTGGACTTGGTTGGTGAATTTCCCTGAGGAGAATTAAGTGTCAGAAGAGGCTGTGATGAGTTAGTTGCCAGAGTAGACACCGTCTTCTGGCCCGCTAATTGGTTTGAGGTTGAGCTTATCGACTTGGTGATAGGGGAACCTTCTATCCATTTAGCCTTGCCCAATATTTCATCCTAACAACGGAATCTTCATCAGCGAACTTACCACTACTATTCTCAAAAACCCTTTTCCGATCTGAAATCAACCTTGGATCCTATCCAGGTCCATTGCCTGTCGGAGAAGTGATATTTTGGGGATAGTCCGAACTCCGATTACTTTCTTTCAATTCCCGAATAGACGAAACTTCTTTTTCCGGAGATTTCCCTTTCTCTTTGATGAATTTGTCTTCCTTTACTACCCCGTGGAAGCTAGAGCTTGCTTCAACATTATCTTCCACAGAGGCTTTCTTTGGTACTGTTTTGATTGGGAGTTTTGGCCTATTGCTGAATGATGGTGGGGATTCAACTTGTCTTGGAGGAACATCTAAGGGGTTCGCAGGGGTCGAATACTTCTCTGAAGCAATAGATTGTAAAGATTCACTCGCTCGGCTGTGTCTCAATGGCCTCTGGACTTGGGGAATCGCATTAGATTTAGAATCGAGAGGTGAGATGGTATCAGCATTCTTTACTGCATCAAGGGTCTCGAATTTTGATACAAGAGGTCCTAATCTGTGGGCTGGAGCGCGGTGTTGCGATAGACTCTTGGCTAGTAGTGGAGGGCCAATACTTTCTCGATGGGCAATAAGAGTAGAATTATCTCCGTCTGCAGTAGACATTTGTTCTTCGGCTACGGAGTTCGTTCCATCGAGATTCGGATCAGTTCTTCGTCGAGGGAGGCGCAGAGGCGCGGGTTGAAGTTCAATAGTTAAATCTTCAGGATCTTGGAAGGAAACAGGAGAAGAGCTCGTCGAAGAGCTTGAAATAGTCGACGCCATTACAAAGGTGGTTTGATACAGAATATAATGTATGCCCAAGAAGACTAACTCTTAGAGCATCATATTTACTTGAGTAGAGCTACAGAGCTCTACGAGTAAATTGACAGATCGGATTTGGCATGTCATATATCTGGGTAAGAGACATGAAGAACGGAGTTGTTATATTGTAAAGTGGAAAGTCTACATGTACCTAAGGTAAGAAGAGAAAAGGCTAGAAGGGAAACCCCTGTGTGTAATTATTTCTGAGACAGACTAGCGACGGCACGAGGTCACAACTTCTTAGACGGTAAACTCTATATATGAGTCAGGTACTAGGTGTATTATGAATTAATAATTTACGGCAAGGGCTACAAGTTTGTAACGATTCTAGGTACTTAATTGAAACGGGTTGGGTTAGGTAATAAGTACTATTATTCTTGTATGAGCATAAATCAATATTCATAATGCTAATAGTGTTTAATAGTGATAAACTTCGAAATATAATTAAGTAAGAAGGAATTATTTATAAAAGACTTTGACCTAATAGAAAGATGAATCCAGATACTCATTTGACAAGATAGGAAATAATACCTCACAATATCTTTAACATCAAAGTCTCCAATAACCTCCACACATATCATTCAGCCGCTATTGATCTACCGACATCAGTTCTCCTACGTGCAGTTCGCAGCCGCGGATAAAATGCTACTCGCGTCATGCCGTGTATTTTCCCCGCAGGATATTGGGGTCTTGTTTCCCCCCTGTTTCGCAGTCTCCTGTATTTTAGATAGGCGAGTATACAATTCCACATGCGCCTAGCCTCCCTGCATATATGTATAGGTGTCTATATGAGTGCATTGATATATTATATGTACGAATTTATAAGATAATACTCATGAGATCCCTAAGTAAATAAATTCGAAATAGCGAGACACGTCTTAATAGAAACATATAAACAATGGCGGACGGAGACTACACTATTCAAAAGGAAGCATCGCGCATCCTACACTCGGTGCTTCTTACGGATCCACGTCTACAGATCCCGCAGTCTGTCCAAGATGCAGTGCAGCGCACTTCGTTTGATTCTTCGGCGCTAAAAGTACCCTTCTTACCCGCCCCCATAAAGTGCACCGAGTCAAGTGCGGCGCTATGGGCTTTACTCGCGACTTTTGGGAATGCTGTGGCTACTGAGCGGTATGGTCTCACCGACCAGCGCGTTGTCGTGAACAGTGACGTCGCCTCCGCATTTCTCTTCTCGTTCTGGCTTCTGCGGGTCGGCGGGAAACCGGTTTCCGACCCAGAGCTAGTTAAGCGGTACTCAATCTATGATACTACGCAGCAGTTCACATTCTGGAGGCGGCTTGTCACTAATGTTTACCCGACGCGGGATGGCCGCTGGTTCCACTTACATGGCGGCTTGGATTCCGACCGGAGCCTCCGGATGCTCGGGTTGCCGGCGCACAAGGATGTTGCAGACGAAATGGAGGCGATTAAGGGGCTCTCGGAGAGAGTGCAAAAATTTGACGCAGATTGGTTGGATATCGAAGCTAACGAGTACTGGAGGCAGGCGGGCGGAATCTGTTTTACTCCCGAAGAGTACCGCGAGACTGAGCAAGCAAAAGCTATAGCTAACGACGGGTTGTATATACTAGAAGAGTTTCTTAACGAAAATTTACCGCCGGTGCCGTGGCCGAAGGTCGATACCAAGACATATAGGCCCTTAGAGGGTATCAAGATCGTTGATCTCACACGGGCGATTGCAGGCCCAACGATGGCGAAGCTGGCGGCGTTGTTTGGGGCTACTGTAGTTAGGGTATCGAATACGAAACTGCCTGATCTAGGGATTGTATTATTCGAGAGTAACCTCGGCAAGCGGGACGCTCACCTCGATTTGAAGAGCGAAGAAGGACGGGAAGCACTCCGGCATCTAATAGAAGACGCGGACGTCGTGCTCGATGGCTACCGGCCAGGCGCTCTAGAGAAGCTCGGATTCGGACCAAAGTATGTACATGAGATAGCTAGGAGACGGGGTAAGGGCATCGTATACGCGCGCGAGAACTGCTACGGTTGGAAGGGCCCATGGAAGCATCGCAGCGGATGGCAGCAGATCAGCGACGCCGTGACGGGAGTTGCATGGTTATTTGCTCGGATGTGGAATGTCGATGAGCCGGTGATGCCATTTCTGCCCAATTCCGACTTCCAGACTGGCATCGTAGGGTGCATCGGTATCATAAATGCGCTAGACAAGCGATCGAAGAAAGGGGGCAATTATCTTGTGTCCATGTCACTAAATCAGCTCAACAGCTTCATAATATCCCTTGGAACCCAGAGCCCGGAAGTACAGCAGTCCTTACGCTATATGTGGCCGGACTTAAAATCGCGGCACTACGATGATTTGCACAGACAAGCAAGGGTGGTGAGTACTGTGCTTCAGAAATTTGTGCTCGCTGTGAGTTCATGTGCTAAAATATATTTATTAGTTGGTACGCGGTTTGCCGGAGAAGGTACCGCAATTATTAGATCCAAGATATTACTTAACTCTCAAGGCTGACCTTGGAGAGCCTGATGAGGATATGGTATTTGTTGGGCCCGCAGCTACATATGAGACGACTAGGTTAGTATATGATTTAGGGAGCTGTTTAAGAGGGACGCACGAAGCCAAGTGGCCAAGTTAATGATAGGATAGAATAGACCCAGCCGATGCTATTTGCATTATTAGTGGTATATGTAGGTACCCAACTAAATCAATTTGGATATCAACTCACTATTGAGGCAATTGAACAAGCTGATATGTTTGGTCAACGTTGAAATGCGGCCTTTTCCTATCTATTAGGTATCTCAGACTCCTTAAAGCGGACGTTTTAGTCCGGATCCTACACCGTTGAAAGCAACCCACGGTGAGCCTTCGTAATCACTCTCCCCTTCTTTTTCCTCTTCATCATCCTCTGCCATCTGATGCTGGCTATATATCTCACCATATTCCTCAGCTTCTATTTCATCCAAAGACTCGTCCATTGAAGCAGCGCCGACCAAGCCCGAATAAGATCCACCGGGGTGCGAAGGTGTTAGTGAAGCAGGTGGGAGGCCAATATGCTTATTGGATATATCGAGCTGGCCTTGACCATCGAGCGTACGGTCTATACGTGAAGGTCGGGTCTTCTCAGCCTCGACGGTCATAATTGCTGCTTCCCATTGCATTATTTCAGCCTTCATCAGCCGTCGAGATCGCGGTGACCATGAACGAATTAGACGGAGCTTGTCGCCGAATGCATCTGCAGTAAGATTCTGCGGTGTAGGTTTGCGAATCATGTGCCCATGATCTAGTTTGTACCTTGGACTATAGTGAGGAGTGCTATCAAGAACAGAATTAGGTCTCCGGCCAACGGGCTTCATCGGGGTGGATTTCTTTAACTTCTGGGTCGATCTAGCCATCCGACTCTTCGCTACCAATTCCTCGTCATTGATAGGGAGATTTGTACACTTCTTATGCTGATTCTGGTAGGTGCAATTGGCACATGCGTGCCTAATGCTGCTCAATGCGAGAACTGAGGGAGGTGACACGATACAGCGGGCGTAGGGGCCATTCTTTAACCGACAATTACGACACGGATTTGGGTTGACTTGTCCTGATAAGTAGATCATCAAGGAACAATGGTCAATAGCTGTCCTTGGTTTGAATCCACCTTGCTGTCTATATGCATTCCATTCGACTTGACGTAAGGTATGCTGCTCTGCCAAAGCTTGGGCGAGCGGGTGAACCGGGAGTGGCGTATTTTTCATCTCATCCGGTAGAACTTCCAATGCGCTTTCCCAGGTACTTAGATCACTATGGAATGCCGAACCATTCGTTGCCGGGCCATTTATTGCCGGACCCTCATTTTCATCTACGTGGTTGGAACCGTCTCCTTGTCGACTACTACCTTTAGAAGACCGTAAGTTATGGGTATGGCGTACAGACGGAAAACCATAATACTCACTATTAGATTGGATATTTTCGGGTGAACTCGTGTGTCTCGAATACCACGTTGCAGCAGCAGCATTGATGATGGAGCGAAAATCGGAATCCGCCTGGTTGTCTGTCATGGCGAAAGTAGGTGCGTTAATGAAAGCATCAAGTTAATCGAGGCGTTAAATTGACATGAATGTATTCCGTAGATACCTAAGGTATTTAAGTTGGAGAAGGAATAAGTGTGGTGTGTTGAAGATAATGAGGAATATCAATGCATAACAATCTGTTTGTCACGAAGAAATTCCGAGTCTTTCGATATGAAGTATTCGGTACCTGTCCTTTTTCCTTTTAGAGATCAATAAATGAAGTCAATTTGACCAAATGCTTAGAAGTTAAATCTTGAACTTTTATATTTAAATAAACATACCTACCTTACATGTAGTAGGAATGAATGAAGCTATGAAGCTGTGAAGTTGTACGTAGAAGCTCCACATTATGTTTTTTAGGGAATTATGCATGTACATGTAAGCCTTAGGGAATCGAGGGGCAGTTACAGAGGGTATGTACCACGTTAACCCCACATACCCATTCCTTCTGCAGCATTTTACCACTCAAAACATTAGCTGTATGTGTAACACCGTGCTGTAATTTATATCAATACATATCGACTGTAGCAAGAGGCACTTGATTTTTAAAGTTTGGGTGTCAATAGCATAAACCTAACCTAATGTTTGTGCGATATGGCATTATATACCTAATTTTATGTTAGGCACCTAAAGAGGTACATGTATTTATGTAATAGAATTGATTATGCATCTCTCTTTAGCTATCGATAATGAGCTGGGCTTTCTAATAAAAACAACAACCAACTTAATGTATTCCCATCTTGACATCTTGACATCTTAACACCTTGATTCATGAGGATGAAGCTACTGCTCTCTTCTCGATCTCAACTAACTGCAGCGCTAGATCCTTGATAGATTCTGCAGCCGATCTATACTTTACGCCCAGTACCTCTTCGGTTTCAGGGGCGCTTGCTCCGTAGAATCCCTCCGGTTTCTGCGTCTTCTCTGGCTCGCCTACGGGTATCACGTCTCGCTTTTCTGGCAACGTCTCGCGCAGATAGTTGGCCATTTCCTGCTGACTTAATTCGCCTGCAACGACGAACCATCGTTTGTTTGCAGCCTCGGGTTTAGTAGCAGCCAGTATGTGAGCTCGTGCAAGGTCGCGTACGTCAACCCAAAGATATAGGAATGTAGGAGGAACGGGATCAGTCGACTTCAAGCCAGGCCGTAACAAAGCCTGATAAATTAAGCTTGTGCTCGTATTGAGATCTTCTGGCTTGGCAATTTGAGAGGCGTCAAAGAGTGGTCCGTAGACTCCGGGCGGGTTTAACGTCACCAACTCAAAGTTGCCTTTACCCTCTTTTACAAAATCCCACGCCGCCTTCTCCGCGAGCGCTTTACTAGCCGGGTATGTTACGTTCGGGTCATCCGTTGCTAACGCTTGTTCAAACGTCGTAGGGTTCCAATCATCTCTTGTAAAGATTCTTTGGGGGTTTGCGATTGGGTTTCCAGCCATATCACCAATAGCAGCGAACGATGATGTGACGACGACCCGCTTGACGCTTGGTGCCACGCGGGTTATACCCGACAGAATTTCTGTTGTGCCTTTAATAGCTGGGTCTAAAAAGTCTATGCTCTTAACCGCCCGGATGAAGAAAGGCGAGGCCGTATGGAGGACGATGTCGAACGGCGGGTTAGATACCAAGACGTCATCGAAGGCGCCGGCAACAGTGATATCGGATACGACACCAAAGTCTAGCTGCGGCGTGTCCACATATTTGCGAAAGCTCTTTTTGAGGACGTCAATCTTAGACTCCGAACGAACGACGGCGCGTACCGAGAACCCCGCTTCAAGTAGTTGCGACAAAATATGCTGCGCAATATAACCGTTTGCTCCCGTAAGGAGAACTCGATGCGGTGCTGCCATTACAGTTATTTGAGCTCAAGGAATTGGTGGTTATGGGTTCCTTTCGAAAACTTGGAATGTTTTTTCAAAATGGTTGCGAGAGGTGAAAAGGGGGAAGAAAGCTATGTCAAGGTGTTTCGGTAATCCGGAAGCTTCAAGTATCATATAGATGGCACCCTTTATACTCTACATAACCCGATGTTTTCACCCGAGCGACTTGATCTAGACTAACGCCATAAGTTATATCTAGGAGGTAAGTAGATCACTAGGTTACTCCGATTCGGTAGTTGACTCTAAGCCTACTCTACCGCATATAGCCAATTTTGAAACATATAATACAATTAACCTAACCAGACCAATACCTCGGCATAATTGTTAGCTCCGGTTTAAGCATGAGACCCCATCCGGATCCCGTCGTCTTTATTGGGTCTTATCCTGGAATCCAAGGTTCGGAACTAAACGGCGAATTCGGTTGCACCGTGCCCGGCGCCGCATGACATACTTAACCTACGCCGCATTCTACCCCATTTACTATGTAGACGCAGGAATTTACGGGTTTAAACAGATAAAAGCCATTAACAAGCCATAACGAGCTAGGATTTAATTGTACTATTAATCAGCAAATATATGTTAAAGCCGATGGTCATGATTCATAATTTTCAGAGTTTACGTCATATTTGCCTTTCCACCGCCGTTCCGAGGCTTCGGAAACAGCATTGTCTTATTGCTTTTTAACTAGGCTGGCAATATGACATCTTTGAGCATTAATTGTTTCGCTTGGGTAACTATGAGCATTAAGTGAATATGATGATAGTTAAAAGCTCAAGTGTTATAATTCTAGAATAAATAATAGTTTTGGGATATACGACTAGTAGTATTCATAACACATTGGTATAATGAGTCTACTTCGTAATACTAAGGTAGGTAGGGATACTACAGGACTACCAGCTCGGTGTCCTACGTAAGTTCGAAATCTTACCGCGCTCTCTTTAAACATAGTCATCGTTTACTAGTTACTACATCAAGTTTTAAGTAGTAAAATAGGGATAACTTTTCCAATCAGCTATGAGGACACAACTTTATTATTATTAAGAACAATAAATAATGATATTATCCGAGATTAATTCATTATATTAGATAGTTATTAAGAGTTTGACTAGACTCTAATCTCATTGCAATGAGAAGTCATGAATGAATTCGGACGTTTTTAAGTTAGTCTTCAGATAATAAACATATTTAGAACCGGTGGCTATAGGAATTTACAGTCGTGTTACGTTGAAAAGAGCTGTAATATATGACCAATACCAACTCAAGATCTCAACCTGGGTATGTGTTTTTGACAGTATATATGTGACCTAATCATAATCGTCAAGTCCAAAGCCGTTAGCATAAAATCGTTGTTTTCTTTTGTGCTTCTTAAATAACATATAGTTCTTTAAATATATCTAAACCTTGCCCTCCAATTCACAATCAGTTGGGTACTGTAATGATATCGATTCGCATCTTGTGGTTTGCAACTGATTTCAATCTTCAATTTAAATAAGCGTTATGACATTGCTCACGATAATACAAACCAGTTACTTAAATACTTGTATAGACCTCATATTCGATTCCAGAAGATGTATGAATTTCTATGGTGTCCTATATAACTAGTACGCTACCACAACATCGAGAATATATCTTCCATATAGCTGCTTAGGATTGATATACACGACATGGGTAAGCACAACTTCCGCCTATAATACGAGATCGTATAAAACAGTGTATAGACTAAAACACCATGCTCTCTAATCACTGACTAGTCCGTCAACGAACTAATCGATCGGTCCTATTTCCTATTTAGCACTCTACAAAACCTAGCGAACTCGGGGCAAATTCACGACGAACATTGTAACCGACGTAGCAGCACCTTGCATCCAAGCGTTTTAAGACTACATACCAAGACCCTGTCGGCAGCTGTATAACAACAGTAACCAGAGCTAATGGTTGGACAGGAGAAACCTCGGAGCCCCCCTATTACGGCGCGCTACTGGGAAATCTTCGGACGGGAGCGCGGGTCAAGCGGCCCGTGACCCGGCGTCGATCTACACTACTTTGATAGAAACCACTTCAACCTTCTTTTCCTTGAATGGCTTGTTTCCCCCCCGATTGTGTTCCGGTTTTGAGGGTCACAATTCATACGTTTGGGGAAGGAAGGGGGTGTTTATACCTTGCCAGGGAAAAATGCTGGAGGGTCACAGACGATGGGACGGCAGACGAGAGCCGATCTTACATGACCCCACGAAATACGCTGCCAAGCTGTAACTTCTATGAATTATGTATCCTACTTGGTTAACGTTAGTCGTACCTCCTTGTACGCTATCTGTTGTTGAACCTTGTATGTGATAGGAAAGTAGTGGGCGGTAGCAGCGGTGGGCTTAGTTTCGAGCTATAAAGGTAGTAATAAGTAATACGTTATTCCTTGAGTAGCTTAAAGCATAATCTCCTCCTCTCTACCTTTCTTCCATCTTTTCTTCACTGTCCTAGATACTCGGTAGCTGTTGTTATCATCACTACTTTTTCTCTACGAGCTGTCGTCGAGACAAAGTAAACATGGCGGATATAAATGTAGAGCAGGTTCTCAAGAAGCTCTCTATGAGCGACAAGGTTGATCTTCTGGCAGGTATCGACTTTTGGCATACAAAAGGCCTCCCAGAACACGGTATTCCTTCGTTGCGTTTAACTGACGGGCCCAATGGTGTCCGTGGTACCAAGTTCTTTAATGGTATTAAAGCTGCTTGCTTTCCTTGTGGAACCGGATTAGGTGCTACTTTCAATCTTGAACTTCTAGAAGAAGCAGGAAGGAAAATGGGAGATGAGGCCAAGGTAAAGGGAGCACACGCAATCTTAGGGCCTACTATAAACATGCAGCGAGGTCCTCTAGGTGGCCGAGGATTTGAGTCGCTTGGCGAAGACCCTTTCCTAGCTGGGTTGGGTGCAGCTGCGCTCGTCAGGGGTATCCAGTCAACCGGGATCCAAGCTACTATTAAGCATTTCGTCTGTAACGACCACGAACACAAACGAAATGCTGTTCAAGCAATCATCACAGAACGAGCACTGCGTGAGATTTATGCGCTGCCGTTCCAACTAGTCGTTCGCGATTCCAATCCGGCGTCGTTTATGACAGGTTATAATGGAGTTAACGGGACGTACTGTAGCGAGAACCCCAAGCTTTTGGACCAGATGCTACGTGGGGAATGGGGTTGGGATGGAATGATCATGAGTGACTGGTACGGCACATACAGCACTACAGAGGCGGCCATAGCTGGTCTTGATCTTGAGATGCCTGGTCCGCCACGGTTTAGGGGCGAGCCGTTGAAGTTTAATGTCTCAACCGACAAAGTTCGCACCCATATCCTAGATCAAAGAGTGAAGGCTATGTTGGAATTTATCAAAAAGTGCGCGGCTAGTGGCGTGAAAGAGAACGCCCCTGAAGGTACAGCTGATACCCCTGAAACAGCTGAGCTTCTTCGACGGATAGGCAATGAGGGTATTGTTTTATTGAAGAACGAGAAAGATATCCTTCCCCTTAAAAAGGATAAGAAGGTACGATATTCTCCATCAACTCTGCCCAGAATGTAACGTTCTAATAACTAATTGTTTGATATTCATAGACCGTAATTATTGGACCAAACGCCAAGGTTGCAACATATCACGGAGGAGGATCCGCGTCTTTGGCTGCATACTATGCCGTGACTCCATTCGACGGTATGAGTAACAAGTTGTCTTCGCCTCCGGATTATACAATAGGCCAATACTCACACAAGTTGTTACCACTGCTCGGTTATTCAACTAAGTCAGGCCAGGGTGCACAGGGAATGACCATGAAGGTTTACACAGAGGGACACGATATTCTGGATAGACAACCAGTTGACCAACTAGAGCTTCTTAAGACGGAGATGCTACTAATTGACTACTCGAATCCGAACGTGAAAGGTCCTCTCTGGTACGCAACTCTTGAGGGATCGTTAGTTGCTGAGGAAGACGCGACCTGGGAATTCGGCGTTGTTGTGTCCGGATCGGCAAATCTTTATATTAATGACGAGCTAATCGTCGACAACACCACAAAACAGACATTAGGCGAGGCTTTCTTCGGTAGTGCTACGGTCGAAGTAAAGGGGACCTACAAGTTGGAAAAGGGAAAGACATACAACTTCAAGGTTACGTTTGGATCAAGCCCAACGTCCAAATTGGGAGGCGGTGCGGTTCTTCTCAACGGCGGCGCACTCAGGGTTGGTGGCTGCAAGATTGTCGATCCCAAAGCTGAGATAGCGCACGCTGTCGAATTGGCTCGGGGTGCTGATCAAGTCATTGTATGCGCCGGTCTTAACGCGGAATGGGAAACCGAAGGCAATGACCGCACCGACATGAGCCTCCCTCCTGGATTAGATGATTTGATCGCTGCTGTCGCGAAAGCTAATTCTAACACCGCGGTTGTTATGCAGTCCGGAACACCGGTAGAGATGCCTTGGATCAACGACGTAAATGCTCTTATCCACGCTTGGTACGGCGGTAACGAGACGGGAAATACCATTGCGGATATTCTCTTCGGTGATGTGAATCCTTCTGGAAAGCTTAGTCTTAGTTTCCCAGTCCGCGTCCAGCATAATCCAGCATATCTGAATTACCGAACCGAAGGCGGTCGAGTAATCTACGGCGAAGACATCTATATCGGTTACCGATACTACGAATTTGCTGATCGCGAGGTCTTATTCCCTTTCGGACACGGCTTAAGCTATACAAGCTTTGCCTTTTCAGACCTGTCGGTAACCGAGAAAGACGGGGAATTAACTATATCAGTTGCCGTTAAAAATACAGGCAGCGTAAAGGGTGCCGAGGTTGCTCAGGTCTACGTGGCGCCTAAACAGAAAGCTAAGGTAAACCGACCAGTTAAAGAACTCAAGGGTTTTGCCAAGGTAGAATTGGCACCGGGCGAAACTAAGACAGTTTCTGTAAAGGTTGCGAAGAAATACGCGGCCAGTTACTGGGACGAAGAACGAGATCAATGGTGCGTCGAGGAAGGCGAATACGATGTCATTGTCAGTGACAGCAGTGATATTAAAGAAAGTAAAGCCGTGAAGGGTTCGTTCAAGGTGGCCGATACATTTTGGTGGACTGGGTTGTGATGAATTCTGAATGAATTCCAATATGGGAATTGTTGCCCATGAAATGTAACGAATGTTGATGAAAGTTATGGCGAGGCGTCTTATTCGAGATAGGTTTATTGGAGGAAAATATTTGATATGATTGAACGAGATGAGAAATAGATTTTACTTTTGTTATAGAAGAAAGAGTATCCTTAGTGTTGTATGAATCAGCAATACCTACTAGGTACCTGTAATAGTGCTAGTCCTTATGTAAGGTTAGGTACCTCTATATACATATGTACATCTTGGACCCTGAATGGACCCCGCAGTGGATCCGTAAAATAAAAACGCGGGGTACATTTCCAAGACGCGACGCGATCTTACAAGATCTTTCTATAAGTCAACTTAATTTGTAACCATTTCGAATAGTACCTAGGTAATCAACTATACAAATAATAACCCAATTAGAACACCATACTTCTCCCATGTATCACCACTCAAAGAATTAAACCCTTCAAAACAATGCGCCCTATATCTTAGCTCTACTATAAGAGAACACCACCACTACCATCACCATCACCACCACCATCGCTATGGCGCCCCCCACGATCCTCGCCCACAAATCCTCCTTCCTTACCGCGCAAACCCTCCACTTATCCCAATCCCTCGCACCAAGTAACACATGGCGCACATCTAATCAGCGCGTTCCCGAAAACGGCGGCAGCCTAAGCGATCGCGTCGTCGACGAGGTGCTGTATCGCACGAATCATATCTTACAACAACACGCCCGCCGCGTGTATGCGCCCCAGGCTAGCCGGCATGTCGCGGAGCAGATCGAGACGTTGTACTTGGAGGCTGCGGAGAGAGCTGTGCGCGGGGAAGGCGGGAGAGGGGAGGATGATGAGGATGGGGAAGATGTAGGAACGGGGTCAGGTGGTAGAGGGCCCAAGTTTTTGATGGTGGGTGCGGACTTTGGTATGTTTACTTCTTCTACAATATTATATCATATCATATTATAAAAACACCAGCTAACCTATCTCTAATACAGCATCTGACGAGGTCATTGCTTCCCTCCCTAACACGTGGGACCAACACTCGACCTCGCAATCCGAAGCCCACCCCGCCGAAGCCCTACGCTACGCCGACCTCGCAACCTCGCTATCAATCCTCTCCTCGCGGCGACAAGAAACCCGCGCGCGCCTCGATCGTCTCCGTCGAATGCGCAACTTACTAGCCCCCTTTTCTTCCACCACAAATACTACTACATCTTCCTCCTCTTCCGGTCTAGAGTCCTCCAACCCGCAAAGTAGTGGTGGTGGTGATAGTGCAAACGAATCCGGCATCGAGAAAGTGCAACCGAACCTCGTCACGCGCGACGGCGAAATGGAAAAGGAACTCGAGCGCATGCGCGTGCTGCTCGTGCGTGTCGCCGCCCGCGTCGCCCAGTTACCGGACCCGGAGCCCGGCGAGGACGTCGCGATGGAGGATCTGGAGGCCATAGAAAGAGGCAAGGTTGAGAGGTTGCTTGACGGGCTCTGATATGTGTTAGAAATCTAGTTCTTTGATACTGCGTGTGGACTTGAAGATGAAGAAAGAAAGTGGCGTCTCGAGTTTTGGAGCGGCCAGTTGATCTGGTTTGATAGTCGACTCGCCATGACGTTACGGAAGAATAATGATACCCCCCTTTATACTAGTAGTACATATCTACATACCTCATACCTAGCTATACAAGGTCGATAATATGAGAAGAGATATTTATATTCAAGTAACTGAATGGAGTAGGTATTCTACTGGACTATTATTCTCAATCTCTACCTAGGTACCTGTTATAGTCATACAGGTTCCATTCTCCTTCATCCAATCATACTCGTAATAGCTTACTCCTCATAACTCATTATTCGGATCCTTACCCTAGCTAAGCTTGCGGCGTAAGAGACATGATGCTCTTCTTCCTCTGCTCCTGGCTACCTTCAAGCGTGGCATCCTTAGAACTATCATCGACGTCTAAGCCCTTAGAGGTCTTGGGCTCTTTTTCATTCTCCTCATCCTCATCCTCCTCTTCGCCTTTCTTCTTATCGTCCTTAGCGTAGGGGTTCGGGCGGACGACGCGTAGCTTTACAATCTCCTTGTCCCTATCCTCATCAGACACCTTGTAGTAGACGCGTAGACCGACTGTAGCGACAGCATTCCACGGGTCTTTCTCAAACTCGTCCTCTTCCTCCGGCGGCTCGACAGGAGGTGGTGGCGAAGGAGGAAGAGGGGCGACACTATTGGCGTGACGCTTGAACTCATAGTCCAGCTCTCGGTCGCTAATCTCGGAAACAGACGATATATCACTCTCATCAGACGAGTCATCCTCTTCATCTTCCGTCTCCTTTACCCCCTTCTCATCTGATTTTTTACCGACATTTGCCTTATTTGACGAAGTAACGCTGGAATCGGGCAGTCCTTCTGTACCCGGCTCAGTTTTGCCATCAACCTTCTCAGACTCAGATGTACCCTCTACTTTAGATTCCTTAGATATCTCGGGGTTTTCAGTAGGATGCTCTTTGGATGTCAACGGTGAATCTATAGCAGACTTTTCAGGCTCTGTAGAGGGCGTCTCCACTTTGGGATCTGTACTCGATTCAGAAGTCGGTTCCTTCTTAGGGTCCTCTGGCGTTGGGATAGAGCTTGGCGATAATACGTGAACGTGCTTATCTGCGGGTTCCGACGGTTCTTCCTTAGAACTGGTCTCCTGTTTGTCAGCCTCCTTGGCCTTTAACTTGTCGGCTTTCGCAGCCTTTTTGGCCAGTGCTTTGGCCTTGGCCTTAGCCTTCTTCTCCTGGTCCTTCTTATGATGTTTGACGCGGTAATAATGATTACGTTGCCGCATCTCCATGATCTTTTTCTTGAGTTCCTCACGCTCCTTATCCTCCTTACGCTTCTCCGCTTCCTTCCGGGCCTTCTTTTCTTCAGCAGACTCGATAATCTTCCCCTTGCTGTGAGCTAGGTCGTAGGACATGCCGACAGCAACTAGCTTGTCTCTACGATCCCGAGCATGGTTACGCACCACTTCTTCTATCGGTAGCTTACCCATATAACGAGTGGCATCAATTTTGAGCAAGACCGTATATTCGCCCTCTTCTAGCTCGAGTTCAACATTGACTGCGCGGTTCAGACGGATAGAGCTAATGCTGCGAACAACATAGTCTTCTTGGCCGTTCTTGTGCAGGCGAAAATTCAGTTCGAATCGGTACTGGCCTTCAAGGCCTCGGTAGTAGCGCTCATCTAGCTGAGAAAGTACAAGAACAACAGGCCCAGTCTTTGCGAGAGAAAATGCAAAGTATGTATCGTGATAGTCTAGTGTCCAGGGAACCGAGAGAGTCGTCCAGAGAGAGGTAACTTTCCACTCGGGCCCGAAAAGTCGAGTTCTATCAAAAGCCTGGTACTTTCGAAGTAGGTCATCATACGAGATCCAGAAATTCCCATCGTCACCGAACCGATGGTTGAGCTTGACCATCCACTCGGCTGTCCACTCTTTAGACCCGTCACTCCAAGGGCCGGTCCATTCACCTTTTCCCCAGGGGTTCTTGAGTAGGACAAGCCGTTGGCCGTCAATGTCCACAGCCTTCATTATCGAGTAGGCATGAAGCTCATAGATGCCCTTACGTTCTCCCCAACAAGCACCCCACATTCCCGTGGAGCATCCAAAGAGAAATTCATCATTTACCTTCATCAACTCTTCTTTCCAAAAATACTCCTTGTCAAGAATATCCGTGGTATAGAGCTACACAATGTCAGTAGGAAACCAATTTTAAAAGATATGACTAAAAGAGAAAACCTACCTCGGACGTAACTCCACCGGTGAGATCTTCGATCCCCTCTCCGGTGAAACCGCCATCTATCGATGCGTAGTCACCATGCGCTTTAGCATACGCCTTCTCGAGAAGTGGTAGCCAGGTCTCATTTTCGTGCTCGCACTGGGCGAAATAGAGAGCTCCGGATCCGCTCTGATATGCCTTTCGATATTGCTCCTCAGAGTTAATCCTTTCGCGGTCTTCCCAAAGTATCCGCTCGAGAAAGCTCTCATCGAAGTCGGGTTTGGTTAGGAACAACTTATCATCGATAATCTCTGAGATCCACTCGCCATCGCGGTGGAAAACAAAGCCGTAGACGCCGACCTGCTCGTCACGAGCTACGCAAACCTTCTCAATCAAACTAGGCTTGTTGCTGAGAGTACATAGAGCGGCGAGCAGCCAACAGTCACCATCACGACCTTGCCTGACATCATTGGCGGTGGGACCCTCGATATAGAACTTAGGGTCGTCAAAGATGTCTACAACACGCTTGACGCTCTTGGGCGTGAAGAACGATTCAGCTTTCTCCTTAGTGTTGCAAAGGGATTCTAGAGTATCTCGGCTACCCCATTTCAAATCGATCTCGAGATCGAAGTGCGGATCTCGATATTTTTGATTTACACGGCGACACTCCTTGACGATTTTGGCGACCTTGGCTCTACAGACAGCAGCAGCTTCTTCGTATGACGTCTGAGTATTTGTGCCAATAGCTTTGGTAGACCTCTTCGCCGCTTTCTCGGCATATTCGTTATGCGGGATAATAGTAGTTGCTAGTGTAGGTGAGTTAATAATGTCACGCTCGAAAACTAGTATACTAAGGTAATATGGCAATGAGGGTACGAACCTTTTCCGGGAGCTTTAGTTGTAAACTTTTTCCAAAATTCGTCAATCGCTTCCTGGGGGGTCTGCTTCTTAGGTTTCTTAGGGGTTTGCATGCTCACGGGCACCATGGCCATCACGGTACGGTCTCTAGCTTCACGGTCTAAATATCCTGCCTCCGAAGACGAGGCTGAGTCAATGTCGGACATGGTTGTTTTATTTTAGACCCAGGTGAGATAGCACGAGATCCTAAGTTACAAGTAACACGAAGACGTAGGGGACAAACAGTCACCTGGACCTACCTTTTCTCGTCAAGTCGAAAAGAGAAGAGAAGGTAAACGGAGAGAAATACAAATAGCTAGTACGATTAGCTATTTGACAAGCAGAGGAGGGGCTGTGCTAGTTCAGAAACAGCTAAGGGGGGAAAGAGAAAAATGATGGAGAAGGTGATATGTGTAAGTGAGAAGTAAGGGAAAAGGTGAAGGAAATATTTGTAACTTATAAACATAGGTTGACACTAGGACGAGGATTATGTAGTATGTAGACAGAAGAAAAATGTGGTTTACCGAGGGCAGAGGAGTCACGTCTGCATTAATTAAGGAATAGCTCAGCTCATGCAACTGTTTGTGATATTGTGACATGGTGTGATGCTGACTAGAACTTATACTACCAGTCTTGCTTATTGCATAGAAGTATACGAAGTAGAAGTAAAAAGTAGAAATACACCTACCTATGTTTAGACGATGCGACATTGAAGAAAGAAGATGGAGGGGAAAAGGAAAAGCTACTGAGTACCTAACTTACATATAACATGTAGCATGTACATATGTAGGTAAGAGGTAGGTACTACTATAATAGGTACTATAATAAGTACCTAACATAATAAGTACTATAATGTTCGGTAAGTGCTATACATACACTAGTAATTGGTCGTAGTTGTCGTAGCTATTGTATAAAATGGAATGTTGCAGGGCTCTATATGGGTCATAAGTGGATCTTATCCCGTAATGCTAAGATAAGTTTGGGAAAGCCTGGTTCAGCCTGCTTGTAAATTGGGGGCTAAAACTCAGATATTAGCCAATAGAAATTCTAGTACCCAGCCTTCATTTTATGGGTCTTTCTGTCTTACATTACATATGACATGATCTATCATACCGAATTTTCTACATAGTTACATCAAATAGGTAACATACATTTGATGATCTTCATGTTGAAAATATTTCCTCATTTGGTACGATCTTGCGGCTCTCGGAAATTATGAGAAACTAAAAGAAAAGATAGGTAACTACCTGTTAAAGAAAAGGAACCAATAATTAACCAACTAACAATAAACAAAGACTTATGAAAAGAATATGTAAATGATTACCTACCTATTTACTAAACAATACTTTTGTATAAAGCAATACTAATCTTGGTATATCTACCTCTCATGTAATCCATCTACTCTTAATATGGATAATTGAGAACATCTTCGGTTATGATCGGAACCCGCTGAAAATATGTTCATCCCACGAATTCCAGTTGAAATTCAGGGGAAGACTAATATTTTCATGTCTAACAAGGTCGACAAAGCGTAGTTGTCCTAGCCGTGGGCTCCCATCGGCGTTGGTCCTCGGAATATATGAATACCTTGGATTCAAGTCGATGATGGTATTGAATATTCTAGCATATTGCTGGCACCTGGCAGATTGAATCATCACGTCTATCAATTGCTCTTGGGTTACGCCTTCTGCGTCACCATAGCCCCCTTCGTATCTTATAAATGGAATAATGACTCTCCATATTTGATTTAGCAACTTCTCTGCTATATTGGCGGGGACTGGTTGTCCGGTTTTGGTCTGAATAAACCCGCTAAGCACCATAATACACCCCAAAATATTTCGGCCTGCTCCATCCGGATGACCATGCCAGGACACGCACTCAAGAAGATGATCGAAACCAGCTAACACATGGTCAATATTGTTCTGTACATCGGCGTGATTCCTAAGCATAAAGTCGACGGCAGTTGCAAATCCCATGTTACAGGCGGTATGAAATGGCAAACCAGTACAGACAATGAGGCATTCGATCATTTCTGTCGTGAGATCAAACTGGGAAAGATAACCATCTATTACAGGAATATTATGGATGCACATCTCGTCCAAGAAAAGGCTAAGGCCAAGTTCTGTTCGCCGCCTGAGGATAACTGCGACGGCGGTAATTTGGTTTTCCTTTATAGAATTTCCCAGTAACATTGAAGGTTTATCGATACCCCAGAGGTCTAGAGAAGGCACAGTGCTTGTCGAAATAGCCGTGTCGATGAGAAGTTCCAAGCATTTATATCCCTCGGGATTGCTGAGGCATTGCCTCATAGAATCGAAGTCGAGAACTTCTCGCACAACTGAACCAAAATCCACTATGTGCGACCAACCCTGTGGAGCTCTCACATTACTTGAAACTACTATATCACGAAAAAAAGTTAACAATTCAAGATTACCATTTACGAAAGCATACTCAATCGGTTGAAGAGCACGATATCGATGTGGATTCTCGTAAACATATCTTACGGCGTGGTTGAAGACCGCACTGTTTAGTCTCCTGTTCATACGTCCCATTCTGAGACCTTGCCAGATCTCCATCTCCTGGGCAATTCTCACCATGACGTCGAAATGAAGCTTTGGCTCCATTGTGAATTCTTGGTTTTTGATACGCAGATATTAAGAGATTATGGGTTATGATGATGAATTCAGGTTTTGTACCGAATATGATATGTGAATATAGGATAAAATTATCATGTCGGATATTTCTTTTCTACTTTAGTACTTATACTAAAAGTTTTCAGCGTTGTTACATATTTGTATATCCCTGTTGGTTCGCTGTGCTTTAAAACTAAGATTGACAGATCAAACAAGGCGATTGTTTTTCTACTATGATAGGTAAATTAGGTATTTATACCCTCATGACTTCGAATGCTGTTATTAGTGTTGACCTTCAAGGGTAAGTAATATTAGGACTAATAAATACTATCAGCAAGGAATGTCACATTTACAAGAATAAAGGAAATGTAACATTATGCGATGGCTATGGAATCGAAGCGATTATTACACGTTAGTCAGCTTACATTTACCAATTCTAGGTATATCAAGCGATATTGCGGACTATTCGACTGTATAGTCATAACATACCTATTCGTGCTTTTATGTTCTAGGATATATGCCGCGATTCTCTTAGTCAGAACATGAATAGTATTTCGTCAATGGATCTAGTCACTCCAGCTTTGGATATATTCTGCGAATTATTAGAATAAGGATCATATTCGCGATCATACGTCAAGTAGATAGTGAAGAGGAAGCAACATGTGTATATAAAAATCAAGCATGCCATCGAGTTCTTGGTTCTCGGGACACTTGAATCAGCTCATTATAGGATATAACTCTAAACGCCTATGACATCCATTATCACATTAAAACGACATTCTCTATTATTGATATTATCACTACAAACTTCTTCAGCATAATGCGTCTCGCTCAACTTCTCTCGATTCTTTCCCTTGGACTGGGTGTCTTTGGCCAAACCCGCGAGTGCTCGACTCGAGATGATTGCACAGGGAGCAAAGTTTGCCGGCGTAGGTGAAATAGCTCAAGCGAATACTGACTTGTTGTCTTTAAACGCTCTATTGCGAAACACGATACTAATATTATCGTATTTGCAGATAAAACCTGTCAATATTATGAGAGTTGGATCTGTACTGAGCCAAGTGACCCAGCCTGTAATAATGGGGTTCAAGATGAGTGCTACCATGACTGTGACAAATGAAACATTGTGCTGGGTACGGAGGTATATGTGGTATATATGTGGTATATACCTATTGATTGGGACGTGTACATTAAAAAGGCTTCGTTTATTGACGTCGATAGAATATTATCTCAAACGCTCATTACCAGTCAATACAATTTTCAATATTCCGTTTGCTTTTATACTTATAACCTCCAGAGTCTTGAATACGGGAATATAACTAGTTCTGTTTCGCTTTTACAAGGCTGAATATAGCCTTCTGGAATTCTCCATGGAGAGCAATGACTTTAGGATGCATGGGCGGAATAATCTGACAGACTGCCGTTCCACAGATACCTGTCTCATGGTCAATAAACCACATACAACTCGGGAACCCACCCCAAAACACGGTATTTGGCGCGAACCAGCCCTCATGGCCTTGTTTCACTACTAGGCCTGCGAAGCTCCACGTTTTCCTGATAGACAATGGAATCTGTAGACCGAGGTATTGCGTCTTTTCCGGCGAGGAGGCGATATCGTCGTTTAAGCTCTGCTCTAGCTTTTCATCAAGCTGCGGGCGGAATAGTTCTTCATACAACGCAGGTGATAGGAGCTTCGGGTCTCGTCTAAATACAGCGGACAGAAACGTGTAATATGCCCTTGGAGTCGCGAATACGCCTGCACCCCCTAGGCAGTCGGACGCTCCACCCTTCATATCGAAGTCCGAGGCATCCACTGCCGGCGGTTCTCCCTTTTCGTTGAGCGTACTAAGGTCAGCTACCCTATCTTTCATGCCGTCCCTCGCTTTTGGAAAGAAACTAGCGTCATTTTCAATTCCTAGAGGCGTCCAGATACGCTCTCGCATGAATTCGTCGAGGCTAAGGTGGGTAACAGCTTCGACTGCCTTGCCAGCCCATTCAAAGTTCACACCGTATGAGAATCCCGTGCCCGGGGGGTACACTAGAGGCAAGGTAGCTATATGCTCAGCATCTGGGCCGGAGAATGGCCTTTCGCCGCGTGAGGCGCGCCATTTCATAAGCAAGGGGTTGAACCAATCGTACTCGTGGCCAGATGTATGAGTAAGTAGCATCCTGAGAGTGATAGGGATGGAGTTAGGCGTAAATACGCCAATATTTTTGTCGTCGTCGAAGCCAGTAATAATGCCGTATTTTCCGATATTAGGAAGCAATATCTTGATATCCTTGTCTAGGTCCAAAGTCCCGTCTTGGACACATTGCAGAGCAGCGACCGCAGTCATAAGCTTGCTCATAGAAGCAATACTGCTGATTGTGGCATCCGTGTAAGGAAGATCAGTGCCCTCTTTGAGACTTGCCTTTCCAAAGGACTTGGAGTAAATCTCATTGCCTATTTAGTAGTATTAGCAGTTGAATATAAACAAGTGTTGTTAAAGTATTAATTCAATGTCTTTGAGTACTAAATAGCTATCTTATACGCAGCCTCTCACCACCTAACATTTGCATTAGGCGTATAATTGGAGAGAATATTTACCGTCTTTATCTCCTGCAATAATTGAGACGCCAGGAAGTAATCCTGAAGCTATAGCATCTTCATACAGTCTTTCAATATTTTGCGTCATGACTGAAACTATGATTGGCTATAAGTTTAAATTGAATACGGTAGGTTATAAGTGGAACGGGGGTCTTGGTAAAAATACGTAATTAGATATAATAACCTTGAAGTAGTGTTATGTAGTGACAATCACAACACAGAGGATACAAAAGACGTGAGGGGTTGGAGATGGTGGATAGAAGATATACTGGTCCATCAGGCGATTGGTCAGCATGGCGTTTTGTCTCCAAGGGAAAATCACACCCCTATAGGTTAGTGGATAGGATCTATAGCTGAATACGTTAATGCATAACTGGATCCTTCTCTCTTTTATAATGTCTACTTAAGCAAGACATGACTGTAATTAGGTACAAGGTGAATCATAAGTATTGACAACGAATTATGCTACTTATATGGTATGTTGTGTATATATACCTTATATCTATCGTTGAGACTAATATGTAAATAGTTCTATACTAAGCTTTACCTCAGATATCACTGTGCCCTATAGAAAGATCATACTCTGTGTTTAAGTACTCTAGTTTAGGAATTCCTTTACCCTTTCCTCACACCATTCGAAATACTCCCTTGCCCGTCCCGATCCCCCTTCTTCTTCCCCCCTCAGTGCTAGGAGAAGATCCTCTCTCTGTCCTGGATGCCATCTTCCGTCACAAATCGCATACCGTCCCGTCACCGCATCCTCCATAGTGACCGAGTCTGAGAACGCCGTCCAGAGATACGTGTAAGCACCGTACACAGGATAGCGGAGGATAGGTCTAAGAACATATCCAAGTAACGCAGAAACGTGACGCCATATTCCCGTAATATAGTTTCCCGGGTTGGTAGCAATATGGACAACTCCCGTGCCGAATACTCCAGCCTCGGATTGACGACGTGCGAATTCTGAAGCCAGGAACCAATTTGCGGTTTTAGAAGAGGCGTATAGCTCATTTTGATTCTTAATACTGAAGGGGTCCTGTAAATATTCTTTCCGGATCCCACCACGAGGACTTAACACGTCGACAAGAACTGACGCAGCCCACACTACGCGCACCGTATCCTTAGGAGACTTCTTAGCTGTTCTAGACATAATAGGGGCGAGTAATCGGGTGAGTAAGTGGTGCCCAATAGAATTAGTAGCAAAATGATATTCGTGTCCCTGGGGAGTTTGAGGAGCATTTTTCCGAGCGCCAGTACCCGCATTATTGAATAAGACATCGAGTCTCCCATCTGGCTCCTCGAGCGACAGAAATTGTTGGGTGGCGTTTTTGACACTTTCAAAATCTGCCACGTCCATTTGTATGAAATGTAAGCTCCCCGTCTTCACATTCGAACCCCCATCTTGGTCATAGTGTGCCTTTATGCGGGTAATAGCATCTTCAGCATTGTTTTTCGATCGTGTAAGCATATATACTTTGCCACCCGCGCCGTACAAGATCCGTGAAGTCTCATATCCTATCCCTGATGACCCGCCTGTTACGATGAACACCTTGCCGGCTTGGCTTGGTAAGTTGGTGTCTGTTAGCGGTGCGCTATTGCGCGGTGGGAAGAATTGTGTCCAAATTGCTCCGAGAGACATATTCGAGTGCTGGTAAAGGAACAATAAGAAATGGAGTTGTTGTGTAGAAGATAAGGAGAGACAGTCGCGAACCCCTAACCTAGGTTTGTGTCATTCGTAGAGATCCAATTACAGTTAGAACGACGGACACCCCTGACGACGGAATACCGGGGCGGCGCGGTATCAAAAGTGGTTGGGTAGTAATATTAAATTGTGACCCAGTAACATTGTTATGTACACGCAAGTTTATGTGCTAGGTATTCGTAAGCTAACGAATCAGAACGCCTCAACTTTGGTCTAATGGAATAAGGTGGAAACTCCGGGCATGTTATAAGACCTAAGATATGTAGAGATGACCCTTTAGAGAAGATAGTTACAGTTGGACTTATCTATCCTAGTATTATATTCATCATAATAAGGTAAAGAATATAAACTTATAATTATAACATCAGCATCTAGGTAGGTCCATAAAGGAGGCCGAATAAAGGGGGAGGAATCTGATAGACATGTATCAGGCACGTGATCAAGGTTATAAGTCTCTTCGTCAACTCATAGCTATGGAACGACCTACCTAATTCCTCGTAATTATCTCATTGTTACTAGAGACTCTTTCCTGCTTGAGTAAATTTTACTCAGAATATAAATTTACGCGGAGTCTAAACTCTAGTGCTCCTCTATCATTAAGGGGAAAGGTTATTGAAAAAATATTCACATAGATATTGAGCTACATAAGGTAAAGTTAACATCCCAAAATTCTAGTCCGAGCCAAACAATAGGCCAAGAAACGTAACCCTACATCGTATATGTTAAGATCTTCCACTGTAATGAGACTGGTGCGGAAAGATTTCATCCAAATAGCATAAGTAAAACATTGCCTCCGAATTACAAGGGACTCAAATAAAACATAGTATTGTCAAGCTTAACTTGTAAAATCATCCACTCATCCCGCCATCAACCGGAAGAATCGCGCGAGTGATGAATTTGCTCTCGTTGCCTAAGAGGTATCCAACCATTGCAGCCACCTCAGTCATTGGTAAGTACTCTTTTAATAGCACTGAGTATTCTGCGAAGTTTATCTCAGGCTTGTCCTTGCGCAGCGTGTCTTGCATTCCCCCGTCCACGAAGCCCCTGGAGAGAATGGTAGTTAGTTACTAAGGAGTCATCTGATATTCGTAGAAGGGGGGAAGCCAAAAGCAGTGAAATACATAGTCCTCTGTATACCAGCTCCAGTTCATGAAACTGGGAAGATAAGAAATAGTGTATACTTACGGGCACACCGCATTAACCCGGACATTGCGGTGCGCGTGCTCGGCAGCGGCTATTCTACTCAAACCAATGACCCCGTGCTTAGAAGCTGCGTAGGCTGGCAAGATAGGAGTCCCGCGTATGCCGGAAGTACTAGACATGTTCACAATGCTACCGCCATCTACGATAGCGCGTAGTTGGAACTTCAGACAGTTAAACATGCCAGTTAAGTTGACATCAATGACTCGAGACCAGTTCTCGTAGCTCATCTCCGTTATCTGGTTTCCGTCACCAAGGATTCCTATTTCGTTACATCTCGATAGTTAGTCAATGTGTTATAGTAAAGTTGGAGGAGGAGATGGGAAGTATGGATAAGTATGGACAAGTTTGAGAGGGGATATCTATCTAGATGGCTATATATCGTAAATTCAGATCAGCGTACCAGCATTATTAACACATCCGTCGATCCTTCCAAACTTCTCCTTTGACGCAATGACCCATTCCTCGACGGACTTTGGGTCCGTGACGTTCACAGTCCATGTCGACACTTGAATATCGGGGTAAGCTTCAGAGATACGTTGTGCCGAGGAGTTGAGCTTGTCTATCTGCAAATCTGCTAAAGACAAAGTTGCACCACGTGCCGCGATGTAGTCACTTATAGCTACCCCGAGCCCTTGGGCCGCCCCCGTGACGAGTATAACCTTTCCTTTAAGGGGCTTTGGGTCTGCCATTAGCCGTGAGATCAGTCAGGAATAAGCTAGGAATTTGTCTAGACTGTAGGAGGGGTTCTACTCGGGTTAACTAACAGAGACGTAAATATTGCGGGATACTCATACTTTTATAGATAAATATTTACTCCAACTTCAGAGAACTACCTAGAGATGGGATAGCGGCGTGTTACACAAGCCCGCTCCCCCGGATGATATGGGTAATAGCTAAACATTGGCTACACAACTAGCTACGTAGCCAAAGCGAGTAAGATTCATGATAGGTGAGTTCTTCATATATTATTCAATAGGTCGTATTTATTCCCGCGGTAACCCAACATTTTTCGATCATTGACGTAGGTATCACGCCGGATGCATGCATATGCAGCTGAGGTTGGACATCTCTGTCGGACAATACGTTCGAATGATCTCAGTAGGCTCGTATTATTGGTAGATTGTTGACTACTCTTGCTTACTCTCTCGGCTTAGTCCCCGAGAATAGGTAGATTGTCGATAATCGTATCGTTCTAAGGTGAGGGGGTGTTCTAAAAAGGGGGTTGTTGAAGATATAGTTTACCGGGCATAGCATAACGAGTATAGATCATCTCCAACTATCTATACCGCGAATGGAAGTAGACTCACTTCCCCATGTAATAGTTGCTATACCGGAGTTATATTAAAACAAACCTAAATATCTTCCGATGTCTAATATAGAGTCAATTATTAGTTCAACATGTCTTATTCTATCGGACACAATATCTAAAGGAGAAAGACGAAAATAGACATGTATAGTATTACATTAGAATACATAATAAGTAATGGATTCGGTGAATAGGTGTGATGAACCCCGATGCACACGACCTTCTACATACTCCTCTATTCTCCTCTATTCTACCTCGGCTTTGCTCCCAGCCAGGGGCCGTTGAATACCGAAGCTAGAAATGAACTTGATGAATGCAAGTCCATAATCGGTAATCAGCCAGACCGGTATCTGCATTATGGTACATAATACCTAAAGATATAAGAAAAGAGTATGATATTTAATATGCATTAAGAAACAGTTGTCTCCGAGTTGGGTCACAAGACACGGGAAGTAAAGAAAATATTCGCTGATTTCAACTAAGTACCTAACCTAAGGTATGCATGGTTAACATACCTTATATATCATACTTGACCGAACTAACTATCTAACTCAACTATTTAAGAACTTTACTGTTAATATTTAATCCTACTGGTATAAAAATATACCTCTCTGCTTTAGGCTTTATTGGTCACTCTGAGCACTTCGCGCTGTTCGATCTTGCCTTTGGATTCTTCCGGCCGTTCCTCCTCGTGTTGTTTCTAAGTTGTTGATAGCAAGTTCATACATTCGACAATTTTTCCAGCCATATTTTCATATATCTTAACCTATAGCGGGCGTTCGAAGCCGACGAGGAATGTCACTGTATATTATCAAGCTCGATCTCGTATAGATTCCCGTGATAATACATTGCATTGCAGGTTGGCTTAAATCCGCTTTTGGTGAGCCGATATACCTTGTTTTCGCATATCACAATCCATCTATGAACCGAATTGAGCAACATGCCGTAGTGATGGGCACTGCTCCAACTGCATTCTAATGCGTCGTGCATTGCGAATACGAAAAAAAAACAGGATCGTTAATTGCATTGAGGACGTACATAGAGGAGATAACTAAGTGAAAGTGATAATGTAGGGTAGCCACCTCGTCCTTTCAGGTCTAACTCCTAGCCGACCTATATATTAGGGAAGAAGTCAATCCAGACCCCTTAATAGATCGTCGTAGGCACTACTACTTACAAGAAGCCAACGGAATCCCCCCCTCGATATCCTCTTTTTAACACCGGCGGCTTGTCTGGTGGCAGACCTAATGAGAAATTCACGATTCTCTGGAGTAGGTCGAAGAGAATGGCTGTTACTGTTGAAGATTACAAGCCGCGTAGAATCTAAACAGAAGATTGGCCACTATATATAGGAGGTACCTATTAAAGAAACTTGGCCATATACCTTCTTGAAACAGAATAATTACTCACTTGGATTGTCACTGCTTAGTAGAATAATTACCTAAGTTAGGTAAGGAGTAAGAAACTGCAATCTTGTTTCCGAATCCCCATTGCTAATGCTTAGAGTTAATACTCAGAGTTACCTGCCTTAGCTAAAGACCCGGTGGACATTTCCTCGAGTGAGGCAGCCTAGAATTCCACAGTTTTAAATTGGTATTGAATTGTTCGTCATATTAATGCGTCAAGTGGAGGGGTTTCCTCTGATGTCGTTGGACAGTCTAATGAGACCGGTCAGATGTATTTCATGCATATCCCCGTCTCCTAATCCATTGCCCAAGTATGGTACACCTGTATTTGTCCCATATCGTACATGCTTTGCAATTCATGATTCCCTCTCATCTCTTGGCCAGTGCACATTTATACTCTGAATCGGGAGTTAGTGTTTTGCGTAGATAGTTGATTAAAGTTTTAATTATATATCTCACGGTGGAAGAAGGTATTCGCTCCAGGGACTCGCTAGGAAAGCTACCGCAGCCTAGAGCATGTGTTAGTTACTAATATATTTGGTAGTTAGAAGGGAACATACACCGAAGATTGCTACGCTCCGTACAACGGAAGCATTTTCGGGAGATGTGAAAGCTTCGTAAGTCGAGCTAACAACGCCCTTGTTGGAACGACCACCGACTCTCTTTGGAGGCATTATGAAGGTATGTGTCGAGAATAGTAAAATGGGTAAATGGTAGATTCGACTGTGTGATGTGATGTGAAGTGAAGTGATATGCGATGATGATATCGAATACAAAAAAAAAAAGAATTGGAGAATAAATTCAAGGCTGAATAAAATCCGGGCTTAAGTTACGCTATTCCGTTGGCGGGACAAGTGGAGCTTTTGTGTGGGGACCTTGCTTATGATCTTTATGGGGCGATATATGGGGAGATATATGGGGCATGTTGTGGCTTATGTGCAGCTGACAGGCTAATGCTGTACCTAATGGCGTCACAAGGCTGAAGTCGATTATTTAACTTTCCCATTTCCCATCATTTAAATCCCAACTTAAATTTATCTTATTTACATCAACTATAGATACCTATTCATAACAGGTATATATACGTCTCCATGATCGTAATCCAATACTCAAATATCATATATTCTTCTAAAGTCACATTTGAAAATGGTTGAAACACCTCGATTCGCTTACGGCAATGCCGGTGGTTTCTTACCAAACGGCACCTCATTGCCTTCTCCTGCTCCTAGTACAGCATCTAATAAGGTAGCCGCACGCCTCCCACGTCCGCGATCAAAACCTCTAGCTCGGGGTTCGAGGAAAGAAGAGTATGCAAGAAACTATGTCTCCGAACGACTATTACACATTTCGCGCCGATACGTTAAGAAGCATGGTATCCCGGATCCTGCCGATGAGGTAAACGGCTATACGGACATGGACGAGTTATGCAAAGATCTCGAAGATGTTGTTGATGTACTTTGGTTTTCGGGTACACGTATGTTTCATCCTACTCTTATACCTCAAAGAAGGAAGCTCGAATAGCTTTTATTAACCGACTTTTCAGCCAGTCTTCAAATCCCATATCTCCTTAATGTCGCACTCGCATTTAACACATATCTACCATCCTTCTCGCCATCACCGCTGCCCACATTCGCGCTTCTGAAGAAACTCGACCACTGTTTCGCTAGTCTCCTTGTAGGCCACGATATAAAATCAGGCCTCCCTTTACCAGGACTCCAAGGCAATGGTAGAGGACTTACGAAAACCGATATGGTGCGCTGTAAAAGTATTGCCGATGAGACCCGCATGCTAGTCGCAGTGATTATGAGCGACGAGCCAGATGTCGGGGCATACGCAGACGCAAGCGATGATGATAATGATATCGAACAGCTACCTACGAGGAGAAACATCGGCGTTTCATTATCTACGGGATTAATACAGACACCTATTCCGTACACCGGTAATAATAATAGCAGGGTTAAGCCCAAAGATATTATAGACTTTGAAAATGACACAGACTTGGGTGATGTCGAAGAACCACGCCATGCTATACCTAAACGTAAAGCAAGCGCTACCGATTTAGGCGACGAAGGACCAGAGGATAAGAAAAGAATACAAGTTGAGGAAGAGGAGTCAACGCCGAAGTTTAGTGATGCTGCGCCAGGGGCTCGGAGTCCAGTTCCGGCTCTTGATGGACCCGGTCCATATCAGCCAGACGGCAAGTTCCATTGGATGGTAGATGACGATGAAGATTCCGATGACGAAACAGCCTCGAATACAAAAGCCAGCTTTAACACTTCTACTACTCCTCCATCAACGATACATATGGCCCCTGATACTGAGCAGGATATGGGCGAGCCAAGTGTAGAGTTAGATGAAGAAGAGGAGGAGCTGCAACTAAATGTAGGTCAGGTATATGAAAAGACGTTGGTACAGCTCGGCAAATCACTAGGCGAGCCTATAACATATGATTAGCAAACTTCACATATAAGAGGTAACTAACTAGAAATATAAGACGGTATAGTTACTAAAATACATCATATCCAAATAATTAGCGTGATTATAATATAATAATAAAAAATAAGAAGTCAAGGTATAAAGCATAGGTTAGGTAGTTATTCATTAGACTATTAATCTCCCTACGTCCAGTAAAAGCTGAGCTTCATTTAACTTGAACAAATGCTATTCATTCCTAATTATAAAAGAGGTAAAAACCACGTACAAATCCAACTGCGCGATAGCTTTTTTAAAAAAAGCTTCGCAGGTAAGCGAATGCCTCTAAGGAAAATGTCGATGGAAAATACAATACACCATGAAACACAGCATTTCTGCTCTATTGAATACACCGAGTCGAAATAACCACAATGGAACCACACTAAACCAAACCATACCAGACCCAGCTTTCCATATCTACTCCTGCCTGCTTCTGCTCATAGTGCAAGAAGTTTGTGAATATGCATAGGTAGTCAGATCCTATCTCCCGGAACAGCTTTCACCTCCTACGCCCACAATTTTTTGGTCCCAGAAAGCAATAATTAGCACTTGAGGTCGCGAAGCATATATTTAGTGGTTTTCTTTCCTTTTCTTTTCTTTTTTTTTGCAGACGAAAAGGAGAGAATACCTTCCGGCACATGTACTCTTCCAACTTTGATGAAAGAGATTTGTGAAAGACAACGGGAAAGGTACTCGGGGGTATTCCTGTCGTCGTAGGCACAACTTAGAAGTACTTATTAACAACTCCTCATCTCATACCACAGGTGTAAAACCGATGAAGTAGCAGGTCTGGGGTTTCCAATCATGAAATCGAATCAAGTCGACTGAGGATGTGTTTGAATGAATTTCATTGCCTGACTGATCCGCTGATGTCAAGGTAAAACCAAACCAATACGGAGACAAGAAAAGCTAGCGAGCCGCACAGTAACAGAGAAGTGCAATATGAATCCTTCAAGAGTACAATAGAATCAATCCTGGACCCCAAGACTGTAGCGTCCCTCGCCAGAACCTCACCAGTCTCGAAGACGAAGCAACGGACAAGACGAAACAAAGGCATATGTGATATGAGTGGTATGACGAAACAACTAAAAAACAATAAGTATGGTATGGTAGTCTAAAAGGAGAAAAATCAACAGGCTTTTCGGTAGTAGTCGTGTTTCGTCTCTGGTCCGTTGAGTTCGAATACCCGTCAGACCATAGCCATAGTCCAGATGCGAGTTTAAACAACCGATGAACGCCATGACATGCCCAAGTTAACCCGAACGTAAGAGATGCTTAAAGGATATCACTCAAGACCGGTGAGCTTAAAGACGTGATCCTACTCCGCCCCAATCTCCCCAGCCCCTTCCATCCCAAATGGCCCAGTACCAAAATCAAAGGTTCCAGGATCAGCATCGCCGTCGTGTAAGAATGAATCGAAATCAAAGTCTTGAAGTACATCGCCAGTCTGCATAGGGTCCGCAAAAGACGGCATGGCACCAAAGTCCTACAAGATAGTCAGCGCAAATAACTTAAACAAAGACTCGGAGGTAAACTTACTATTGAGTTGTTGTCCATGCCAAACGTGTTTATTTGCGACTGGTCCGGATGCGCTTGCGGTGCAGCAACTGGCGCAGGAGCAGGCGGTGGAGCAGACACAGCTGAATTAGCTGCTGGCTGAGCGGCCACAACCTGACCGTTCTTGTTGAAGTTCGTCGTGTTGACGGGCGTGACAGGCGTAGGAGGCTCTGGCTCTTGGGCGGCTTCTGAAGCAGGTGTTGCACCTGGGGCTTGATTCGCTTTCTTCTGAGCGGCATTCTATGAATAAGCGATCAGATACAGTTTTAATACACAATTCTTGAAAATTCTATGCATACCTTGTTCTTTGCATTCTTCGTATCCTTCTTTTTAGGCGCGGCCTTGTTGGACTGCTGGGGTGTAGGAGGAGCCGCATTGTTCTGCTGCGGTGACGACGTTGAGCGGCCCGCAGCACCATTGTTAACCGGGGGAGCCGACGGAGGCGGCATGGATCGTTGTTGCGGCGTACCCTGAACCTGACCTTGAGGTCCTTGGGGCCCTTGAGGCGCCATCGCGTTTCCATTCGGTCCCTGCTGCCATTGCATTGGGGGGCCACCTTGACCGCCCTGCTGCGGCCTCATCATTTGAGGGTTCATCTGGCCGTTGAACGGTTGATTGGGGTGAGAACTCGGGGGTCGCATGCCTCCTCCATTCATCTGTGCGGCTACCATGTTGGAATCCATCCCGTTCATATTCTTGAAGAAATGACCCTGCATATTAGGGTCCATTCCATTTTGCACAAAATTCATTTGGTTTGGCGACCCTCTCGATTGCGCGCCATCCGTCAACGGCGATGGAATGGTAGCGGGGTTCATCTGCGGAGTATTACGCTTCATTTGATCTGCCGGGTTAGGTGAAGCTCCTGGGCGAGCCCCCTGACCAGACGGGTCTTGGAAAGCCTGTCCGTTCGGACCAGGGCCACCGGGTGCCCCAGGACCACCGGGGCCAGCTCCGTCCGGTCGGGGAATGCCGCCCATGCTGTCTTGCTCTTGCCTCGCCATCATAAGACGTTTCTTATTTTGTTGCTCTAACAACATTAGTTGCATCTGGTAGTCTTGGAGAGCATGATTGCTACCACCTGCTCCTTGGGCACCACCTGGTGCTCCGGGTCTCACCACCCCAGGACCACCCATCCCGTCTGGGTTGTAGAGTGCAGTAATCGCAACGTCATTAGGACCGCCTTGCATCATGGGCGATTGGCCCTGCGGGCCACCGGGATTGGGCATCTGTTTGTTAGTTATTTGCTGACCATGGTGTTGCTGTAGGTTCTGTGAGTATGTCTGGATCGACTTCGCCTGAGTCTGCGGAGGCTGTGATTGGAAATTTTGAAACTGTTCAGGTGACAGATTAGCTGGGTTGATACCGTTTGTTGAAAGCATATGTCCAGCTATAGTAGTATTTCTGGGTCCGTTGCCTACTTGTTGTCCTGGCATGCCTTGCTGCGGTCGTTGTCCGTTAGGCATCATGCCTCCCTGTTGAGGATTGAAGGGTCCAGATGAGTCCAGACGCGGTCTCTTGCTCGGTGACGGCGCGTTCTCGGCCTGGCCGGGAGAACCTGGGCGGTTTTGATTACCGTCCATATTCGAGCCGTCGCGTTGCATCTGGTTCTGCTTTACCTGCTGTAGCATATGCATGGCTTGCGGGCTTTAAAATAACGTTAGTGCGTAACCAGCGATATATACGATAAACTCTCGACATACTTGTTCTGGTTATTGGCCATGGCTGTCCTAGCTAGGTTTTGCTGTTGCTTCGCATTAACCTGCATCCCATTTGGCATTCCCATCATTCGGGTTTGGCCGTAGATGTCTTGTCGCATTCCTCGTAGTATCGCTTGCTGTTCTGTTTGTCTCTGGCGATTTTGTTGCTGGAGTAGTTAGCCTTACCGCTATCTCAAAATAGCCTTACCGGTCACTTACCTGAGTATGGTTGACATATTGGCTCACTTGGGGACTAATGCCGGGCTTGTTACGTTGAGCGTACAGCATATCCCAGAATAAACAGAACCACTCGTATAGGAAGCTATTTTCGGCGGCAGCTGGAACATTTGGCATAGGCAGATCTGAAGGTCGCTTCGAGTCTATGTCATCTTTACTGTCGGTGTCCATAGGATCATCACCCACCCCATTACCCAGGACATTGCCATTCTCGTCACGACGGCGGCCGGGGCTTTCCTTAATGACATTGAGGGTCTGTTCACTCTTGAGCATTTGGCGCGCACAGTCGTACATGCCCTCTCGAAGAAAGTAGTCGTAAATATATGTATTAAGCACTGTTCGATTATTCCCTTGGCTTTGGACTTGTTGCTGTTGTGCGGCTAACGTATTGGCCATCATTGGTGATGGACCACCGACAGGCCCGGCCAAGGGGATATTGGACATATTCATGTTATTCATTAGTAAGAAATGATGGACAGACAAAAGTCTGTCGAAATCCGCGGTATCCAGTCACAGTGATAAGCTACCACAGGGCAAATGCGCGTGCGTGTCGCGGTGATGGGAGCCAAGCTTAGCGACCGTGAGGCTCAATTCTAGCTATGGAAAGTCGTGTTATGATGCCGCGATGAATCGATCAAATATATCGGGTGCTCGTTTCTTGGTCAGCGACGGAAGAAAAACTAGTCGGACAAGACAGAAACGAATGCGCGTAAGTGTAATAATCGACTGAGCAATCCGGTACTTGACGGTGCGTTTCGGGAAAGGAATCCTAGTTTTGGATTTCGCCCTTTTTGCTAGACGGGAAATATTGATTAGGCAAGAGTTCGAATCCTCTAGCTATGCAAAAGGAGCGAAAGAGGATGCGACCAGGAAATGCGGATATCAAAGGTACCTTTGGTATACAGAGTCCAGGAATGAAAACCGCGAATAAGATGTAAAGAAATGGTGGTATAAAGTATCGCGAGTGGCGGTAGATTTAATAAGTAGAAAATGGACGAGTGGATGAGAAAAAGTGAAGGTGGTGGATGTATGTCGGATTTTTTGGTGCGACGGCGGTGATGGCGAAGATGGGTTTGTCAGTCGATTTTCGGTCGGGTGGTATGGGCGTGGTGGTCTGGTCGTGGCGGTGGTAGGTGCTGATAATAGCGGTCGTTATTGGGGGCTGGTGCTTTGTTATAGCGAATGAGAGAGGGCGCCAACAGGATGACAGCTAATGGATTTTTTCTTGTCTTTGGTCCCTTGAGAGAAGAAGAAATAAAAAACCCCCCTCTCTTCCAATGAAGTTTTATTATTTCTCCTCAAGCGGTAGTCCAAATAACCTTAGATCCCGTATCGAACGCGACAGCTCAAAAGGGTAATAGTAAGGGGAGGAGAGGTTAAGAGAGAGAGTATAATCGTCGGAGGGCTAGACGAGATTTTGCGAGGATCGCTTGGTAGGTCCCGTCTTGGTAGGTCTTGATCGATAGCGAACAGCAGATGGAACTTAGGTGGGTAAGATGCTTTTAGGTACAGCTTTAGGTACCTAAGATAGGTACTGTATATGTAGAAATAGATTTAAAAAGCTGCACTGTGTGTCTGGCTGTCCTGCTGTCCTGCTGTCTGTCCTGCTGTTCCTGTTGTTCCTGCTGTACTGCTGTACTGCTGTACTTGGTGATGGGGGCAGAAAGATGCCTTTGCTTGCCCGCGTCCAGCACTGTTGGCAGCACTGTTGCAGTGCAAATATTCTATTCCTATCTCGTGTGCTCTCTCTTTCTTACTCTCTACTCTGTCTTGCAGACTGTAAATTTTTCTTTTTGTGTATCCCTTCAACACGAGATCGCAAGGCTTCTGTGGTGTAGGCGGAGCGCTAGCTTTCCTTCCACAACAAGAAGCCAATTATTAGGCGAATTCGAAATCGCGCACGGTGGATGCGACCTTGCAGACATTCAAAAGACCAGGCAATATCCAGAGATGCATAGGCACACAAACAAAATGTTAAAATAATAAGGGGATTGCTGCCGTGGTGATAAATATTGGAAGAAGGGGAAATATTAAGAAGAATAGAATTAGAAGGATATAATTCTACGGATCTGAGCCGAGACTGGCAAAGAATAGTGGCGGAAGATGATGGGTAGTGTGCGAGGGTAAGGCAAGGCAAGTGTATGTGTAAGTACCAGAATGTGGTAGGTGTGGTTACCTCTATGTATGGTACAGGTAGATAGGTAGGTTAGGTACCTATGTAGGTAGGTTAAGTTAATATGTAGGGAGGTAGTTAATAGGTATGGTGCGTGGAGAGAGATGTTAAATGTTAAGGTAAATGAAGGTAGTTAAGGCAAGGGACCCCCCGTACTTTGGTGCTTTGGTGCTTTGGGCTTTGGGCTTTTGGGGCTTGCGCTAAGGTGGATTTTTAAAAATTTGGGGGGAGAGAAGGAGGAGATAAGACAGTGGAAAGAAAACGTACAAGCTTCCTTGCACATACAGCACGGGCGGTAGTGCAAAAAAAAAAGTGTAGTGCAGAATATGTAGAGTAAAGAGCAGTTGCGAGGAGCTTGCAGAACGGGGGAACTGGGGGGAGTCGAGAAGTATGGGTTGAGACAGACGCGATGGAAAAACCTATGGGTCAAAGGTCCGATGTAGGCGCATATCTGAGAACGGAATTATGTATACTTTGTATACATTTTACTAGTAATAGGCTGAGGTTATCAATGTACCTTTCAGCGTATATTTTAGAACGCCTTCCCAAATTTAATCTTGGCATCCTTCACGTCAATTTCAGAAATTCTAACCAGCATCGACCCTGATGTACACTAATATAGGTAATATAGGTACCTACCTACCTAGGTACCTATATATGCTATCTAGGTAGGTATTATTATCTATTTACACTTTAACATCTTTAATATGACAAATGCTAAGTATTAGGATATGAATTCTTAATTTCAGATATAGAATACCTAATTTAAAAAATTCATAAAACAAATTTACTATTTGTTAAGATATTATATCTCAAGAGAGTACGGATGTCCCTTTCAAAAGTTTTTACCATAGGGAACCCCTGTCAAGATTGTCGCCAGCTGTTTGATACTTGGCCAGCAGCTGTCGGGTGATTTAAAGATGTATACATTATTATCCCTAAGGTTTACTACTAGGTTTTACAGCCAAATATAAATCTAAAATAAAATAGAAAACTATCATATTAAAAACAAGTCATTTATATTTATAATTTACATTTTTAGGGAATTTTAGAATTTATTCTAAGAAAGTTATACCCTATTGAAATAGTAGAGTAAAATAAGATACACATGTTAAAAAGGTGAGCAGTTGTTGCCAAGCTTGGTCAAAGCTTGCCGGGGGTGACAAGGGTCTTCCTATGGTAAAAACTTTTGAAAGGGACATCCGTACATACATTCATATTATGTACATAGATAATAAGAGGCCATGTTCCAAAAGTGGATCCAATCCTTGTCGATATTAGTTCATCTATGATGAGGCCATGGGTTAAGATCAACTTCACCCTCTTATTCTCCTCATGACAGATCGGAATAATGATTTGATATATTGATTTTTAGTCAATCCCGGTCTATCCATCGATTTTATCGCCGCACAGCAAGTGGATATTGTACGAATATATGATAAAACTACCCGGTGATATTCTTCACCCTGTCTGTTCCGTGATTTTTAATGATTAATATGTCAAGTACAGTAAGATATGTATGTACGTGTTTGTACCTAATATAGGTATGTATGATGGATGGTACTATTCATCGATATCTTTCCTACTCCCTGCCTTAACTCTTTAGTTAAATTGTAAACGTTAAACCGACATTTAAAATAAAACAAATATAGAGATCTACATGTATATGTAGAGGAGCGGACAGTGTTTATCCGTCATCATCTAATGACGTGAAGAGGGATGAGGTCACGAACCTTGTTCAACAGGCTGTATCTCTCCTCCTTAACGGATACGACATATAACATGAAGTACCTACTCATGATTAACCTTTGAAATATTAGTATCTCGTGAACACTCTAATGTTCGTCCTTCGTATTAGTACTTGGTAAGGCAACATGGTAAGCTTAAAGGCATCTAACTTTAATACGTCAAGATTTTGGGGGTTCGAGTATTCGTTACCTATATGATGACCAAAAGGCCCCGTATACCACCTATCACTTATGTCAGCCGTGTCTCTTTGGACTCGTCAGGCGCTTGCCACGTTGCCTTGTTTAGGCAAAGCTGAAGTCTTGGGTAAAGAAAGCGTTATTAAATCTTGTTATACTACTCGGAAGTTCTTTGGTTGTGCTGGAGATATTGCTCCAGAACAAGGATAGCCAACATTAGTTTCAACAAATAAATAGCAAATAAAAGATTATCTAGTAGATTGGTTTAAACTAGATCTTCACTGGGAATAAAGCACTACTAATTTCTTATATTGTAATATAATCATATAGAAGCTTGCTTGAATCCGATTCAGCTTGAATTGAAATAGTAACCTATTAATATTTGGTGGATCGTGTTAACAATTATAGATGTGCCACGCTAATGATAAACCAGTGGACTTGTAGACGCAGGTACAGTTGCACTCCGTGTAAGTATAGAATGCATAAAAGAAAAAGAAAACCTCCGATGGCGCTTTAGTTATTACACTACTACATGATGGTTAAAAAAAAATTAGAATCCTTCTAATAAATATTTAACAACATCAAAGATGGGTTTTACTAACTATTAAACTACTATACTCCAACTATGCGAAGATTGTAGTACCATGGGGATAACTTATAAGCTATAAGGATCGCCAAGTGGGCGAGGTCATTGATATAAGCCCGTCTACAAATATGCCGGAAGATCACTGCAGGAAAGGATGGGGCACGATGGGTTCAAGCGGACTCGGCGGGGTCCAAAACTACCCCGACTTGACCCAAGAGAAACTTAATCCAAGAGACCGAGCCCTGGCCCTTAACACCCCTTACACCCCTTACACCCCCGCGGCGCCTCCCGCATTCCCCCTCCCATGATTCCCTCAGTCTCGGGAGTCAAGTGGACCTCCCTAATCCAAAGAATAAGAAATCTGGATCCCATCCGAGACAACAAAATTTATATCACTCTCACTGTTGATTTATAATTTGTTGACCTGTCGTCGTCGCTTGCTTCTGTCCTGACTCTTCATGTTACTCTAGGTTAGTGTGTTCTCGAGTATCGCTAGGCTATATTGCCTTTTTTTACTTCCTTTTGTTGAATACTATTTCAAGCAAGGAAGTAAGTACTATTACGAAGAGATAGGAGATTTAAATACGTCTGTCATTTTCGGTGATAATTCTTCATGCGAGACTTTTCCGAGTGTAGGGTATGAAGTACACGTAGGATGAAGCGTAAGATGCCGAAATACCCCGAGAATTCGAGACCGATGTCGTCCTATATCGCTAGATATTTTCTAGCTGGTATCATTATTAACACCTATCAAAGCCGCGCCTGTAAGGCTGCTAGAAGATCTGCTAGGCCTAGCATATTCTACCTATTAATTATACATGTCTTTGACCTCGACGTAGGCGTACTAGTCATCCTCCGGTGGTAACTCGTCGTCGATATACCTGATTAGAGATATCCTCATCTCGGTGGTATCGTTCCCTCGTAGTACATCGCTGATAAAGTGCGCTTCAACTTGCATCTGCACCATCTCGAGCGCTCCTCTTAATACACCGCAAAATATATTCGAATACCACAATTCGTCCTGCGCTCGGCCGTCGTCGGGAAGCTCGACGAAGTCTGCTAAAGGGTTCTCTTCGAATACAAGTGAGAATTGTTTGCTATCGCTTGTCCAATTCGTTACAGTTGGCGTAATGTTAAGGAAGATCTTAAACCCGACCTATAAAAACCAATCGTAGATGTTAGTTTGGGACATACATATATATGCCAAAGAAATTGCTTTAGCTGAAGACTTGCCTTCGCGACCATATCGGCTGTCTCTCGAAAATTAGAGCATCGTCTCATAGTATTAGATTTGGCCAAGTAGTCTTCGATTAATCGGAGGCCAATATTGTAACCCATCCTATCCAGCTGTTTATTAACTTCGACATAATCACCTTCGAAGTCTTTGCATAGTTGCGCGACTATGGTGCCGTAAGTCAAGGTGACAAGCTCGGCATTAACTTTATCGATGCGACCCCTTTTTGTAGTATATTATTAGAATAGGTAGGTATTTATAGTTAATGGTTCTTTGACTTACTTCCAAATCCTACTGTCTGTTAGTAAAGATAATACAAGGCTGAATAGATGTAGCTTACTTACTCTTCGCCCACACGGGCAGCTTTGTTTGCTGACATGCTCGGTTGACGAGCTCAAGTTGGGATCATTTAGATCATTGACTCTTTCCTGTATATGCTTTTTGATCTTTCGAAGGCAGATTTAACAATGTAAGCTTGCGTAGATGTGTATGTGTTATCGTTTTAGGTGCTAAGTTTAGTAATGACGAGACGGTGAAGACAGTTGCTAATTGTTTCACTGATAGATTGTAGATCGAGGGGTTACGTCGGCAAACTGATGTCAAAGTTCCGATCTTTCCTAAGGTCCACTCTTTAAGCTCATTTACGTAAAGGAGGGCTCAGATAAATAATGGAAAATTGCTTTTCCGCTAAAATACGACAGGGCCCTGAATCATTCCAATTGGCTTTCATCTGCAGTTCAAAAGACGGACAGCTGAAGCTACATCTACTTAGGTACTTGAAGCTCCTAGTTCCAGTCTGGATAAACGTAACTTAAGTTTTATCACCGAATAGAAACGCGCAAAGTCACGCGAAATCACCCTACAAGTCTTATTATAACCCTCGAATTTCGCGCCGCATATTACAAACAAAAGGACATTATATTGGTTTAAATTAATTTCTAAATCAGCAGCAATGTCCGCTGAAAAAAGACCTGCGCCTGAAGAACCAGGCGCAGGCCAATTGGTTGTTAAAAGACAAAAGCCAGGAACAAGTACTGCGCTCTCACGCCGAGATGGAGCCTCTGGGAGTAATGCCCTGGTGCAATCCGTATGTGTATCTATTAACTATGCGAATCAAAACGAGAAACGCAGGCGTAGCACTAACACTTAGATTAGGCTCCTCGAACAAGTAACCTAGAAGCACCATTGATGGAGTTGACGGGACACTCTGGAGAGATCTTCTCAGCGAAATTCAATCCTACGGGGGCTTTGATTGCTTCGGGGTCGATGGACCGAAGTATATGTAAGCTTCGTCTCGTTACTTCGCTCATGGATTTGACTGATTCATATAGTGCTTTGGAATTCTTCGGGAGCATGCGAGAACTACGGCGTACTAACAGGCCATCGAGGCGCTGTCTTGGACTTACAATGGTCTCGAGACTCCGAAATTCTATATTCAGCTTCGGCCGATATGCATCTTGCTAGCTGGGATTTGACTTCTGGAACGAGGATACGACGATATATCGGGCATGAGGAAATCATAAACACCATGGACACGAGTAAGCGTGGCGAGGAACTCTTAATCAGCGGAAGCGATGATGGTACAATAGGTATCTGGGACCCTCGATCGAAAAATGCCGCCGACTTTATCGAGACCGATTTCCCAATTACAGCAGTAGCAGTCGCAGAGGCAGGCAATGAAATTTTCTCGGGCGGTATCGATAACGATATCAAGGTCTGGGATATTCGCAAGAAGGCCGTTGTCTACTCTATGCTAGGCCATAACGACACGGTGACTAGCTTACGTGTCTCACCGGACTCCCAGTCGCTACTATCGTATTCCCACGATTCGACAGCAAAGACCTGGGACATAAGGCCATTCGCCCCCACCGAGCGGCACATCCGTACATTCGATGGGGCACAGGTAGGAGTTGAGAAGAATCTAACTCGAGCTGGCTGGGACAAGGCTGGCAAGAAAATCGCCGTGGGTGCTGGTGATGGGACAGTATTAATATGGTCTAACGACAATGGCAAGCTCCTATACAAATTACCAGGCCATAAGGGAGCTGTCAATTGCGCTGAATTCACTCCTGGCGAGGAGCCTGTTAGTAAGTGAAAACCCGATGCAAATTTCTGCGAATCCTGTTGTTGACATTTAACTAGTTTTATCTGCGTCTTCTGATCGTAGGATTTTGCTTGGGGAGCTTAGATGAGAGCTCCAGCTTAGCAAGAGTAAGAGGACAATGTTCAGTTTATCGCCCTGGATGTGGACTATATGACTTTCACCGAACACTTCTGTAAGCCGTATGCTTCACTTTAAATATCTTGTTCAGCAAGACCCTGAACTCGGTTGTTTAGGCTCCCTTAATACAGGGCTATAGTTCGTTCAATAATATTGGCGATGGTTTATTAGCAATTCTTCAAACGATCCACTCCGAGATAATGGATCAAGTCTACGCACCAGATAGACGTTTGATAAAAGATGATGGCTTTCTGGAATGGGTCTGAACTCATGTTTCTGGTCGTCTAGATCAATTGTCAACTAGATAAAGGTAGCCTCGCAAACACTTGATGCTCTGCTTGTCGACCTCATTGCAAGGCAGATAGCAAACCCATAGGATATATTAATATATAAATGCTGACGCTGGTACTGTTGGCTCTCTAGAGTGAGATAATGTATATCTAGGTATATATCTAGATTTATATGTCATCACTTGCGGAATGAGATAATGTAGCTTAGGTACCTACACACTTACATCATGTATATTACCTATCGGGAAGTATGGATACACTCGTATAAGACCCACTCGCATATGGCTATTGCTTCATTGGGTGGTACGTACCAATTCCGAAACAATGGTCGCGGTAGTGCCCCTGCGTTTGAGTTTCATCTCAAGCAGCCTCGGCGTCTGCAGTTGCAGTTAGAGAACGGACCCTTAAGCGGCAGGTTCCTTGACGCGGCGATAAAGGGGAAATTTGATTGGCTGATTTCATCTTCTTCCTAAATGCCAAATCTACCAAAATCGACCAAATTGACCAAATTGACCAAATCTACCACCTTAGGTCTTCTTAGGTCTTCACTTTGAGTACTAGTTGTTTTGTATGCCTGGGTTATTCTAACAGGGTCACATCCTTCCGATTACTAGTTGTATTGCAGATGAGACCGCCAACGCTTTGGAGACACTCGTTCGTTCTAGTTGTCTCTCAAGCGCTGTGACGTCCACATCTTCTTTCGTCTATCCTTGGTGTGCCTTACAGTTCTCTCTCTCACTCTCACTCTCACTCTTACTCTTACTCTCTGTTCCTCTCGTTCCGTTTGTGGTTGTCTACTTTCCGTGAGCCAATCGACGGCTATTGCAGTCGATGGAATCATCATAATCCTCTTGTTTCCTTTTTTTTGTACTATTTCTCGTCCCTCGTTCTATACGATTTGAGAATATCGGACTCTGGGAGTTTCGATTTTATTCTCCTGCGTCAATCTGTTATTAATTTATTCAATAATTCGCCCTCCCACCATATCCCTTTACTTCCTTCTCTCTTCGGCTTGGCTGGTCCATCCCGAGCTTATAATTTACGATTCGAGACATACTGCATATAGATCCTGCAGGTATTCGATTCGTCGAGGGTCTTTGCGTCCGAAACCAACACTGCATTACCGAAGAGACTCGGTATTCGTTACCAATCGGTTTACACAAAATCATCGACACGATCTGTTAGGATACACGCCAGGTCGGCCTAACTTAGCCACCCGTGTTTTATTGTAGTACTCTTTCCTTGGTCGACCGCGCTCATTCCCATCAATCCTTAGATTTTGCAAAGCGGTCGAGACCGGGATACAACAGCATGTACAGTGTTGGACGTCGGTGACACTAGGTTCAACGTTTAAGAAGCTACATATCTGCTCATTCTAGTTATGGATTACCTTCGTTCAAATGTCCTACGGAGAGGACAATCCTCAGATGCGCAAACGCAGGATCTAGAACAGCAGGGTCAACCGGAGATGGGGGAGCAATCAGGTTCCCGTTCAAGACGCTTCCCAGTCGGTCGTCCATCCTTGCCTACGCTGTTCACGAATCGGTTGCGTACAGGTGGACAAAATCAGAGTGCCGGTGATGACAGGGCTGAAGATGATAGCCCAAAGACGCCGCATGTCGATTCAGGATTTCCAAATACGTCTTCCACCCATCTACGTGTACCAAACTTAACACGGACCGAAGAATACTCGCGTCCAACTTCTGGCCAGACTGAGACGCCGTCTGCGCCTACATCGCAACAATATCCACCTCTGACGCAGACCGAAAGACTTCCTACCGTATCCGAGCCGAGACCTTCGTATAGGCGTGGTAGCTATAGAGATGTCGATACCGGGCGATCACAACTTCGAGGCGCTGATCCTGGTGAGACTCGTTTGGTCGATCAGGTAGACAGAACAAGACGTAATCGCAGCCGAAGGCATAGACAACATGCGCGACCTGAGAAGTTTTTATTTTGTTTCCCCTGGGTTAAATCTAGGCGAATACGCTCTCAGATCCTGCGGTGTTTCGTCTCGGGCCTCTTTTTAATGCTTATGCTGTCTATCTGTGAGTAATTCAAATTGTCTATTACGAAGCTTTATATTGACGTGACGAATATAGACCTCGTTCTTTCGATCTCGAAGAAAGTGTACAGCAGCGAGTTCACAGTGCTTCTAATCGTCATCATTTTATTCTCAACTATCTTCTTCTGCCACGGCCTAATAAGAATATGCATGCTGATCATCAAGCCGCCCAATGAAGATGAAGAGCAGCCCCCTTTACCACGGCTAATGGAACCTGGTGGATACGCTGTCCCACGACGGCCAATTCATGTGATTCTCGCGCAAGACGAGGAAGCTGCAGGGATGGATAACGTCGCTAATAAGCTAGAGCCTCCGGCTTACGGGTTATGGCGCGAGAGCGTGGTATGTTTCAATATATATATATATATATATATATATCTCAGGAGGTAATAACAGCCTTACTAACAAGTGGTACAGCGCGTGGATCCGGATCGTTTATATTGGCAACGTAATGACCACCCTCCTACGGAAGCCAACGAAGAGCGGCACACCCGTCCTGAGACGGCTCGCCCACCGTCCTATGCATCTGAGGATGGCGTATCCTACGTTGTTGAGGCTCGTCCAAGGTCCATAGCCCCCCTATCTGACGTCCCACTTCCGCCTCATCCATCCGATGCTAGGCCACCATCCGCGACGGAGCGGCCTTGAAATCATTTGGTAATAGAACACGTTGTTCGCTCTCGCAACTCGACGTTCGACGGAGGACGGACGAGATGGGATGGGGTAGCCTATCTGTATAATGGTGTATGATCAGAGGGAAGGAATCGAGCATAAAAGGAAAAGGATTAAAGTGAGGGCCTTGTATGTCTTATTCATACTAGCACGGCGTGGTATTAAGGTAGCATGGGGTTATATATGCATACGGAGTTTGTGATTCTAGCACTGGCGCTGGGGGAGCGCGGGTTAATATTGCTTTCATAAACCACCATTCAACTATTTACTACCTGCTAATCAAGTCTTCTTCTCTTGGCGGAGCGCACGTCAAACCAAATTTTATCAAGCAGTGTGTACCTCTTATGGTGCAGGCGCTATCGAAGAGACAAGGCTATAGTTTTAGTTAACTATTTTATATTTTACCATGAGATGAGAGAAAAGACAGGTTTTCTTCATCCTACATAAAAGAACTATTTTAACGGTACTCATTACTACCTAATGTAATCGGAGTTACTGGGGCTGTTCGTGGTGTTGTCCTGGACTGTTACTTGAGTATTACCAAGTATAAGCTAATAACTCTAATAATATATGTCTAACATACCTACATGTATGCTGATGTAGTTGATAGGAAGTAGTTTATACTGTCGACCATTCAGAAACACATCTGATTTCCTATTCTCACGGGATTAATTTGACTCCAGGATAATATACCCTGTTAAGTCTTTCAGTATACTACTCTTTATGTTATGATCGACGAAGCGCAGTCAGGTGTCGTGTCGCAAGTGATGATTACAAATGTATTTAGCGTAGATTCGTGGAATTTCTTGCGCCGAGGCTCAACATGGTTAGCCAAGCCATATCGCGAGGCTCTTAGCAGAAGTAGGCTACGTGTATATAAATCTATATACCCAGCCTGATTGATATATATTCACTTGGGATAACAAATATTCGGTATGAGTGTTTGGTCTTATCAATAACTTATAACTTATTCTAATTTTACCAAGTCTCTCAATATAAAATTTAAAGGAACATTTTTATATGTAGGACTTGCCGCTCTAATAAACACACCTATGCGAATGAGGTTAAAGAAGTGAGATATTAAATGAGACTAACTACGACGCGACCAATCCCAGCAAAACTTCCAAGGGCGGAAGCGTGCTAATATGCTCCAACGAGATGTGACTAATCAAGATCGCGATCACAGTCGCAATTCCAGTAAGTTGACGATGTTGGAAGATCAACAAGGCGGAAGCGAAATTCTACGACCCCCGGCCTTGCGACGGAGCTCTGGTTGGTTGGAGCACGAGGATTTACATGGAGGGGCAGGGTCTTTGTAGGCTGATGAGGGGGAAGAATGGTGGGATAATAACATCTCCCACATATCCCCCCCTACCCCCTACCCCTACCTACAAGCAAAGGACTCGGTTGGATGTATATATGTATACTGAGTGATACATCGGATGTAAGTAATAAATAGCTCCTCATTACTATCGAAGCCATGTGGCGTTAATATGCAGGTTCCAAATTCCAGCAGCTTGTTCTTCCACCAGATGCTTCTAAGATGCAATGCTTAAACGAAACATTCTCATCTGTGGAAATGATTGATAATAACCTAACCAGGGCATCTCAAGTAGGGTTCATCTACTGCATGCAAGGTTCGAAGAGCTTGGTTAGACTGTTCCAGATTATCACCCTGTCTCTCTTCTTTTTTTCATCCCGTCCCGTTCTAACCAGTCTTCTCTGCGCATCTTTCGGGCCTCAAGTCCTATGATGTGGGGTCGGGTATCACGTCTAAATCATATGGATAACCGGGGATCATGTTACGAAGGATCATCAGCTCGAGTAGGCTAACATGAGATTCGCCGAAGAGTGTACATTAGGTACATATCTCTTCTCATCTCGTTATTCGAGAGTCTGCCCACTTTCTTGACCTCCACTATTATTCTTATGGCAACCTGGCAAAGATATATAAACACGTGGAATTGAAGGTGAGGTACCATAGTACATGGTATAAACATGGAATTTTGAGGGATATAAGAGATGAAAACGAACCAACACGAAAAGAATCGGGATAGTTGGCATCTGATGGTAGCTCGCTAAAGTCTACGAAAGTATACTAGTGAGACTTTGAATCACATTAGATCCATGTCTCCCTACCTAGATTAGTACTGTAGTAGATGTGAAATTTTTCGCGGTAGTTATGCAGGGCAGCAAACCATAAGACACTAGAATAAAGGGGGGAAGGTTAGGTAGTATTATTATTGGTTGGTAAGTTGGCCAATCGAACTCCAAAATGGAAAGTAGTAAATATACCAAGTACTTTGTTTCTAATTAATTTCGTTTTTTTCTAACGCTTATAGCGAAGTTGACGAAGTTGACGATGTAGGCTTAGGTATGTTGGCAAAGAGGAGTATAACATGGTAACACAAAAGTGATGTAGTACAAACGCAAGGAATATGAATATAGAAGCCTATTGACAATAACATGGGGTATAGAATATCTCTTGGAAAAGAAACGAAAAATGTACCTACATGTAGCAATAGTTAATTAAAACAAAACAAGGAAGTTCAAAACAGAAGAGATATGAAAAAAAAAAAAAAAAAAAAAAACCTGAAGTACCTAAACCACCTAAACTTCCACCAGAATTTGACGATCCATCCACTAATATGTAATTTAACCCTACTAAGGTAGGCACGTACATGTTGTATGCAGGGAAGTGTCTACTACACTAAGGGCTTATAGGTAACTGCTAAAAGGTATCTACTACGTTAGTAGCCGGTTTAGATAGTGCATTAGTTATTACGAAGCAATTGTATCCGGTACTTTAGGTACCTAACCTATCTTCTAGAGGAGTAGCCCCTTCGCCCGCGCCGGGTTCCACATGCTCTGGAACCTGTCCCCCCTCACTCCGTGCCCTCTTTGCCCTTTCCCTCGTCCCTTTACTCTTTTCTTAACCCTTCCTTTTTCTTTGACTGTGATCTTAAATATTACATCTTCATCGCATCGTATCGTAATCGCATATTATTATCAACTCCCCCCCCCTTTGGAGGTCGCGCAGTGTTTGGAGAAGGTTGCTGTTGGTTGAACGGATATAGCAGCAGTATAAGTTGAAGAAGTAGAGTTGAGAGAAGGAATAAGTAGGAAGTTGATAAGGTTCTTAAGGGAAATGTGAGTTAAAATCTTTTTTATTTTTTTTTTAATCATTTTGATCTACGTATCATTTTTGCATTCTGCAAGAAATGACCCGGCGCGCGCAAATGGTGTGTGTGGTACAGCGACAAGTCTAGGTCCAGAAAATCGACCTATCTATTTTTTTATTATTATTCTTCATGTTGTGCGACAAACAACTCCTACACAGCATCCTACGATAACGGCGATGACGGCGACAATAATAACGATTATTATTTATGCGATTTGATTGCGCGCGCAACTTTAACAATCTTAAACTATGCGCCGCGACAAAGACCCCGCAGATATCTATTTTTCTCTTATACGCGCCTATTTTGCGACTCATGGACTTAACGACTACTTCTTAATGCGCCGACTCCAAAACAATTTAGAGACATTTTTGTCTCTCGGTATTCAGCAGAAGGTATCGAGTAATTTCCGAATATACGGATTATAATATCTAGCGACAATGTGATTCCATCATTACTGGCCTGATAATCTCGGCGCGAGCGGTTCGATTAGTTTGCGCATAACCGACTATCCGTCAACCCGATCCTCTTACTACCTCCCGACAACCAATGTTCCAAGAGAATTCGCCTCCGATCAGATGCTATCTATTATAGTAACGAGAAAATCGACTCATATATTTAAAATATTGCCATACGTACGATCTAATATCGAGACGCGCAAGTCAAGGAAGATTGGTTTCGAAACTATTCGATAAAACGTAGTTACAATTCTTTAAAAGACTACATTCGACTAGAATCTCATATCGATCGGGCAGGTTGGGTTGTCTATCTCGCATTTTGTGTCGGGTATCACAAACCCAAACGTCTGTAACCAAAAGCAATTCGACCTGCAGATTCTGGAAAACCACTCAACTATACCTGGCGCTCATCCGTTTAGTTTGCGAAACCATACCATTCCTCGTGGGGTATTTTATCCGATGAGAAATTGCACGTGGCGGTACCTTATTACCATTTTGGGTTGCATCCAAATTGATTAATGTCTACCTTTTATAATATCAGTGGATGAATATCCTAGTGGCAATACCTACTACATACGAATAACCCCCGTTACTCAAGGAAAACTTGTGACCTGGACAAATTTGGATTCGTATTTCTGACGAAATGCCCACTTCTATTTCGATTGAAGACTGGCTGCCGTTGAACAAGAATACTAACATACCACTACCACATCGCTGCAAACGGGTCATTCAAGAGTGGACAGCGGAAGATAAAATTTATGTGAAGTGTTGTGCTGATAATGGAACTACACAGACTCACAGACTAGTTAAAATGTCTTCTCTATCTCGTCGAGCCTGTTACAAGTGTGGCAATGTTGGCCATTATGCCGAGGTTTGCTCCTCTGCTGAACGCCTTTGCTACAACTGCAAACAGCCAGGTAAACCTCCACCCCCTTAATAGAGTTTTCGATCTTTAGCTAACAGCTTTTGCCCAGGACACGAGTCTAACCAGTGCCCTCTCCCCCGTACTACCGAGGCGAAGCAGTGCTACCACTGCCAAGGGCTTGGACACGTCCAGGCTGACTGTCCTACTCTGCGCTTAAGCGGTGCTGGTGGGAATGGTCGTTGTTACAACTGCGGTCAGCCAGGCCATCTAGCCCGAGCTTGCCCTAACCCTGCTGGTGTTGGAATCGGACGTGGTGCTCCGGTCGGCCGTGGTGGCTACGGTGGTTTTAGTCGGGGCGGTTTCGCCGGTGGACCTCGACCGGCTACCTGTTATAAATGTGGCGGGCCGAATCACTTTGCGCGCGACTGTCAAGCTCAGGCTATGAAGTGCTATGCTTGTGGGAAACTCGGTCACATCTCGAGAGACTGCACAGCACCTAATGGTGGCCCTCTAAACACTGCTGGCAAGACATGCTACCAGTGCGGCGAAGCTGGCCACATTTCCCGCGACTGCCCTCAAAAGACCACTAACGGCGAAGTGCCGGCTGAGGTTGAGATCCCCGCTGCTCCGGCTATCCCCCCGGTAGCATAAGAATATCGCAAATTATGCGGTATTCGATCTGGCTTAGTTTAATGGCCAGCATCTGTCGACCGGGTAGCTATTTCGACAGCACTCCCGAACGAATTTGATTGCTTTAACTGTTACACCAGCCATCTCAAAAGGATAAATTCTGTCCGCGAGAATCAAGTTACCTAGACAAAATCTCCTTGAAGGAGGCCTTACAAAACTTTGGATAATCATATTTTCCTTACATTTGCATCTTGAATTATTAAAATTTAAGCATAACGAGCATTTATCTCTTGCCTGATTTACTACAACTACCATTTTTACTGCCATCTATCCCTTCAAATATTTCATCGCATCACCTATTTATCGGTGTCTGGGTCCTCGGCTATCATAAGCTCCTACTGTTTGAAAAGCGTGAGTCATACTAGATTTCTCACGAGCTTCTTGGAATCGACCTGGGAGTTTACCTCTTCTCCCAATTTCAAACTCCTATTTTTTTCCCCCGTCTTTCTATCCCCTTGTGTTCTTTTCCGGCATGACTCATGGCGTACATGATACGATACGGTTATACCTCTCCATTACGCGCAATATTAATGCGGGCGGTTAATATTCCTTGACGGATTGGGTCCACGTACAGACCATTTTGACCGATCGGATCAAATCATTCTTCAGATACCCAATTTTCGCCCTCCTGTATTATGACTAGCAAAGATTGAGGAGAGTGAGGGAGGAGTGGCATTTTAACGAGAAAAAGGAGGGCGGGCTAAAATCTGTGTGCATCGTCGCAAGCAGTTCTTTTGAGTACGTGACTGGGGAGGACAAAACCACAAGCGAACGACACGAAGCTCAAGATTCGAAACTCGAAACTCGCAAGGTACTTGGCTGCAGCAGACTTGGTTGGATGCGGGCTATGTTGAGTAAGGCCTACCTCCGTAGAGAGATCTTAGAGAATAAGGTCTTTTAGGGGAGAATGTCAAAACAAAGGGCAGATGTGAAGTGAGTAAGTGGGGACGTGACCAACTTGACAATAGCACGAGGAAAAGAAGAGGACAAAAAAAAAGCATCCAGTGTTTGAACTAATGTTTAAGAGGATTGCAATGGAGGGGATCACCGTCAAAATAAAAAAAGGGGGGTAGTTAGTTGAGGAAGTCGGAATCTTCGTTGCCAATAGGTCAAGTCAAATCAAGTTTATCGAGTTATATTATATCGTAAAAATATTATGTGTGAAGTCAGTACCACTTAAAAAGAAAATCAATATTATTCAAATATATTTTTCCATATCTTTCTTGTCCGAAGTCCTCTCCGGGATTATTAAGTGTCTTTTTTAACAGTCGCCTACATCACGTACCCCAGGTCGAGACTTTACTTAGCCCCTCAGGAAAGGATGGAGTCTTTGAATAAAGTTGAAGCAAATTGCGGATATAGTGCTAAAGAAGGAACATGGGTTTCGTACCATGCCATTATACGATATTCTATTCGTGTCGTTGGGAGCAATGAAGCGATAAAAAGCCTATTTAGTCTACATGTATAACAAGCAAGCTAATACGAATAAATCAACTACCGGCCATCATTCCTAGACAATTGATAGACATGCCATGTCATTTGGCACCCTTGCTTGATTCGCGGATTCTAACTCGATATGTCCTCATGGCTAGAGCTATATGGGTTAGCATGGAATCCCACAGCGTAACGCTGATACATGCGTGATGCTGGATAGGACTGGATGGCTTGTCTGGGTGGTCTAGGTAAATCCTACGAATCGTGTTGATAAGCTGGCTAACTTCTAGTACTGACCGATTTTCTCGCATTTACCTAACCTAGTGAAATGACTTGGTGAGGGGTACGAGTTAATTGATATTGGAGTTGAAACTGGGAAAAGGAGTATAGGTTAGGCATTGTCTAGTTTAGCGACGAGTATATTGAAAGGATTTCCATATAATGTTCAATTTCCCTACCATCAACTCATAGACATATGATTCATGACTCGGCGTTGCTAGTTCTATCTCTGACCCAAACCTCGCCTATGGGATCTTCATGATCTTGGACACATTTCCATTCACCAATACCATAAGACTCAGGGGCTACGCGCTGCCCGCGTCCGCCACCACCAATAATGAGATTCCCGGGACGGTAGGTGTTATCTTGTTTCATGCGTCGGATTACCGAACCGTGTATTTTGGCGGTATGAGGAATATCTCGCACTTCACCGCATGGGAGCGGCCAACGTATTGGCTTCCACGATCCGTCTGGTTGTAGATCCATTCTCCGGAATGGCATATACTCCACTAGAGCATCAATGTTAGCTTTTATCTTCTATTGGCTTTATATATATAGGGTATTGCATAGATCTAGGTATACGAGAGCGGCGAGCGAGTAAAGGAGTAGGGAGGTAGCGTACTTATATTCCAGGTCATCACTTGACCTTTAGTTAAGCCAGACGCAAACTCCAGAGAGTCGTGTATTCTGGCTAAATGGGCTTTATGAAGCATCTGATGGAATGGCCGGACTTTCTGTTCGCTTTGCTCTTTCTTTTCTTCGTCGCCTATAAAATTGAAGTGATCCCAATGCGTAGGTTGGATGTCAAGGCTGGATGGAGCTTGGCTCGTTGGACTTGACTTGTCAACGCGAATGTCTGGAATAGCTCTGTCGTGGTGGGCATTAGTGTCAGGCTCTTCGGAAGTTTCGATGACACCCATCTCAACTAGCTTCTCCGGGTCAAAAGTAAGACCTGCTCGTTGTGCTTCTCTGATCATGTAGGCAAGGGGTATATGGCTCGCAGATTTAGTGTCCGGCATGATCTCCCATCCACCTCCAACGTCGCCATGGCCGCCGGCAAACCTATCTTGACTTTAGTTGCTATTATCTTCAGGCATTATTTGGTGTTATTGAACTCACCAGATCTCGTCGATATCTTGTTCATCATCATCCGAATCCTCGTCAATGTCCGTCATATTGGCAATTCCCGGCTTATCATCACCGATTTGGCTCGTTCTGTCAACAGAGCTTCTCGTTGCTCGGGACCGGGAACGGGAATGGGGCCGGAACGTATGTTCATCAGGGGGGGCTAAGGTTTCGCGTCGCCCTCTATCTGGCATGCTACTAGGTGTCAACCCCAAGGCCGTACCTCGCCTTGTGCGATACTTCTCGTGCATAACTTCGTGCAAGTTCCTATGTGCTTTGTGGTCCTTAATAGCCCCTTGGTAAATAAGGTCCTGTCTGAACTTTGCGCGACGTTCATCTATGGATACACAATGTCGAATGACCTATGAGTAGCAGTGAGTCAAGCGAACGATAACAATAGTTACTACGTAATTTGACCTACTTTGGCGCTACTTCTCGCAGTATATGGCATTTTCGACCTTTGCATCCACGCAGCCTCGAATCGAGGAACGGAGTTGACAGTATCGAATAGTCCCAAAAACCGGATTCTCTTCACAGGGCGGCTGAATGTCTCTCGAAATCCTTTCATGAAGCGATACATCTCCTGTCGTTGGGCCTGATGTTCTTCGGTCTGGTCAGACTGGCGACTCTGCCACTGAGAAAATGCTTTCCAGGCGAAGGACACCATCTCTTCATTTCCATGCGAAAGTAAACCGATATAGTCAAGCATCTCCGCTAGGAACCGGGCTACATAGGCTCCTCGGGAGAAGCCGAAAAAGTAGATTTCGTCACCTGGCTGATAGAAACGCATGAGGAATCGATATCCACCTACTACATGGTGGTCGAAGCTTGAGCCGACGGCAGAGTCCTTGGCCTTCAAGTACCATGATCGGATTCTAGCACTTAGACTTGTGTGGGATAGCGAGTTAGACACGACATATGTCCCTATCCCCGGTTGATAGTAGTGATCTAATCTCACAGTTAGCGAGGTGGTATGGAAGTCTGCATGCCTTCGGAACGGATCTAAGATATATACATTGGCTACCGGATTCCCGATCCAAACATCTAAATATCTTCAAGATGTTACTGTCACTGTCGTCACCTCTAAACTTATTGCCTGTGCCATCGAAACATAGCACAAGCTTTTGGGGAGTACGAGTCTCTTTTGCTGTATCCATCGTTGTCTATGCAGGAGTATGGTAACCTAGATTTCTATCAAGAATTGAGGACGTTGTGACATGCCCTTTTGAATCCTCGCGACCCGTCAGATAACGCCCCTCGGGTGCTAAGTGATATCGTTCCATTATAAAAGGGCAGACTTAGGAGAGTGCTACACAGCACAGGTTGATGCCGAGCGACCCACCAGAAGTCTCTAGGTTATGTATACAGCGAGAAGCTAATGCAACTGCTCTAAGATCACCGTACATACGAAACAATTTCGCCAAGCCAAATAGGCGTTCGGTAGTAAATTATTGGATCATCGGGAGGCTGTCTCGGCGAGGACGTAATGGTAACTATGTCCGAACTATTAGTATAAATGATCCCTTAAAATCACTAGGTCGATCATAGTTAAAAAGCATGTCTACGTATGCTCGGAAACCAAGTCGTGGCTGACAGCCACCTATTCAACTTGAATGGGTACCTAGCTATAGTTCTCTACTGCTGTTGAGAGGGATATTTTGTCAAGGTGAGAACTATCTACAAACTCAATAAGTTCTCTAGTCAGATAGCTAAGCTCAACTGCATAATCAACTGCATAAGATTGCAATATACTATTAACTGGCAAGGTCTAATTGGTTATTTAGTATATATGAGCTGACATCTTACATCTCGTAATGTATTATTGGTGGGACTACTAGACTATACTATTTCATTGGCGTAATACTAGGTATAACAAACGTTGATCAATACCAATTCTAGTTGTTCAGCTCTATGTGAAGGGTTACGAAATGTGGCTAACCGCATCATGTTACTGATTGGAATCTGCGAGTACGTCCACTAGGGTTGTTTGCTTTTCTATCAAGGAAATGTAATTTATTCAAGTCTTAAGACAGTGTAGTTGCTATTTTGTTAAAATAATTATAGAACTGATTTATTAAATATATGACCTAGTTTAGGGGCGGCAGCATGAACGCCACCAGGTGCGCCAAATGTCAATATTTACGTCAAGCGTAATTTCTAGGCGTTGTAAGGGCGGTGAATTAATAATATGATTGTTACTCGCTTCTATCTGATACCCCGCTCGTTATGCATTAGGTACTGATTGTGTCTCTGCTGTTGTCACACTCTTAATGGGATAGGCCATGTTATATGAGGCTTGCATTGGTTCTAAGGAGAGTTGACCTACGTGGGTATTCGGTTCGGATAGTTGCACATGTAGTCCGAGAATATTATATCCAAACACAAGATGTTCTTCCGATTGAAATCCCTCTCCGAGTCGGCTAGCCATGTTTGTATTATTACCAAAGCAAATCTGGTTTATGTTAAGTAGTCTCTAGAACTCATAGTCTATTGAAAGCTATTAGCTATGCTCGACACTTATTTCTGAAAGTTGACTCTTACAAGCAAACCACGATGGGAGACACGATAACAGGCAACGAGGTTCATGGAACTAACGGTAGTAGACCTCGCTATGTCGATTCTAACAGCTCTACTACTATGAGCAAGTCTTCAGAATCCTCATCTGGACCTTCTTCTAAGGAGAAGCCCGAACGTTTTCCAAAGGCCGACCGTGAAGGTGTCTCAACTGTCTTTGCCCAATTTGGACAATTTCTAAACGCTTCACGACGACCTCTCCCCATTCAAAACGGCGATGGCACTTATAGTACGACGATTAAAAGGACAGGATTAAAGAAGGATTTGAAGTATCTTCGTCTGAAAGGTGTGTCACCATAAACAACTGGAAAACAGTATTTAGCTAAATATTTATAACAGATGTGAAGACAGTCCTAGACCTGGCACGAAACAAGCTTAAAGGAGAACAGCTTGTAGACGATAAGACGATGATAATGGAGCGCGTCATCCAGCTTGTTGCTGGACTACCTCATAGATCACAACTCAGAGAGGAGCTCACCAATACATTCTTGAACGAACTTTGGTACACGTTAGACCACCCACCTCTATTATATATGGGCGAGAAACACGAATACAGGATGGCAGACGGGTCATGGAACAACCCAACGAACCCTCAACTTGGAGCGGCCGGATCAAGATATGCCAGGAGTTGTCGCCCAGGCATTGTACCCCTAGGAGCCATGCCTGACCCGGGTCTCATTTTCGAATCGGTCATGAAGAGGACTAAATACCGAAAGCACCCGAACAATGTCTCTTCGGTGCTTTGGTATTGGGCAACTATCATCATTCATGATCTCTTCTGGACAGATCATACTGATATGAGCAAGACCAAGACCTCTTCGTACTTGGATCTTTCCCCTCTCTACGGAAGCAATCAGGCTATGCAGGATTCCGTAAGGACCTTCAAGGATGGAATGATGAAACCCGACACTTATGCGGACAAGCGGCTTCTTGGGTCACCTCCTGGAGTTAGCGTTATTCTAATCATGTTCAACCGTTTCCATAACCACGTAGCAGCAAACCTAGCTACGATTAACGAGGGTGGTCGTTTTACGCCTCCGCGCGCAGGACTAAGCGAAGAGAAGGCTGCGGCTGCATGGAAGAAATATGACAATGATCTTTTCCAGACGGCCCGACTTGTCACCTCTGGATTGTACATCAATATCACATTGATTGACTACGTAAGAAATATTGTCAATCTCAATCGGAGTAACACTACATGGACTCTTGACCCCCGCGCAGAGATGGGCCACGATGTTGGCACCAAGTCTGGGTCTGAGCGTGGTACTGGTAGTATGGTTTCAGCCGAGTTTAACCTTTGCTACAGGTAAGTAATACAAACAGACTGCCGATCCTCCAGTTACAGTTACTCAATAATCTGTAGGTGGCACTCATGTATCTCAGACAAAGACGACCAATGGCTCCAGGGGTTCTTTCGCGAGCTGTTTCATAAGGATCCATTAGAACTAAGTCATCAGGACTTGATTATGGGCTTTGCCAAGTTCGATAGCGGTATTCCAGATGATCCTGCTGAGAGAGTATTCGGGGGCTTCAAGCGAAATTCCGATGGTAAATTCAGCGATGAGGATCTTGTCGGGTGTATCTCCGACGCTATCGAAGACTGTGCAGGAGCATTTGGTGACCGTAACGTACCAGAATCAATGAAACCCGTCGAAATATTAGGTATCCTTCAGGGCCGAAAGTGGAACGTTGCAGGCTTGAACGAGTTCCGCAAGCATTTTGGACTAAAGCCGTATGAGAAGTTTGAAGACATCAACTCTGACCCTGAAATTGCTGATTCACTCCGCCATTTATATGAACATCCTGATTTCGTCGAGCTCTACCCGGGAATTGTTGCCGAGGAGGCAAAAGAGCCAATGGTTCCTGGAGTTGGAATTGCTGTATGTTTACCTATTTGTGGTATACAATTATGAGAGTACTAATATTGATCAGCCTACTTACACGATTTCTCGGGTCATTCTTTCTGATGCTGTCTGTTTAACTCGAGGAGACCGCTTCTACACTACTGACTACCACCCACGTGGTCTCACATCTTGGGGATACAATGAAGTTGCGTATGATCTGAACATTAATCAAGGCTGTGTATTTTATAAGCTGTTCACACGAGCCTTCCCGAATCACTTCAGAGGAGATTCAGTTTACGCCCATTACCCCATGGTCGGTATGTTTACCACTTCTCGGATACATTATAATTGATAAATGTGAAAGCTAACTAAAATGTTCAGTTCCAAGTGAAACCAAGATGATATTGACTAATTTAGGACGAGTACAAGACTTCAACTACGATCGACCTTCACTTATACCACCTCCTATTATCGTCACGACCTACAGTGGGGCGCAACATATACACGATAATCAAGATAAGTATAGTACCATAGGAAATGAAGGACTCTCATACCTCATGGGCCATAGCGGGAAACGCTTCTTGAATTCGAGAGACTCACCTTCCTATACTGGTCAGACAGAACTTGCACCCGATCAGTTGTACAAAGGGGACTGGCATTCCCAAATCAAGAAATTTTACTCTCATATCACGGACCAACTCATAAAAGAGAAGACCTACAAGCTGGCGGGTCAGAATTTTGTGGATATTGTCCGTGATGTTGGAAATCTTGGACCAGTACACTTTACTTCTCGTGTATTCAATCTGCCGCTCAAGACAAAGGAGAATCCGAATGGCATCTATAGCGAGCAGGAACTATACTTGGCTCTTTCTGTGGTGTTTATCTGTATCTTCTCTGACATCGATCCCATGAAGGCATTCCCAATGCGAAAGGCGGCAAAGGCTATTGCTGGCCAATTAGGTAAATTGATTGAAGATAACGTGAAGACGGTGACGGGCTTTGGAATTAGCGGGCTGTTGTTTGGGTCAAATAAGAATGACCCATTGGCATCGTACGGCACTAATTTGGTCAAAGGTCTGTCCAAAGCTGGTATGAATAACTATGACATTACATGGACCCAGATTCTACCTACAGCAGCGGCATCTGTGCCGAATATCTCAGAAGTGGTACGCCTCGAAGACCCTAGAATCATCATTATAATAGTAACTGACGCTCAAATAGTTCGCTCAAGCCGTAGACTACTACTTGTCCTCGGAAGGATCCAAGTATATCCCTGAGATTCATAGCATCGCGAACAATCCGTCTTCGAGCGAAACTGACGCGCTGGTGCTCGGATACTGTATGGAAGGTATCAGGCTTTCGGGAACATTTGGCTCGTATCGTCGAGCAGCGGCCGGGGATACTATCATAGAGGACGACGGTCGCGAGGTATCGATCAGTATTGGCGACCGTATTTTTATTAGCTCTGTAAGTGGAATGCCCAAGCAACTTGATAAAGAATTAAAGCATAGCTGACCTGAATTTGCAAAGACCGGCGCGGCTAAGGACGCTGAACATTTCGCTGATCCCGACAAAGTGAACCCACGTCGTCCACTGGACGCTTATATTCACTTCGGGCTTGGACCGCAAATCAGTCTTGGGCGCGACGCCGGCCAAGCAGGGCTTACTGAAATGTTCCGGTCAGTATTCAAATTGAAGAATTTGCGGAGAGCACCTGGGCCTCAGGGTGAGCTTAAGAAAGTCCTTCAGCCTGGAGGCCTTTATATGTATATGAGAGAGGACAGGGGAGCATACTTTCCGTTCCCGTGCACGATGAAGATATGCTACGATGACTAGATGACTAGTTCGGGGATGATGTGTGCGTGGAGAGTTGTAAACGAGGGAGTCGATGCTTCATTAGAGATATATGAAACATACACCTCCGTTATCTTCTCTCAGCTACGTCTAATTCAGAAAGGAGTTATGGATACTGGTCTCTTATAAGCGGTTATTATTTATGATGTAAATTGTTGTCCCAGTTCTAAATTGTCAGGGTTTTTAATATAGCAATGGAGCATTCTAAAATTTACTGCCCCGAACACAATAACGTATTATCCCATTTAACTTTCATGTCGTTCGAAGTACTCGTAAGCGAGGTTGAAAAGCAAGTATGCACATTCGAGACCTACTCTCCTTAAGTGTACGCTTACAGCCGGATAGGAAAATAAAAACCGAGCTTACATGGCTTCTAACCTATCAGAGTAAGGCAGAACGTAATGACGGCGGCGTGAGACACACAAAGAGAGTTTTCCACCCTGCCATGTGCAAGACATGGAAGTCATATCTAAAAAGAGGTATATATTAACTAGTTACCTAGATATATCTTGAATGTATGAATACATCATTCGCAGGGGAGAGGTTACATCCTTGTCAATGAAATGCATACCCCACAGACAAGCCAGATCCCTTTCTAGTCGGTAATGTGAGAGATATATATTATATTGAGGAGCCTTTTTGATGGCTGACCCACAAGTTGGGAGGCCGCCCTCCTATGTATTGATGTTCCCTGCGTGGAGCACGGTTCCTTTTTTACTAGTTAGTTTAAATACACATCCGAGTACATCCCTAACTATTAATTGTACCATGATGATGATGTTTTATATATGTTGTGACTTAGACCCCGTTTCTTCATAACTTGCCCACCTTTGAACCCCCCGGAGCTGATAGCTGAGCAGAGCCTTGCTAGATCCGGTGCGCGAATTATGTCAAGCTCAATTTTCAAAGAATGCAGGTTAATTGGCACCGCCTCTTTACATCTCTCTAGGGTTCCTGGCGCTTGAAATCGGCGAAAAAACAACAACATGTGATATGCGATTATTGGAGCTTAACGGAGCTTCGAGTATGTGTAATTAAGTTATACTGTGAAGAAGATGCGAAGACGTCTAACAACTAACAGTGCGACATCCTGTTTTCCTGCATGTCATCAACAGCTTTATTCTCCCACTTCATCGTTCTCATCAACTCCTATTAGACACCTACCTAGCTTAGATAGATAACAATATCTGATAATATAAATTGGTAGTTAACTCAGTCAGTAACCTAGACCTTCACCTCAATTGACCGACTTTCTGTTACATTCTCGGGGCTTTTCATTCATCTCGTCTTCCTCGTGTGGTGCATGTGCATCGACTTACACACTCTCATATTTTCTTTCCGAAATGGACGAACCTGACCTTAAACCTGGCGTAAAATGGGACGAGGAGGAGGCTGTCCGTCCTACTCGTGGACTCCGTCGTGCACAATCTAGCGGCTCAATGTCTATTCGTAGCGTGCGCTCACGACGTGAAGTTGATCCATCTATCATCCTTCCTATCCAGTACCGCACCGTGTAAGTGGCATTATTTACTAATTCAACAATAATAGATTGCGTGTAGTTTCTAATATCGAGATTCTAGTTCGTACCAGATCGAAGAATCCAAACAGAAGAATGTCGTACAGCTATCCGAGGCGAAAGATAAAGCTACTAAGGGTAAAGGGGTCATACTTTAAGCATTGCACTCAGAGCGCTTACTAACATTGGATCACATAGATCTATCTGAGCTCGAATGGCACACGATATCGACTGAAGAGGCCCTCCGACGTCTCAGCGCATCGATGACTGAGGGTCTCTCAACCGAACAAGTTACTCGTAGAATGAAAGAATACGGGCGAAATGCCCCATCTCCCCCGGAATCACGTACCATTCAGAAATATTTTGGTTACTTCTTTAAAGGATTCGGCCCTATACTTCTGCTTGGAGCTATTCTGGTTTTCATCTCGTGGAAACCGCTCGGCCAACCTCCATCGTTGGCTAATCTGGTAAGTAATAATCTAGGACGGGACCTAATTCTTCTAGTATTTCTGACCTTCGCTCTTAGGCTTTGGCAATAGTTCTAGTTGCAGTATTCTTCATCCAGGCTGCATTTAATATGTTCCAGGACTGGAGCTCATCTCGTGTCATGAGTTCTATCAAGAACATGCTTCCTGAAGACTCCCTAGTCATCCGAAACAGTATTCAGGCCTCCCTCGATGCACAAGAGCTCGTACCGGGCGATATAGTGTGCATTAAGGCTGGAAACAAATTGCCGGCTGATATGCGCTTCCTCCAAGTTTCTAGCGATGCTAAGTTTGATAGATCTATTCTAACCGGAGAGTCTTTACCTCTCGCAGCAACTGTAGACTCGACAGACAATAACTACTTAGAAACTCGCTGCATTGGCTTGCAGGGTACCCATTGCGTATCTGGATCCTGTATGGGCTTGGTCGTAGCCACTGGTGACCGCACAGTATTTGGTCGCATCGCAGCTTTAACCAACGAACCAAAAGTTAAACTGACTACTTTGGAAAAGGAGGTTTTATACTTCGTCGTCATCATCTGCTCTATCATGCTCATGATGATTACCATAGTACTGATTGTCTGGTTAGTGAAGTATAAATCTATCATCAATCTTCAGTGCTAACAATACTTTAGGGGTGCTTGGCTTAGAAAGGTCCATCCAAATTGGATTAACGTCCCGAATCTGATTGTCGGGTGCGTCAGCGTAGCTATCGCTTTTATACCTGAAGGGTTGCCTATCGCGTTGACCGCCGGTTTGACGATTACCGCGAACCTGATGCGCAAGCATAAAGTTCTATGCAAGTCGCTAAAGACAGTCGAGACCCTGGGGTCTGTGTCCGTCATCTGCTCCGACAAGACAGGGACCCTTACCGAGGTAAAAAACGAGTCGACGTCGACGCCAATATTTCCATTGGTTCTTAACTGATTTTGTTTAGAACCGAATGACTGTCACCGAGTGCACTATTGGGACTCACACCATTACAGTTGAGGCGGCCGAGGACGAGTTAGATACGAGCACGGCACCGGCCATTGCTGGCATGGTAACAACAGGCGTAGATCAAGTGCGTGCCATCGCTGGACTCTGTAACGCAGCCGAGTTTGACGCCGCGACCATGGATTTACCTATCGAACAGCGCCGTGTTTTTGGTGACGCTACCGACCAGGCAGTATTGAGATTCTCTGAACGGTTCGGCTCAGTGCAACAGCTACGCCAATCCTGGCAGAAGACGTATGAACTAGCTTTTAATAGTAAGAACAAGTTCATGATCAGGACATTTTCCATGTTTAGGAAGGATTGTCTAGAAGCTACTCTATCAGAGGCCGAGGCGGAAAATTTCAATTCTGGCGACACGTAAGAGGTTCGAAACGCCTTTGAAAGATTCAATACTAACTTATACCAGATTGTTAACTATAAAGGGGGCCCCTGATGTCCTTATTGGCCGATGCTCCTCCTTCGTTAATAATGCAGGCGATGTACATCCCTTCGACGACGATATGCGAGCATCGTTTGATAACATGAAGAACGCGTATAGCAGCCAGGGGAAACGTTGCATTTTACTTGCTCGCAAGGTCATTCGCCAAGACGAGCTACAATATCAATCCGGAACAACTCAATTTGAGGATGATATTGTTACGCATGCTAAGTCGGACTTGACCTTAGTTGGTCTTGTAGCTATTGTCGATCCTCTGCGCCCAGAAATCCGCGAAGTCGTCTCGACGCTGCGCGGTGCCGGTATAAGGGTATTCATGGTAAGTGAGGCCTAGTAACCGGGTATTATACCCCTGCTAACGATATGCAACATGAAGGTGACTGGGGACTTTGCTCTTACAGCTCTTGCGATTGCTCAGGAGGCCGGCATCGTAAGTAGTCCTACTCCATTGGTTCACAATGTCTCCTCGCTCCCTAGGGAGGAGGTAGAAGATGAAACGAAGGCTTCCAACGCCCGCTCATCGATTCTTATTAGCGGACCGGAACTTCTGGGCCTGAACGAATACCAATGGAAAGTATTGACAGAGTATGAAGAGATTGTCTTTGCTCGCACGACTCCGGAGCAGAAACTACGTATCGTGAAAGAGTTCCAGACTGACGGCGTAGTGGCCATGACTGGAGATGGTGTGAACGATGCTCCGTCTTTAAAGGCTGCTGACGTCGGTATTGCTCTTGGAAGCGGTTCCGACATTGCCATCGAGGCAGCTGACATGGTACTGCTCGACTCATTCTCGTCTGTTGTCGAGGCGGTGCAATATGGTCGGGTGGTGTTTGATAACCTGAAGAAAGTGATCTGCTACTTGCTTCCAGCTGGAAGTTTCGCTGAGTTCTGGCCAGTAATGACCAATGTTATCTTTGGAATCCCACAGATCCTCTCGTCCTTTCTCATGATTATTATCTGGTAAGCATTATTTGAGTTGAAATAATAGTTATAGGTAAATATTCTGACACTATTTAGCTGTTTCACAGACTGCGCTGCCGCGACAATACTCTCCTACGAGAAACCGGAGGCTGATGTCCTGTTGCGCAAACCACGTAACGTCAAGAAGGACCGCTTGGTCGATTGGAAACTTGTTATCCACGCGTATGGTGTTCTCGGCATGATTGAGACTATCGCTTCCTTCGCGATGGCTTACTGGTATCTGGAGAAGAATGGAATACCCTTCCGCGTGCTATGGTTTTCCTTTGGAGATCTCCCGGATTGGATCGACGAAGAATATTATGCGCAAAAACTAAATGAAGCATCTTCCATTTACTTCGTTAATCTTGTTGTCATGTATGGAATCCGACTAAAATATCATAGGGGTGAAATCAGCTAACTTAGTATAGGCAATGGTTCAACTTGCTCGCAGTACGCACGCGGCGATGGAGTATTTTCCAGCATCCTCCCATCTTCAATAAACACACACGAAACCTATATATTTTCCCAGCAGTTATATTCGCTCTGTGCATGGCTATCCTATGGCTTTATATCCCTCAGCTGCAGTCGGTTTTGGGAACTTCGCCTGTTCCGGTGGAACACTGGTTTCTACCCTTTGCTTTCGGTCTGTTTATCCTGATATTCGACGAGATACGCAAGTTTCTTATACGAAGATACCCTAACGGAATATTGGCTAAGATCGCTTGGTGATATATAATATTGGAATTATACTAGATTGGGGGGTTTAAAGGGGAGTAGGTGTTTTTATGAGATGATGAAGACTTTTAGGAAAGCTATGGTGGTTCCATGGTAACAGACCTATATGCTAATTACAGATAGTATTATTCTTCAACTTATTCGTATCATGCTTTATTAGCATCTATTTATATCTACAATATTTATCTCAATGTTGATAGTCAACTGAGCCTGACCACCAGCATATTCCGACACATTTTTCTCTGATCCAGGCGCTCATATATCATGCTCTCGACTTTGGATGCATATATTGATTAGCAACAATCAAATAGCCACACCATCTCAACGCCCTCCATATGCTAGTCTATATACTATACCCACGAGTTAAAAACCCAATGGTGTTCTAATGCACTACTAAAAACACACTTCCTACCCCTTTCGTTACATCCGCACCACCAATTTCTTGCCTTTCAAGTTCCCCTTTTTCAACATCTCAAGGCCCCCCTGAATCGAATGTAAGCCTCCGTCAAGCAAATGTAGCTCGGGCAAAATAATCCGGCCCCCTTCTAACAGCTTTCCGAGTTCTTCAGTATAACGGACGTTGCTCTTATCGAGGACGAACTGCTTCATCTCAACCGTATGCACTTCAACGTTCTCGGGGACTATTTGAGAACCTGACATCATGGCTAGCGGTGCGAAGGCGACGGGTTTGGTTTTCGATACGGAATCGAGCGCTAGGTTTGCTGTTTTAGGTCCTACTAAGTCGATTGCCCGCGTGACATTGTCGCTGGTGATAGATCGAATTTCGTCCACAACTTGTTCATCCGACTTTCCGTCTCTCATCACCACATGGTTCGCACCTAAGCGCTCTGATAACGGCTTTGTTTCCACGGAATTGACGGTTATCACTTTAATCCCGCTGAGCCGCGCAATCTGAGTAGTAAATTGGCCTGTGACAGTAGAGCCACCCCAGATCAAAAGCCATTGTTCCTCTTCGTTATCCACAGGTTGTTGCGGGAACGGTACGCCTAGCCACTTCCATAATGTCATAGATGCAGTTAAAGCTGCGACACCCAGACATGCTGCGGCCTCAATGGGTACTCCTAATGGAATGGGAAGCACAGTATGCGAGGGTACGACCACATACTCCTGAAAACAGCCAGCACGAACGTCCTTATAATACGTACTGGTCCAGACATAGTCGCCCTGCTTAAAATGAGTAACGGCGGAACCGACTTGAGCTACCACACCAGACATTTCTCGTCCCGTAACCTAGATGCCCTTGTAAGTCATTATCGTCTAGCGAGTAAGGAGGGGTAAGCCTACCCATGGAAATTCAGGCAAACAGAAATTATAGTCAACGGATTTCCAGTCGATAGGATTCAGGCCGACGTAGTGTCCTCGAATCATAATCTCATCGTCCCCGACCGTCGGCACCGGGAAGTCATGGCGAATCTCATATTCGCCTTTACGAGCAACGACAAGGGCTTTCTGCATACCGGGTACAGCGAACTCGGCGACCGAAACATTAGCAGATTCATCTGTCGTCGTTGTCGGCGTGGAAGCTTTTCGGATACCGTCTATTAAGTTCGATTGGGATTTCTCATTCAAGCTCGATTTCGTTCTTATCTTTCGTAGGAGTGTACGAACTGTTTTCCACGAGTTTCTGCCGACGTGGGTATGTCTGGGTTGCGTTTCCGTCATAGCTGCGATGATGCCGAGTATGTTGCGTGTAAGTATACAGAGCAATTCTATCTCACAGGCACTTATTTCAACTAGTATATCATAGCTATTTTGACATATAAACGCAACCCGACCTTGCGATGTCGATAATTAATGTACTTTTTCTTAAACCTTTTGCCATTAATAATTATTTACAGCTACCGGGACTGGCGGGTCTCTTGTTACATGGCCAGGGGACTTATCAAACCCGATCCGGACCAATGTGGTGAATGTGTTGTCGCACGCCATCAGCACGCCATCGACTAGGGTGGCCTGCTTACATATGTAGAAGGCAAAGGGTTCCGTGGGGTGGAGTAGATATCTTTCCGATTCGGCCAGGCGGAGACATTTTGATAATTGGTCGATACGAATGGTACGCCAATATATAAATATCGATGTTAGTTACTGATTCCAAGTCAGCTCCGAGTCCGGTACCGTGGGGCGGGTGCATGAGATTGCGGGCGGCTGGTGTAGCTTTGACTATCACGTTACAAATTCAATCGTCATCTTATTAGAAAACATATTTGACTAAGCTATATTAGAAATGATATTCTAGTTAGTGTTATGGTTAAATAGAAAAGAAACGGGTAGTGCGGTGTAGAATAAAGACTTAGAATAAAGACTAACAAATAAGACGCTCTACCCCTTTTCCTCCTTGCTTAGACATACCTTTCCGTAATATTTATCAACACTGTATGAATTAATCACTAAGCTATAACGCCTATAATGGTATACAAGACGAGCTATACGCCACTTATGAACTATAGTAATCAGTATACTAACAGGCTATGTAATCTGTAAACACTCATCATTGGATAAATAGGACTAGAGATAACGAATTTGTTAACATCCTATAGGCACGAAACCTATCTAGAGTAACTCATAATTGAACATCTAGGAAAAGACAGTAGTATCGGAGCAGAGACAGTATACCGCCTGACATAGAATAAGACTGAAATATATATAACTGAGGAAAAACGACACAATTTATTTCATCTCTTTGTCTCTACAGACCATGATGTCTGTTAAAGTCCACCTAATAGAACCTCTAGTTATTCCCTAACAACCCCCCCCCCTTAACAATAAAGCTCTAAGGCTCACACGGATCCCGCCCCTAGCGGAAATGGACCTGGTGCCATAGAGATGGTATGGTATGATTCTTCCTACTGGAAAAGAGGCGCATTGCGGTTTCAGCTTGATTTCTGTGCGATCCAAAGGTCCACCGCATCATCGATCGTCCTCCCTCTATCCAGAGAATCTCGATCAACTCTATGTCATAGAAGAATGATTGTCGTAGTAGCGTAGTAATAGTCACAGTATTGACTAATTGGATAGGTCCTGTGATTTCTATGACTCTGGAGCGATGAGAAACAGGTTGCGCGCCCTTTTTCACGCGGTTTGGTCGTACTATTGGCATCACTTCACCAAACTTAAGTTCACCATTTCCGAACTTGTTGAATAGTCTTGTCACACCATCTCGTCCCCAGAACTCAACCTTGGCGGCGCGCGTGTGGTGCCTCTTAACAGGGTCGTTGATGACAACGGCATATATCTTGCCTGTCCCTCGAAGCTTTCCTAGAAGCGTGGGATAATCAATATCGACGGGTAAGCCTTCGATCCAGACAGCGCAGTTCTCTTCATCTGTGATATCATCGGGCCTGTTTTTTTCATTCCTCTTCCCGTGGTAGTTGGTTGAGAAGCCTGATGTGGGGCTGACGCTGTCTCCTTCGTCTTCGTATTTCGCGGTGTTGGCTTGGCCATCGCCATGTTGAGCCAAGGTCTGAACCTGAGTCGAGCTCTGATCTGTGCTTATGATAGGTATAGAAGATTGGTATGAAGTGGGTGTATTAACTGTGCCGATGTTAGTCTTGCAACTCTCGAGGAGGGCTAGAAAGTTTATATTAGACTCACCCATTAAAGGTTCCTGAAGTTGACGCGGAGGAGTAAGATCTTCTCCAAGATCGTGGAGGTTCGCGTGAATGTTACCGTAAGGTACGATTGCGCGAATACAATCGACTGGGAAACTGAAGTCCCCAAACATGTCTTTTAGTCTTCGATCCATTACGGTGGAATGAATGTTAATTCAATCCTGCCTTTGATTGAAAATAGATATTCGATGACTTTGGATTTGTAGTTTAGATTGAGGTTGTTTGAAAATGTTGTTTAGAGACTTGGAAAGAAGGGAGACGAAGAGAAGATGGACAATGTTTAAGTAGGCCCAGTGAAGGGGAAAAGAAGGCGGTAGTACCTGAGTACGGCAGAAAAGCTTTTAGGTTACCAACTGCCAAATACAAACCGGTGAGTTGTTGAGGGGCAACGGTAAATGAAGTGATTTTAGAAAGAATAAGCAGGAACAATCTGACGAAGGTTACGTACCTAGGTACATACTTCCTGAGGTACCTAACATATCTCCTGAGGCACATATTAGAAAAAGGTCTGTGCTAAAGACTTTGGAAGTTGCCATGGAATTATGTTACTTGAGTACGTGCAGAGGAAATACTAAGCATATTTTGTATATAATAGATTGATAGTATATACCTCCTTAGGTATGGAGTAGAGGTTAGGATATCCGGAAAGGAACTAACGCATATATAGGTGGTGGTATGTAAACATGATTTATATATTCTTAATCAATAGTGCTTACCTTTTCGATGATGCTGTATAAGAAGTAACCTAATGACTCAACTACATGTCTCACGATAGTAAGGATGATTCATAATTCTCATCAAACAAGTGAAAGTCGCGGAATGACTTGTCTAAGATTGAACGATTCATCAGGTAATTAAAGTGTAATATGCGTATAGGTGTGACTCTAATCGTTTGGCTTGCAGTTAATCCAACCTCTCGAAGGCTTATTTGCTTTAGCTTAGAGAGAGTCTAAGCATACTTGAATCTTTACTTTGGTACCGCCTATGCAAAGTTAACAGCATCAACTATTAGGAGGACTATGTGACACACAGATATCCGTGTTCTATTAAGTGTAACTATATCTTAATGAGTACTTAGGACATGTGGGATCGACTTCGTTTGTTTCCGACGATATAAGGTGACAAGCAGTGTACGACTTAGAATGACTTTGGCGACAACGGGGAACTAATCTAAACAAGTTTATCCGATATGTCTATTCAATGTCCTACCAGAAAATATCTATATAGGTAGTTGAAAATGTATTTGCGAAGGGCGTGCCAGTCTTGTTCCCTTCCGCACTGATGCATATATACCTTCCAGTCTAATATGTTCGTCCAGTTGATCGTCTTCGCCGCTGTCTTTTAAAGAGCATTTTTATGCCGTGGCTAATGGGTCTAGTTCTCAGTCTCGGTTTCCGAATCTTCGTCATCAATTCTCTTGCTGTTAGGTGGTGGTAGGTGTGCCATAAACAAGACGGCAAAACCGAGTACAGCAAACCCCTGGGTAGATGTTAGTAAGTACATTGTTAGAAACTAGAATAGGGGTCTAAGACATACGGCGTTGCAGAAAAATGTTAAGCTCGGCTGGCCGAGTTCGGAGAAAATAGCAAGAATTAAGCCGAAAAGTCCTTGCGTTAATAACGTAGCCGTGCTCTCCACTAAGGTGATGGCGCTGATGGCATCTTGTCGTTGTTGCGGGGGGCATAGTTCAGTCATAACCCCTTTAGCTGCCGGTGCCGATCCCGAAGCAAACGGCAGTAAAAATCCAGCTAGCAATTGTCAATTGTCAATTTCATCAGGAATATTAAAAAGAGGTCTCTGGCCATCTTACCGAGGTATACCTGCCAACCCTCCGTTGAGAAGCCAGCAATTACTGTCACTATTGAATCGACAACCAGACTCCATCTGACAAAGAAGAGGTCAAATCCGGTCCCGGAATCTTCCTCATCCTCAAGGGGCTGTATTGGTTCTTGTGGTACTTCTCCGACCTCGTCGGCTTCAAAATCCCCTGGGTTAACTGGAATATGGGTCTCTACTCTATGTTCTCTAGTTTCCGCTGGCGTTGATGTACCATTGAACCAGGTCCGACCGGATGATATGATCTTCGGGAACATGAAAAGTAAGAATATACCGCGGATAGCCGCGTTACCGAACATGAGATATCCGTTCTCACTAGTACCGAAATCGAATTCGGAAGTGGCGTACATCTGCAGGAGAATCGGGACATATCCGGAAGAGAACTGCGGGATAGTTAGAGGGCAATAAAGACAAACATACGTTTTGAATATTATGACTTACGACGCCGAGGAAAATACCTAGGGCGAGGAAAATCAAGCTGTAATTTTTGATAACTTTGCCCGACTCTAAACGGTAAGAATGAGGTGCGATCATCCTAATAGGTGCGAAGAAAGCACTAATGCCCCGACCATTTTGTTTCTTACTGGCAGCCTCATCACTTGCTCCCGTCGGTAAGAATAATGCTCCGTATAGTGAAGAAACCACATAGAGGAAAAAGGCGGTCTCGAATGGACGTCTAATATTGTAGATGTCGCCGAGCACGCCTCCCACTATAAAAGCTGTTAATTAAATGTGCTGAGCGCAATATTGTCTACTTGGACTTACGCAGGAAACCAAATGCAGTTCCCAACATGATTGATCCTTGTAACCGACCAAAAACGGCCGTGCGGTCTTTGGGCGCGACCAGTTCACTCACCGCGGTGTTGAGAACTAGCCTACATTGGTTTAATTAGAACCATCAAAACGAGATCAGGGAACATGGTTATACGTACTGAAAACCGCGGGGTCCTCCAATGATACCTATAGCTTGACAAGCTTGAAAAATGATTATACCTTCCCGGCCACCGATTGTCACGGCGACGATCTGCGTACATACCCTCAAACCTAGAAGTACAGTCTGGGAGACGAAGGCCCATCGCGGACCCCAAAGTTTGATAAAGTAGCCACATATGAATAAATTGAATACGCCGCTAAAAGACGTCGACATGCCTAGGATAGAAACCTGAGTCGCAGTACCAGCACTAATCTCTCGACGATGACATCTATCGCCGGGTCCCTCAAACGGGGGATTATGGCTATAGAAGACATCACATTCCATAAGACGGAACACATAATTGATTCTGACTTTATAGTCAGTATCGAGTTTGCAATTGAGATTAAGATTGAGATTGAGATTAAGATTGATATGATGCCAAGGCGAATAGGTAGGTAGCGGTTGTTCTTACGGAACTTGTGTGATGCCGAGGGTGAAAGCCATCATGAAGCCGGCGAGGAGAATGCGATTTGCGGGACCGAAAAGGGTACCAGCGGGCTTGGCAGGCCTGTTTATCCTCGGAGGGGCCGCATTTTCGAGTAACGGTGATGTCTCATCTGCTGCCATGAGTATTCGATTTCCTCCGTACTGTAAGACGGATCCAAGAAAATCTTGTATTAAGATGTCTCGGGGACAAAAAGAAATCGAGCCCAATGCCTAAAAAGTTTACCTATAGCGAATTAAATTATCCAATGGGGATGCGTCCGGTCCCCGCTGCCTTTTGTAGCGGTCTGACTGATAAGACTTAAAGACCTTGTAAGTTCGGTACAAGTGATCCGCCGACACTTGTCCGATACAGTGGACCTTTGCGTAATTGCATCAGAATTATCATAGGTTAGTCCTAAGAGATAAGAACGATAAGATATTAAAGTATATACTTATCTGTGTTGTTCATAATTAATATATTCATAACAGCTTAGGTTACTTCAGTATGTTGGACCAGTAGATTTATAGTACGTTTTATACAGGTACATAGTGCAATCGAAAGAGTAAACGTCTCCAATGAGGGGTCGCGTGTTACCTGTCTTATTGTCTTATTGGTACAAACCGTAGCTATTGTTTCTCCAATTGAGATTTAATATAGAGCCCCTCACCACCTATTGAAATAATTGCACCTTTAAAGAATTACATGAGAAGTCTATATCAATTCTATCTCCATGCCATTTTTTTCAGCCCCCAAATCAACCTCCATTATAAGTCTCCTAAGGCTGAAAGAAGCTTGGCAACTCGCGATACTATTGGCTCCCCTCTATCTAAATCCTTCTACAAACCCATGGCAACAACCGTTTTGGGTACAATAAATTCGGGCTGTACGGCTTCGCGTCTAACTAGAAATTCCCTACTAGGCTATTGCATTGAAGAATATCACTCGATGACTACATAATAAGAAACTTAGGAAGCCCCGGTGAGATGCCATGTTTTAAACCTATGATCGCCAAGAAATCAGGCTTATATCCGACAGGGGATTTCACCCATAATATTATACGGCAAACATGACATGTTCTCAGCTCTCGGCGCAGCAGGATGTGGTGGAGCTATGTCTCTTTCGTGGAATTCACATATTAATTTGTTCTGACTATTACATATATAATATAGGAGACTATATTCTTCAAACCTTGTAGAAAATTCTATGAAGCTAAATGCATTTGCATCCAGCTCATCATTCTCGACATGTTCTCACCATATAGACGGCTCCGAGTCTGGCCTGAACAGCCGCTTCCGCTGAGAAGTAGAGTGTTTCGTCCAAACCAGATAATTTACAATTTTATTCTTATACTCTTGACGATCGCCTGTTTCGTCTTCGCGGGTCTTCTCGGTCGCTGCGATGGCATGCTAAGCGATGCCGACCTTGTTCAGAAGATGGTAGAGGCATCCCGCTATGTAAGACACAGCTATCCTATGATTATTATAATAGAACCACGCTAACCGAGCTTCTCATTCCCAATTTAGGGCCCTACAATATTTCCTGTAGTCTATGCCCTTGTCGTGGGCGGTGCTTTGCGTTCCCTAGCACTATGGAGGTTACAAGACGGGGAGAAAGTCAGTTTTCTGGACCTCCTCCTAGGAAGTACCTCCGTGGGCGGTATGATCGGAACACAGCTTGAGCGACGACTTACACAATTTGATATCCCTAGCTTATGCCTCTTATTCATATGGGCTCTGTCCCCCCTTGGAGGTCAAGCCTCGTTTAGGATCATCACATTTCGAGATATACAAATACCATATAATCTCACACTTAGTTTTTTGGACTTTTCCAATGCTAGCTCTCCTAATTCCTGTATGTACCGAACTTCGACAATTCTGACCCCCTTTCGGCCTGTCTCGGAAGCCAGCATACCCTTATCATACTGCATAAGGTGTCACTATACCTGAGACATGCCTTAACCATAAGTTGCTCACTAAAATTAGCAATTATTAACTCTTGCTGTTAGTATCCTCGGTAGATATTACAAATCTTCTTGACGTCATCGACTCATCCTTCGTATCGTCTCTCGTTTCTCCCACATCGATTAGCCAATCTCCTATGGATCCTTGGGGTAACATAAAGATTCCATTTATCGAGAATTTGCCCGGATACGACTTAGCAGGCGAAGACAAATGGATCCCATTTGCAGGGTACTCGGAAGCTACTCCATACTCGTCTCTCGTTGGTATACCAATAGCGAATATACCAAAGATTGGCAATACCGAGTTTACCGTGGAAGCTTCTTATTGGAATTTCCGCTGTCCCGATTTTGGATCTCCTGAGCACTATAATGACGACTACTGGTACGAGACGATAAACAATGCTACTGCAGGTTGCACTCTCTCGAATTTACAGTGTACGATATTTAACAATAGTATATCTCTCCCCGATGGTTTGGTCACAGAAGGAGCCCGGACTCCGTCGGGTTGGATTATGTCACTAACTCGTGATGACGAGAGAGAAAGGCGTTGCACTGCAGGACCTACAGACAATGTTCCCGAAAGACGGCTCTTTTCTCGGACTAGGAATACAGGTGCACATAAGCCAACCGCAGCAAACTGCACTATGGGAACAACAAATGTCGAAGCTTCAGTAAATTGCAACGGCTGGGACTGCAAAGTTGATCGACTACGGAGATCCCAGAAACGTAAGATCTACCAATCACCCGCCTATACTATCTTCGACCACTGCGGTGATTGGGATTCAACCATGGATCTACCAAATTTTCTGAACTATCTTTTGGGTGCGACTAGTAGTGATGTCTCGCGTTCTGTAGGGCCAAGTTTATTCCAGAACTACCTACTCAGCCCAGACACACCTTTTGCCAAGACAGCCTTGCATAGTTATAATATAGACTCTGATATTACGACTATTGGCAACGAATCGTTTGCGGTGCGGTTTTCGCAGATACTTAACAGCTATTGGACGTCGTTCTATAACTTTAACCTCACTTACGGGGGCCATCCGGAAAACCTGGCCTTCTCTACAGATTTTTACACCGGTTATCCCATCTGGACTCCTCTCGCGGAAACGTCGGGTATAAACATTCACACCGAAACGCATTTCTTTTATAACAGAGGGTGGATGGCAGTGCTTGTGATCTCAATCATGACTATGTTTATCAGTGCTATCGTTAAGGCTATCTTCGATTTTAGAATTTGGATCCCCGACTTGCTCATGAACGTGTCAACTATGATTAGAGGGAGCACGTCTAACTGCCCTAGTGTACCTTTTGGTGGTACCACCTTGGATGATAGCGAACGCTCGAGACTCTTGAAAAACCTTAGGGTTAGATATGGGAATATTCGGACTCAAGATGGTAGCCCTGGCGAGCTGGGAATTGGTGAACTTGCGGAGGGCGAAGGAAAAGTCACCAGAGTTACACAGAATGAAACATATTGGTAGACTTTTACCAAGGTAGGAATAGTTCTATAAATAAATAACAAAGACTTATTAAGGGATTTAAACCATTGCGATTTAAAAGATAGAATGATAAGCTGCACGATTTATCATCGATATTGCAATAAAGATAAAGCAACAAACCAACTACAGTATTATAGATGTGGTGACGACGAATCGCAATGGCGACATCTCACCGCTAATTTCCTATACCGTAATTGAAAGAGGAATTTCATTAGCAGTAAGCCGCGATAACACACAAACTTACATGATGCGCATCCCCCTAATTTACAAGTGCCGAAAGATGCAGCGATATTCGGACTAACGGGGATATAGCTGCATAAGATAAATACGACGTGGATAGAATCCCTGAAGAGGCTCGCTGGTATATATATACCTATATATCATATAACTTACTCATATATTTTCGACGTATGTTTACTCGATTACATGTAGTCGAAACAAGGAAAATAAAGAGAAGATATATAAGAGATTTCGGCTTTTAAATATAAGATTTCATCCTACGTCAACGAAGAGGTAAGACACTGGACATCATAAGCGATATCGGTCGGATTTCCCCAATCACGTCCTTAAAACAACCATTTTGACTATCATCAATATTATACTTGGGGAACTATAGACATAGTTACTTAGAAAAGCAATAGTCAATGGCAGTAGATATCAAAGACGGAGACCAGTCCGAGAAGACTGATCTAGGACCTAATACAGAAAGCATTTTCACGTCAAATCAAGAGAATGTCCAGACGAGAAGTCAAGATGGCAGTACAACTTCATTACCAGGGATTCATGGAGAGACGAAACAAAACACTTTACTATCTAAAGCAATAAAGGTGATAAATTGGATGCCGCAACGCTGTCGCTATGACCCCGAGAACCCGCCAAATTTCACCCTTGCGCTCAACATGTTATTCGCTTTCGTACGTTATTATATACCTACTACCAATCAACCAGCCAACATTCCCCTAAGCTAACATCTACCAGAGCGGAACATTCACCGTTGCGAACCTCTACTATGCGCAACCAATCTTGAACGTCTTAGCTAGGGACTTCAATGTGAGCTACGAGCGCGCCTCTGACGTCGCTACGTTGTCGCAAGCGGGATATGCTGTGGGCTTGCTTTTTCTGTGCCCCTTGGCGGATATGGTTCCGCGGCGACCGTTTATTCTTTTCCTTATATGGGTGACCGCAACTATTGTAAGTATCCAATTGTAGATGATAACTCGTTTTATATACTTACCTAGCGAACTTATACAGTGGATTGGGTTATGCCTTACGAATAATTTCGAAGTATTCATTAGCTTGTCGTTTCTGTGCGGAGTTGGGTAAGTACCTACCTATGCATTATTCTTTACACAACGTTCTGGTATCCCTTACTTCAAGTCTAACGGTTAAGTAGAACAGTCACACCGCAGCTCATGCTACCGCTTGTTGGCGACTTAGCACCAGCTCATCGCCGTGCCAGTTCTCTTTCAGTAGTAGTATCGGGATTAGCACTAGGATTACTGATCGCGAGGGTCCTGTCAGGTATAGTAGCAAACTTCACATCGTGGAGAAACATCTACTGGATAGCATTCGGTGCACAATATTTGACTTTAGTGTTGCTTTATTTCTTTCTCCCTGATTATCCTGCGAAGAACAAGGGTCTCAACTACTTTAAGGTCCTCTGGGGAATGGCTGTCATGGTCGTAACGGAGCCACTCCTCACACAGGCGTGTATTATTGGGTTTCTCCTCAGCGCCGCCTTTACCTCCTTTTGGACAACTCTGACTTTCCTTCTCGCATCACCACCGTATGAGTACTCTTCTCTCGAAATAGGATGTTTTGCCTTTATTGGGATCGTGGTTGTCGCACTTGCTCCGGTCTGGTCTCGTCTTATTACAGATCGCTTCGAGTTCCTCTTTTCGGTCGTTCTTGGTCTTAGTTTCGAATTTATTGGCATTGTGATATCGACCTTTATCGGCAGCTTCACGGTTGCGGGGCCTATTATCCATGCCATCATGATGGACTCGGGTGCAAATTTCACGCACACTGCTAATCGCAGTAATATTTATAGCCTCGACCCGAAGGCGAGGAATCGTGTGAATACGGTATATATGGTTTTCTCCTTTGGTGGGCAAATCATGGGTACAGCTGTTGGAAATAGACTGTACGCTCAGGGGGGTTGGGTTTGGAGTAGTGGCTCCAATATCGCTTTTATCGGCGTAGCTATTATCGTCGGTATAATTCGTGGTCCAAGGGAAACCGGCTGGGTAGGATGGTCTAATGGTTGGAGTATAAAGAGAGATGATATTCCAAAGAGAGGAACAGCGGGTTCCGCTGATACTGATATTGAGGAAGCTTCATCGCCATCGGAACAGCCGGTGGAGAGCTCAATGGGTGAAGCCGTCCTACGGAATCCGAGATAAATGAAATGTAAATTCGGTACTCATTTCGACATGTTCCAGAAACTTGATATCAAGTTATGCTAATTCCATACCGGTATCGTTATTTGTTGACGTCGTCATAAGCGCGAGTCTTCGTTATTCCTTAATCCAGGGGCCGAGGTCTGCCCATAGTTGGCACCTCTTCCTTCGCCCGCCCTCCCAAGAACTTCCTTCCGCAATCTCGAAGTCTGCTACTAAGGGCGGTATTGATTCATCGCTACTAGGCAAATAGCTAGTAACGTTGATCGGGACACCGCCGATGATAAATTCCGTTGTGGTTGGTGTGCCGCCGGTCATATTCACGTTAAGCATCCAGTTGTATCCCGGTTCCGCCTCCCACTGAGGCCATGCTCCAGAGCCTGCTGCAATAATATTCCCTTTATCTGCGGCGATTATTTGCTCTTGGCTGAGAGTTGGGTCGCCATTCACTACAAAGTTTCCCCAAATCCTCTGGAAGGCAGCGCGAAACACCTCGTCCATACTAGTATCCGGAATATCTGTCGGCTGGAGTAACGGGTATAGGTCGAGACCGTGCTGGCCAGGCGGAACTGATAATTGATAATGCCATGACTTTCCACCTCGCTTATTTGCGTACGCATCGGAGAGCCAGTACGATGGGCAGGTGAATGACGTTTCTGCATATAGGTTCGTAGCTGCTTGCTGCCAGCCATAGGCCCATCCAGAGTTCGTTGTCGAGTATGGTGATCTCACGCCGTCGGAGTTGACTAATATATCTGAAGCATTTTCGGGAATTGTATAGAGTTTGAGGATATTGGTCATGTTCGTTTCGCTTAATAGTGGATAGGTGGTTGCAACAAAGCGCCTAAAATCGTCTTCATTCGTTATATTTTGAGGCGTGAAGTCTGGTCCATCATTCAGGTTACTCGCTGACAAGATACGCATGCCATTGAGCCCCCCTCCTCCCAGGAGATGGTCGGTGGGCCTTTCTTGGATAAGTCTCCTATCTGTGACGGGAACGAAGGCCCATTGACCGTGAGGTGCTCTTGTACTGACGTAGTCACTGGCAGTTTGAAGATCGACCGTGTCTGCCGAGACTAGGCATTCGAAGACTGTTTCGTTCACTTTCGATCCATCCGTAAGACAGCCCAACTTCTCCGCAAAACGATAGTAGTATTCAGTTGGCACAGCGCCATCATATTCCCTATGACAATTCTTAGTATTTATTAAGCGAGCGTCGATAGTATATGAAAGATGCAACTTACCATTGAGATGGAAGGAAAGGACTTGTAGCGATGATACCCTTGAACAAGGCGGTGTTGTCAAAACCTCCGTAAGCCATTCCAAGGAGCATAGCACCACCTCCGCCAGCAGATTCCCCGGCGATAGTCACTTGCTCGGGATCTCCACCAAATAGATGAATATACTCTTGAACCCATTCTAATGAGAAGTACATATCATGGATTCCTGCATTTGGTACACCAGATCTAGCCAAATCAGCTGATGAAAGGAACCCGAAAGCCCCTAGCCGGTACTGGATCGTCACTATGATATAAGTGTTGCCATTGGTATGGATTTGTGGTGATGGGTCAAATCCCCCGTTTGCTTGGCCATATCCACCGCCATCTATTTGAGTTAACACTTTGGATTTTAGTAAGGAATATTGAAAACTTACGAATCCAAACCATTACGGGTAGCTTTGTTTTGTTTGCCGGTGTGAAGACATTCACGAACAGACAGTCTTCGGAGCCGGATGGACCCGGTTTATGCGGACTATTATACTGTTTAGCCTTAATTTCATATAGGGGTAGTCTCTTCTACATACCCTGGAGAGTTTAGTGTTTGAGGGCACCGCGGTGCATAGCCGATCGCTGGAATTACTCGAGTCCTGTTTTGATTCGGGGGTTGGGGTGGTTGCCATCTAAGCTTACCAACTGGAGGGGCGGCATATCGTATCCTAGGATATCGTTAGCTAGAGCCTCATATGATTTTAGCATGAGAAGTACGCCGTACCCTTTGTATGCATTGATGTCATATTTATCATCGTAGTATCCTTGGTATAACTCATAATTTAGATCAACAACCGGTGCTAGGTGGCTTTGGCTCATTCCTAGAGAGAAGAGGAAGGCTGCGAATGTCAATATTTTCAAAAACATCTTGGTGATTTCGACGGTGTTCCAGATAAGATACAAGAGGTATCAGCTCAGGGATGCGTAATTTGACAGCAAAAGCCAGAAGAATAAAATTTAAGAAACGACAGAGCCTATTTACGGAGGCAAGGAATCCTTCCCCCTTGGGTATGCTGCGCAGAGTAAGAGAAAATAGTCACAATTGCACTCAACTCTGTAGGCTTGGCCAACCATAATCCTATTGGTAAGTAAACATACAGTATCCTAGTCAGAAGGCTTGGGTATATTGACAGGTGATAGGAAAAGAAACTTCTCCAAGTCACAAGTAGTCATCCAAGGCCAGTTTCAGCCCATAAGCATACGTTGAGCACAGCTATTAACAAAAGTCACTCTAAGCCTCATTACCTATCATAATCATCACTTAATCCTGTGGCGGCATAAGATGCATCAGCTATTGAATGTCACTAATTCTTACTTGCATCTAGTTTCGTCGTATCACGGACCGGTGCGTAAAGTATGGCACTGGTAGCTTTTTCGTCCCTTACTAGTTAACAGGCTCTATTATATCCGTGCTTATTCTTCCTTTATACCTTAGTCAGTAGCATAGACTATTTCTTGAATTAAAACCTAGTTACAATACATATCAAGATTTGATTCTGAAAAATATACTCCTCCTAGGTATTTATAGATGTGAAATTTGATATTTCAATTTCATAAGATCGTGGTACTACTACGATATGTATATCAAGAGTAAAACATGATGGCCGCCACAAGACTTAGTATACGAAGTTGTACTACCACACCTTTGCATGAAATGGCAAAACAAAGCGAAGGCTACACTAAAGCCATCAGCTTCAAGGGTTCAGATGGAATGTGGCTTTCGAAACAGGCGTCTATTTGCACAGAGCTACAAGACTTACATTCGGTCAGAGACATAGCGCGGGGTCAGATAGTATAGACTCGGAGCTATCTTCAAAGCTTGGAGTCATTTATTTCTACGGCTTGCTTTGACCAACCGAACCTGTATTGTCATATAACCTATTTGTGATGACATGAAGGGAGGTGCCCTAATATCAAAGAGAGGTATAAAGGAAAACCATAAGCTATCAATATGAAATTATTATCACCGCTTAATCATAGCTTTAATTCGCTTTGTAATATGTCTCTTTGGAAGAAATGTACATTATTTTAGGTATAACTAGACATCCCTATGAGTATGCCTTATTGCCAAGGAGCCAACGAGACCCAATCATAGAATTTCCTTTACTCGGCATATGCAAGCCATGTACAAAAGCCACTGAGGCAAACAAAAAAAAGCCTTGATTTTTATGTTATACCGTTCCGTATGACATAGACACCATTACAAAGGCCGTGATTTATGATTTAAGGCCCATACTCCTAGCGGTCTAACTTCCCCAAAGTGCATTGCTAAACTTTAAGCGCAAAGCCAACCCAATCTTAACAAACAAACAACATAACTAAACGTAACTTACAAAAGATGGATTCAATAATCAAGATGATTAATCTCCCCCAGTCTCAATGGACCTCGTCTCAGGATGGTGGCCGAATTGATTGGGGAACCTGCTCCGTAATGTAAAAAGGGGGGGGGACAAGAGGTTGAGAACATACCACAACGTGCCGTTGGGATTATAGTCGAAAACCACTCTACTTATCACAGTCCAAAAAGGGTTTATAGACATATAATAGAGAATTAAGGTAGTTTATATCAAGACCAGCATTGCCTTGTAAGATTCTATTGAGGCCACGTATCGCTACCCCAGTATTGAACTACGTGTCAGATTTCAAATTAATAAGACCGATTGAATTTCGAACCTACTAGAACTAGCTAGGAGAAACGTGTTATTATAGTCCTATGTTCGTCATCAGCTACGTATTGTGCATATAAGAAACATGACTTTCCTTCATAATATGATTTAAGTACTATTGATTAAGCCAGCTGAACTGAAATACTAAATAGCATTATTAACAGCGGATACTATATCATACCATTACCTCACAAGTTTTGATTTCAATCTAGATAAATTCATCTTCTTGGCAATCTCATCCAAATAAGGAGGACCTAGAACCTTTCGAAAATGACCTTCACCGTCCTCGTCTTCGGCCACCGTCTCCCCGGCGTCTCCCCGGCCCAATTCAAAGAGCGCTACGATGAGCATATGTCCCTTATACAGAAAATAACAGGCGCATATTTCCCCCTGTCGCACACACGACGATACATTCAGCGCGCCGATGGGTATAACGCTAAGGTGATCGTGGGATCACAGGAAGATTTTGATTTCGATGTAATAGCCGAAATGGTATTTGAAAACGAGGGGATATTTAAAGCGTTTTATGAGATAGTGAGCAAGGAGGATAATGCGAAAATTGTTGACGAAGATGAGAAGAAGTTCTTTGATAGGAAGCGAGTGAGGGTCGTGGTGCTAGGAGAGACAGAAGTTACGGAGCGAAGAGTCTAATTGTAATTATTTTGATTTAGGTGCATATACATTAGTCGCTACTCCTCTCAGTGCTTTGCTATAAACATTAAGAATCATCGGGCGAACATGGAATCGGACTGATGCTTATACTAAAATACGACATGTCTTCACCTATTAGCAGCTCAACCCCTATTCCACCGACAGGGGTAATCAATATATACGTCTTAAGTGATGAAATAGACCTTTTCCTCCTACCACAATGATAGGTAAAATTACTTAGAGATATGAATTGTTTCTTGACAAGACTTTAAGTAACTATGCCGGCTTCTATTATCTAATATGAACCCAGTAATAGCACAGGTTTCACGAGTATACAGTATAGCTCGCATACCCTGGAAGCCCAGTCCAGGAGGGTTATCTTAATAATGAACCGAACATAGTTCGTTACTAATAGCTAGAAAAATATCTATAAACCTTTATCGTAAAGCCTTTTATCTCAATACTACCCAAATAATGTGCGATGATTCCCTAACTGTGGGTCGCTTTCGGCGAATAGAACAGTAAAATATACCTCTTATCTAAAAGCCCTTCAATATCGATATCTAGGAGCGATTTACTTGTTAATATTCACATCTAAGAGTTGAGCTTAGTTAAAAAGGTATTTCCCATCTACATGATGCCCCACCTATAAGTCGATGCGATCTTCTCTATAGTTATCTTCAATACGCCCAACCATATCTCCTAAACCAAATCAATGAACAACGACCTAATAAACTCATCCAGGGTCTCAGACAAGATAAAGAACTTATAAATGTAAACTTATGATTTTGGCACATTAATCAAGGTTAAGGCGTTATAGACTTTTCGACAAAAGTGATGCACTTCAGACCGAATTCCAACTTTTTATATTCATCGGTCCTGTCCGAATAGATAGGTAGATAGATATGTAAATACTTATCTAAGCCGATGTTACGTACCAAGACTCGTCTAAATGCCGTGGCGTAGACCCAGGCCAGATAAGCAATTGGAGTGAATCCATGGTTACATGGCATGACGATCTTCCCCGGACTCCACCTTCGAGCGGACAGGAGATAAGGAAGAAACTTCTGCTAAATGGAATATTATTACATGTAAAGGGCTTAAAGACCATAATGTAGGCTATGATATTCAGTATATCTCATCTATTTTGGCCTAGTTAGTGGTACTTAAACTTCAGAGCTGTTGTTTCGATCGAATTGAAAGTAGAAAAAATCTTATCGAACCATGATGCAAGTCCAGTCAGCATCCCTGGAGATACGAGCTTCCAAATGGGAAGCAAGCCGTAGACGTCACCCGCATTCCATGCATGTCGGTATTCTTATCTACATTATCTCATCCGAGATAAACATGGCGTCGCTGTGGTCCCGTGGGGTGTACTCGGATCTTAGGGCTTGCATCTGCATATAAACAACAATACGCCGCTTGTATCTTGTAGATAACATCTCACAACGTCGACAAGAATGTTCAATGAGTTTCATAATACGTTGTAAATAATGGCGCAAGGCGTAGAAATCTCAATGCTTCCTGTAGAAGGGAACATCCCTCTGCAGATATCTAGTAGCTCGGAGAAAGACCCGGAGAAGATAAATGATGTGGAGATAAGCGAGAAAAGCAGCATAGCGGCTGGTGAGCTTCAAGATGGTTCAGGTTTGACTTCACCTCGTCTTATATTGCCGATGATTGAGATACTTATCAATAAAAAGTCCCAGAATACACCGACGAGCAGTATAAAAAGCTGAAAAGAAAGGCTGATAGATATCTTCTACCGTTGATGTGGCTTTGCTATGGCATTCAACAGACCGATAAAACTTCCATCGGAACGCAGGCCACATTTGGACTTTCAAAGGTAGTACTAGAATTCTACAGTCCTATCTAACCAATTCCTCTACTAATACCAACTTAGGATACCGGACTTGTTGGACAGCAATACTCATGGCTTACGACAATATTTTATATCACATACATGTGCTTCGAGTTTCCATCTAACATCATCCTACAACGGTATCTGATGGGCCGGACATTATCATGTTATATGATCTGCTGGGGTGTCGTGGTTCTATGTATCGGATTTACGCATAACTTCACACAGCTGGTCACCCTACGTGCGTTACAGGGTATGTTCGAGGTAAGTTTTATTTCCTTGAGCTGAAGGCATGGGAACATGGGAGTACTTACAAGGCGTCGCCCCTATCTAGTGCTGTATCTCACCTGGCTTCATTCTCGTCGTCGGAAGTTGGTATACAACACGCGAACATGCTTCACGGTCGCTCGTCTTCCAGAGCGCCAATGCTGGCTTTGGAATTATTGCCAACTTGATTCTCTACGGGATTGGATCGCTGCAATATTCTCGGGGTCCTGAGTTTCAGGCTTGGCGATACATGTCTTATGTGAGTTGACCGTACCGGCCTTTATAAGGTAGATTATCATCACTCGGCATTATGCTAATGGTTACTTTGATGGTTTGACGAACTAGTTCCTCGGTGGCATGACGATTCTAACTGGCTTCCTGTGCCTATTCCTGCTTGGCACCCCGTCCGAAGTGAGGTGGCTAAGCCCGGAAGAGAGAAAGATAGCCAATGCCCGCATTATGAGTAATAACACTGGCCACGACCGGACTGGTATCAAGAGATGGAAGTGGAATCAAGCGCGGGAATGTCTAGTCGACCCCTGCGTAAGTACCTAACTCAGAGAGAATCCAGGTATGAAACTTATATTCACTAACATAATTAATGTCTGTTGTAGTTCTGGTTAGCCGGAGTCAACGCGTTCTTGAGTTCAGTTCCTAACGGTGGAATAACCGCCTTCGGATCCATCATCAATACCAACGCCGGATTCAGTTAGTTATCTATGAAATCCACTATATGATCGTGAAAGCTTACAGTGTGTTAGCCAACCTACAGGTGATTCTCCTCGATATACCGCGGAATATCACGTCTGTGATATGGTTCATCTTTATTGGTATTGTCACAAGCAGGAAGAAGAACCTTCGCATGTGAGTCGCCTCGGAAAGAGAGTACATGCTTTTTGAGTTTTCAAGGGGTAGCTGATTCGAAGTCTTAGGTATTTCATGATTATCTCCGTCATTCCTCCGGTGGCGGGCTTCGTTATGATGGCGACGCTTCCTAACGAACCTCATTACAAGTGGATTAAGTGGGCAGGGTAAGTAGTATTTATTCATAAGACCATAAACCCAGAGTAAAGATACTAACGAGGGGCTGGACGACAATAGTTACTTCATTACTGTTCCGAGCGTGGTAGCGCTGTTTCTCGCTTGGACACTGATTCCTTCAAACGTTGCCGGACGCACAAAGCGCACGTTGACATCATCATTCACTTTTGTCGGGTACTGCGTGGGTAACATGGTCGGATCACAAATTTTCCTTGCAAAGGATGCTGTGCGTATTTCCCTTTCCATACGGAACCGTTGAGGGTCTTACTAACAAGGACATCTAAAGCCACGATATATCCCCGGTACCGCTGGCTGTGCTGTATGCTTTGGGCTAGAGTTCATCGTCCTGATAGCATGGCGAATCGTGTTAGTCATGCGGAATCGGCGACGCGAAAAATGGCTAGGCGAGCAGGGCATCACTGAGGAGGAGAGAGTAGAAAGGGGAAAGCAACTTGGAGAACAAGACCATACGGACTTTGAGAATCCTTATGTAAGTCAACCTCTATTCTTATTATCCCCATTTTTAAGATACCTCATCTAACACCTGTAATTCACCTAGTTCCGCTACACAATGTAGAAAAAAAATATACTACGACAAACAGCCCCTAAGCCAGACGTAGGTACAAGTTAAATAGAACTAAGTCCATACCCATATTTCTTCGAGCCGCACATAACTACATAGGCCCAGACATAGTCATTATCTAGGAATATTTATATGTGCCTACGCAAGGATTCCAGTGACTTCGAGCGTAATATGATATGTAAAACCGAATTATGTGTGACCAACCATATAGACTAAAGTTTATTACGCGTACGTTACGCGTAAAGCCATGACTTAGATTATTGAGTGGCTAGTCTAGCTAACGTAAGATAGCACATGTTGGTGTTTGTTAATGACTGAAAAGTTGGCAGAATTGTAAATGCGTCTAGCAAATTAACCAGCTAGTTCGCAGATTCATTTCATCATGTCTAATTGAAACAAGATGTACCATCTACTATACTTCTAAAAGTAGATGTGGCGACTAAAATGGCTAGGCCTTGCCTCCTGAGACAATATAGAAGAAGAAAAAAAATAATCACGTAACACATAGAGGTATCTCGAGCGCTTCATCCAAAAATCCCGAACCCGATATCTGACAAACGCCAATTTCCCGTATATACACCCACTTCTATTTTGAGGTACCAAATCGCGTTATACGCGATCGGAGAATGCTGTCTAAGACGAGTAGACGGCAACCCATTGAACTTCCATCATGCTGCCGTAGCCATCTTGCGTAGCTAAGTTGGGTAGACCAGGCCAGTCACCACCGACAGCAACATTGAGGAGGACGTATCTAAGACGTAGAATTAGCAATTATTCACCAAGTGTTAATGATGCAGGGGCGCTTACAAGGGGCTGTGGGCTAGAGAAGACCAGACGGGCGCATCGTTGATATCAGCTCCGGTGAGAGTATTGTAGTTCTTGCCGTCCAGGTGCCATGTAATGGTCTGCGCTCGCCAGTCGTCATTTGTGAGATCGATCGTAACGCCCCAGGTGTGGAAACCGTCGGGCGACATAGGAGTTGTGCCGGCGCGGCCGATGGGCTCGTTGCAAGGACCGCCGAGGGCGGACCCGCAGTGGACGGTACCATAGCCGGTAAGAAGTCCATTGACCTGTTCCATGATATCTATTTCTCCGGCAGCGGGCCATTGGGTACCGTGGCGCATAGCATCGCCAAGAGCCCAGAAGGCAGGCCAGATACCCTGCTTGTTAGGGTTATTTCCTAACAAGAGGCTTGACTGTATGCTAAAGACCTTGCCGGCTTTGGGAGTCCAAGATCCCTTAGTCTCGATACGTCCCGAGGTCCAATGGCCAGACGGCGATTTCCGGGGAACGAACTGAACGGTGCCGCCGCCGCTGATCTGGACGTTCTGGTTCGAAGTGGTGTACGTCTGGACTTCGTTGTTGGTGTTGATGGCATCCATGATATTCCATGTGTCACCGTTGGGAGAGGCGCCTGCTTCCCCCTCGAAAGACTCGGAGAAGACGATGTCCATGCCCTGGATGTTCGGCGGGGCAATAGCGGCGACAAGGCCGGGGACGAGGGAAGCGAGGATGCTTTGCTGGAAGCGCATTTTGAAGGACTAAAGTCGGAAATGACAGGAAGTGCCGAGTTTTGATATCAGTTGTATAATGACAGTAAATGCCCTAGTTCTATAGACCTTCTAAGAAAGTCGACTTGGGCTAAGATGTGGTAAAAGGAGAGCTATCCTGGCTGCAATAGTAGAAAGAATCCTGACTTGCAGGGAGTTTGACGGATATATAGTTAAAAATGAAAGACGAAGCAAACAAGTTGATAACTAACTAGTTATCAACACGAAAGTGAAAAAGAATGTGTTATATAAACTCGGCTAGCAAGGCAGAAGAAGAGAGCGTAAATGCACAATGGTTGGGCGCGGAGGGAAAAAAGACTAGTAGAAGAGCTCGGAAGCAGTTCACCTTGGAGATATATATTAAGAGCCCATAATAGAGACCCGGTTGTGTTGTATGCAGTACCACTCGGTCAAGGAGTTATGGGCTCCACTGCATTAATGGGGGGTCTCGATAGATCCACGCGGATCTAAACAGATGGTGGCACTGCCTAAAAAGTGGATAGTAGAAGAAAACATAAGGCCTAGCAGTTCTAGGTGCATAGTTCAATGATATCGGATAGTCGAAGCGAATAGATAGATGATAGGTACCAGAGAAATGGGAAGCATGATACGTGACTAGCGCGGAAATTAATTATAGGAGGATAGGGTGAAACTGGTAGGGGGTTGCTTGGTTTTTTTCTTCTTCTTCTGCCAGGTTCTGGACTGGCTTTAACTGAATGGAAATACGACTTGGGATATGCCCTGGTTACAACCTAGATAGGCCTGAGATGGTGGGTAGGAACTCCCCTAGAGTGACATTGGGCGCGCTGTTCCTGAATTCTGAGCCAGAACTGGCCAGTCCAAATCTTGGATTTCGTCCCTAGCACTGACCACTCGCGACGCGCCGAGCTCTCTGTCTTGCCTGTCCTGTCCTGTCCTGTCGTGCTCCTAAAAAGCTCCGGGGCGGCGTGGGCTTGCCCCGTCACTTTTCAACTTTTTAAGATGGAGCCCAACGGGGTCTAGTCTCTCAGTCAGCATTAATAGTGGCAATATTATGATGGATAATATCAAGAGAAAACTTGTCATATTGTAGCCCATCATATTCTTGACATCTCATTGAGCAGCAAACCCCTTTTTCTTAAGGCTTGTACAACCAACCACGATGAGTTGGCAAGTATGATGTGAGATGCATTATACATAAGTTCGGCTGCAAAGTTCTGTAAGCATTCTCGTAGACCGAAGGCCGGCAGCCGACGCGGTTCCAACAGTTTATCGCCAGGTCGTTAAAAAAGGTTTCCCGCATGTGGAAGAGAGGGGCAAGTCCAAGTTGGTGTAATCGATTTGGCCAGGATTGAAGAAAATGAAGGAGAAAAAAAAAGGGGAGAGGGACACCGTGCATCTAAAATAGGCTAGTTTAGCTTAGCGTGGCCCCTGGTTATGCAAGGTACTGTACGGCATACGCTGAGTTGGCATGTGCACTCAGCACGCTATTATGTACAGCAACAACCAATCAGATAAGTACTGTACAAATTTGGATATTCTATCCAATGGTTGACAGGGGTTTATGGTGAAACAACGAAAGATAAACTGGGACCCCTTGCATTATTCTTTCTTCTTTCCTTTCTTGGTACTTACCTCTATGCAGCTATGTAAGCTTGATTTAGGTAGTTCGTATACATGTGCGTAGTCGCGGGCTTGCATAGTGCAGTAGTCAATCAAGCCTGACTTCAATTTTCAATATTTACTTCACTTACATATAGGTTACAACCAGCGCAAAACTATCTTACTGTAGTATTTACGAATGAACAACTCAACATAGATATTAAAGTAACAATCGGTATTACTTTCCATATTTACCCGTTACAATATTGAAAACTACCGTTACTATACCAAATGTTTACTGACGATAGCCGCGGGAAGGGTTTTGAAAATAGTATTAAGCGCGCGCCCAGCAATACCTCCTGTTCCTGTTCCCACAAACCACGTTAAATATATTATGTTTTTACCGCGCCGTCTCGAGAATAATAACCGTACGCCGAAGCGCTTAATAGGCTAGGTCATACGATGACGGATCCTATTGTTTTCCTAATCCGCGTCCTCCGCATTATAGCTTCTGTTGAACAACGCAACTTAAGTTATTTCCTGTTGTGAATAGTAATACGTTAGAGGCTGACTGCTTTCACGCTATCCCCAACTCCGAAGAAGTAACCGACGATCTTTTCAAGTTCGAGAAAATTCCCCGTTGACCCAACGGGGGAAAAATGCACATCTTTTCCTAGTTACAACTAGGTTTGCTACCAAAATTCCATCTTATCAGTTGAAATGCCGGACGGCGCAGGTCCGGCGGTATGCAAGTGCTTAGAATCTTCGCTTAAGCTCTCCGTCCAGTGATATTCTTTTCCTTTCACTTGGCTCCGGCCTAAGCCAATGGGCACTAACGAGTGAAGTCCCTCATTACCACCCGACCTGACACGACAGTCTACTTGTAAAAAGTCTAGACTGTCTTACAGCATTTGCTCTTCTGCCAATACCGATAGAAAGCCGATTTCTTTTTTGACGTATAAATCTTCACATATATATCAGCTCTGCATTCCTTAAAAGAAGAAGTGAGTAATCGCCGACTGGTCGATAGGTTTTACCAAAAGGAGTTATTTCTTAAATAAACCTATCAGAAGCCAGGGAAAGTTGTTTCACCTCCCTTTTTAGTGATCGGAGCCGGTTTTCCTATATCGGCCTCGACTTAAATACCTACATAGAGCAATCATTCACCTGCATGCTCTCCCAGGCTGTTGGCGCATTCGCCAGCCAGAGGGAACCTCGGTCAGAGTTCATGATTCCTTTCAGCAAATCATCAGATATCTTTTAGATTCCCAATCGAGCGAGGCGTGCTTGCTACGTAGGAATCGCCCATGTCGTGCTGCTGTCCCCGCCGTGCTGTGAAACATGGTTCATATTTCGGCCCATGTCTTCAATACCCTCTTCCTCCTTAAGAGCTCCTACTTTTATCTATTTTCGCAGGTATAGGAAAGTCCTTTCTCAGGGTGCCTACGAGCAAGACTCACTACGCCTTACAGGAAATACACATGACTCGTTCTGAGAATATATAGGCTATACATAGTAAAAGGCCATCGCGGTTGCGGGCCGCAACCGATCAAGACGAAAGAGGGATCGCACCCCCTGAAAAGTTGACTCGGACTACCGGGTCGCTCGGGATGTTCCATGTTGAATTGTACTCTGGCAAGCACTTGATCTAGACAAGATCTTCAGCAGTTTGCACTGCCTTTTCGTCTCAACTTGCTGATCGAGTTCAATGCGGATTAAATGCGGAGCGATCGGCAATCTCTTACCACGATTATGCTTGGAGATATACCCTTAACGTCCATGCTAACGGTCAGTCCCAAGCTCGCGGGTCTAGCCCCCGTTTTGTTAAGTAATGGATGGATCATCTCGCGATCTACGAATCTCTTATCACTCAAGATCTTAAAAATGTCTAACTAATCTTTTATACATACGAACGTAGTTCTATATAATAAAATAACAATAATAATATATGTAAAGGCTATAAACTACCCCAGGTACTCTCGTACATCGTCGTTAATTGCACGAAATGACGAAATAATATATTTAAAACTTGCCAACCTACCAATTTACCAGATTATCCTGTTTGACAAACCTACAATTAATATACTCAGCTACATATTCTAATATCGTCAAGTGCAAGTTAACCACACATCCCGTATACCACAGCCGTGGGCAAATGCCGAATTTTAGGCCGTCAATTGGTGGAATAAATTACACTCATTTATAATTAATATATGTTATCCTTATTAACTTTGCTTCTGCCAGCGCCTCACACTTATTGTCTTCTTAGCCTCCGGTACCACAACTGGTTAAGAATTGAATCTTATTACAAGAGACTGTACCCTGCCAATTGATCGGCGCGGCGTAGGTGATGGATGCCTTATTAGAGGGCAACAAATTCGTCTTGCAGCATATTCCATAGCTATAGTGTATAGCCACACATGAAGTACGTTAGAGAAATTCATTATATTCTTTAAAGGGGAGGCTGAACTAGAATACGTACACCTGCGTACCTAATTTATAAACTTATCTCGTTCCTACTATGGGTAATCCTGTTTTTAATCTAGACATATAAAGACTAGAGCTCGCTTAAGTGCCTCTTTCAGTCTACTTAAGAATACATAATTTCTATTTTTTTCTAATAATTACTTGGGGCAGCTTATCTAAATATCGCAGGATAACAATACAAGTCATATATCATATATATCAAAGGAAATAATGTAATAAAAAGGAAACTACAGCTATAATGATATGATAAGAATAAATAGATAATTTTGCATTCATCCATCAGTATCGACATCTCTTGTACTACATTTGTTATCGAATAAAGATCTATATTGAGGTTGAGGTAGTCTTATTTGCGTGTTGTAAAGCACAATAGCAGGCTCCGCTCCGCCTATGATAATTTTTTAAAAAGAAATCATGTCTTTTATAATGGCATAACTACCTAAATAACAACAATGTTTCTAATATTTGATTTTATTAAAAAGGGCTACACGCATATATATCTTCTACAATGTCACAATTTGTAGAAAGATACAATTGCGGTGCGGTATTTCCTTTTTCTGGATTGCCCTAATGTGTAACCCCTGACCCCTTTATGGCTCCTCAATCCAATTATATGATCATTTAACAGTAAGCGCCAGCTTCTAGCAGACTTACAAATCAAAACGGAAACCATAACGGCTCTAAGCAGTCCAAAATCACCTTGGAATGAAATATCTAATAGTAACTAAGAACGACGATAACGGATCTTGTCGCTTCAATGAATTCTACAGATAAGAGTCCGCCAAGTCCTAAGACAATAGACCCGACACTGAGCAATAGCCCTGAAAGTGATCGTTAAGGGGGATGTAGGGACGGGAACGATCCTCCCCTAACGGCGAACTTCGCTAGCATAGGCTTGGAGTCTTATGCTGCTACCGCATCGCAAGATCACCTCTGGAGTTGGAATCCCAGCTTCACAGGTACTCTTCGCATTGACCATCACGATAGTTTGATAGGTAACGAGATCGAGACGTCTCATCATTCCCAACCTAACGAGTTTACATCCACAGTTGATCATGGTAGAACTCCGCGCTGCATCACGTCCGCCGCCAATAGACCTCGCACTCGAAGCAGAGCGCGGCTTGTTGAGGAGGATGGAATCGCTACAAGGGGGAATAGCGTTGATGGTGTAAGACTTTTAAGTGTGGTGCCCAAAAGATGTTATGAGAAGGGAACTTTGAGTCAATGGTCTGTATCTAGATAGACACGTAGTTCCACGCTTCCAGTAACCATGTTTACTGTATCATGATGTGAATAGATGATATAGAGGACATGTAAATACGCCGAGACATAAGAGTACCATATTAAAGTTTTCGATCCTCAGATGATGCTTAGATCTATGTTTTCGTCAGAAGTAGATATACCTAGGAGGCACTTACTGTATCCCTCCGACCTAATTGATTCTTCGTAATAGACGAACAATCTCTCAATGAGTTCTCTTATTTCTTTATCTACAGTCCCAAGACGCATGAGAGAATATATCAAAGCTTCTCGACCGAGGATAGCAAACTCTTTCTCGTCTTCCAACTTCAGGCTATAAATAAATGTCGGTGCCGTATTCTGGATCGGCGACATGTCATTTCCGGACATGCTCAAATTTCAAATTGGGTCCCGCACCGGAACTCTCCCAAACATTCGACTCTGGCGCATCTCTTTCCGACAAACCCTCGATAGCCAATTCGTATAGAGTTAGAATGCGACTGATAGCGTCGGTTATGAAGCGAAAGACCAACGGATTGAGATGAATGTTAGAGCTAGCGCAGCCGTTCAGGAGTTCCCAATGCTGGAGCAGGTTGCGGCTGAGAGTGAGTACATCACTAAGTGACATGCTCCAGGGTAAATGCTGTGAGGAAGAACGGGGTTGGGGTCGGAAAGGCGCGCAGCCCAGCAGTTGCAGACCCAACCTCCCGGAGGTACAGCCATTGCGGGGAATTATCAACACATTTAACACGTGCCTCTCGCTTGTGTACTATGGCATCTTAGAGGCTTATAGTGGTATGAGCGAGTTGGATTGTTATGCCGGTTTAAGGATCATAACATAGCTGCTTAATTTACTTATACTAGACTGACCAAGATGACATCCTACCAACAGCGACTCCTTTTCATTGGCTGATAATTCCGAATCTTTCGCTCCTCTATTTTCTACCTACTACACTCCATACATATAGGGCCTTAAACTTGAACATGGCTGCTGGGCTGTTCAGGAGCCCGAGTGGCAATCCAAGCAACGACGGTAATTAGAATCCACATCCCATACCAAAAGATAATGTAGCCCAGATCTCCCATGCCAGTAAAAAAGCCAATGATGCTACCGATATGTATCAAAGAGGAGGCAAAGAGGAAAATATCAAAGTGTAACCGGCCCTATATGCAATAATTAGTATGCGACCAACAAGGCTATAAGTAACGCAACAGTAACTCACCATATTCATTCCGCACACTCGCCTGGTGCCTTCAGCCTCACCGATACACGCAAGACACCATGAGACGAATAGGAACCCAAGAATGGAAAAAATGATACCAATAACCATGCCACTGATAAAGTTATTGTATGCATCGAAAACGATGCTTAGGATAGATAGAGCAGTCCGGATGCCAAGTGTCGTGATCATGGAAATGCGACGCGCCAGCACTCTCATGTCAGATGTATGCAGACTATACGCATGCCAACTGAAACTCCAGCAGTAGCGACTCTTCCATGTTGTCGGCACAGGGCGAGAGGGGAGGTCCTGAGGGAATGTGCCCGAGTTGGTGGCCATTTTCAAACTAACTTATAGATCCGTTAACTATAGTTATGCATAAAAATGCTGTGATAGCTTTAATGTGTAGAGTGAGAGAAGTACGGTTAATTCCGAGAATTGAGGTGGAAAATCTAGACGCGAAGCTCACGATAAAATCTACTCGCTGTTTACTAAAACCAACGTAAATAAAAGAAAACGGAATGGCATGAGATGGATTTTATAAAGTTAGCAGCCTTAGAAGGATTCAGACAAGAGCACGACCTCAAACTATAGCATCTGTATTTATCTAGCCTGTATGGTTTTAGTATACGGCTATGCAAACTAATCTTCAACGAAACGCCGTCTATATACGTTGTAATCCTTGCTATCGTTGTAGCAGTATTCTTGGCGACGATCAGTTGTAAGTAGTGATAACATTTTATTAAGACTCTTCACTTTCGCTTATAAAGGTAAAATCAAATTAGGACTAGTTCTCCCCATTGTCTCATATCCATGCAGCCCTACGGGGGTAGTTATTAATAGAAGCGAGTACAAGGGTTTGTTACAGGGGCTATATTATTAATATCTATGAACTTCAGATTCTCGGGTTTTCAACACAGCATTGAATAAATTAGTCAGTCACTATGTAGTTATTGGCTTGGAGAAGTTATACTACCAATCTGCGTAACAGGTAGTTATAGTTAATATAACTTAACCTCAGTTTAGAAAGTTGCCTTGTTGCTTGATAATATACTTCGACATCTCAGCTACTATATAAGGAATCTTAATAATGGGCAATAATACTATATTTTATAACGTCCCCCATAAGTAGTCCGTTTTTATGTTGATATGTAAAAAATGGAAAATAATAGGTAGGTAGGTAGCTATCTGCCTCTAGGTAGGCAATTGACATGTTAGCTAGATTAACTGTATTATGCGCACATATGAGCCGCATATAATCAAGATGTGCGAAGAGGAAAGGAAAGGGGAAAAAAGGGAAGAAAAAAAGGCTTTAAAAGTGTACGTAAAAAGTAACTGCAAAAATAAAAAAGCTCAGCCCCAGGTTCGAACCCCCTCGGATAGGGGCAGGAGATTCGAACCCAAGACCTACGAAAAACCGGCTTCGTTTGGCATCTGCTGTCAAGTCACATTCGTAAGAACGGTCCAGCATAAGACACCACAGTGGGGTTTTCTCTAACCTCAAGTCGCCCAAGCGAGGGGCGTCGGTTGAAAGGTAGTTTTCAATTAGGATATATATCCTTTATTTCGTAGATAGGTACTTTGGCAGCTGTATCTCGTTGCCTAAGAGATTGATCAGTTGGTGACTGGCAGGTTGGCGGTGCCACATGCCAGGCAACGACTTGGCTCGCGATAACCGCAATGCCATATCATAGCGATTAACCATATCACCCTTAATTTTAAGATATCTTCAACACGTCCTTATCGTATCGGCTTTATACGCATATATTGTTATGAGTAACGAGCCACTGCGTCAATCAATGTGATACTACTTCATATTTGATCGCCTGGATAACTTTTTAGGGAACATGGTTTGCATTAAGGGGCTTTTTCTCTCGGGACGGCCAACGCTTAAATATACCTCGATATCATCTAGCATACAGGTACACAACATGAAGATAAAGAAGTAGGTAGCTTAGTGACTAGCAAGACTTCGTATTGACTTTAGTCTTCAGGATAGGTAGTATAAGTAATCTGGCTAGCTCGAATCGCTCTCATCGTTCTCATTTGGGGTATTATTCTTCAATCGAATCAGCCTCAACGCCATATTAATGCATATTAAGTGTTAGGCAAAGTTGGCTCAACCTCCTAGCTGGGCGGTTGTCCTATACCCCCCGTACTTCCCGTACTAGCTGGTCTCGGAGGCGGTACTGGTATGATTCTAGCAATATCACTCCCTTCTCTATCCATGGCCACGCCGCCAATCATGCTTGCTGATAGGGCTCGCGGCTCGCCTCCTTCTCCTTCTGAATCCTCCCCCTGGCTGCTGGTGCTACCAACGCCAGCAAGGGCCTGTTCAGCGACTTTGCGCTCTACCTCCTTTAATCTTTCTTTCTCGACGGGGTCTACTAAGTCGTCGTCGTCGCTCCAGTATCCCTCTTCGGACTCGGCAACCTCGGGCATGGCCATACGTTTCCAGAAACGGATCTCTTGTCTTCTAGCCTTGTCGTCGACACGCTTCTCCCACCGCTCCTCGTTCTCGTCGTATTTCTTGCGGAACTCGCGCAGCATCTGGTTAGCGCGGCCGGCATGCTCCTGCATCTCCCACATCTGCTCACGTAGGCGCGAATTCTCGGCGCGGGCTTCGGCCAACTGTGCTCGGTAGGAACGGTGCCAGGCAGAAACATCGGCGACGTGTTTTTGCTTGTAGGCGTGGAATTGGGAGAGTATATTTGCGAGAACTCGGGCGTAGCTAGTAAGAAGAGAAAAGTTGGCATCACGGGAAAGTTTAGCGCGGTCGAGGGACTCTGTTAAGATAGACACAAGAGCCTCTAAATTCGGTTCTTGCGCTGTACTAATGATTAACGATTGGGCAACTAAAGACATAGATACCGAGAATAATAGAACGTACCAAATATTTCATCTGCTGCTTCTCCAAGCACCTGGTCGTTTGTTAAACCACGATCCCGCGCCCGATTTCGTACCCGGCCAAGTCCAGAGACAATATCTTCGGTCACTCGTCTGTTCTCAGCCAGCTGACGCGACAGCTCCTCGACCATGCCATATATAATATTAAGTTCTGCCTGATGGCCAGCGGGCGTGGGTCCAATCGACATTACGCCAGGACCGGCGCCAGAGCCGTTACCCTGCATGGTACCGGGGCCGTTGTTTAAGTAAACAGGTTGCTGTTGCGGTAACTGTCGGTTTTGGGAGCCGGGGTTCTGTTGTTGGGAGTTTTCGAGAGGATGTGAAGGTTGAGGAGGGAAGTTCATGATTGGAAAGGGAATGAGATAAAGGCGGAGCTTCTACGCAACCTAAAGATTAAGCTAGCAATACCTTAAGTTAGTGGATAGTGGATAGTGGGTTTAATGTGTGTGTGTGTGTGTATAGGTGGGTGTGTATCCGCTATGTAAATGCAGTAAGTCGTAACTGCCCTGCCGCCATCGTCGTTTACCCACTAAATGAGTCTAGATATGGTTAAGCGTTGCTTCTTATCGATTACTTTAGGTTACCATCTGGTTTAGCGCTGTGTTACTCATGCTACCTGTGTCTGTTACCTACGCGTAACCACATGTACCCAAGGTTTTCAATCTAATTAGCGACATGTACTTCAATTACACGGGTACATGATTAATATCTACAACCTCATATTTTATAACATTTATCTTCTTTTTTTTCTTCATGTTTTCATAAGAGACAAAGCATTATAGTAAACACATACATATAAACAATAATTACTACATTCTTCTATCTATATTAGAATAGTTACATTATAAGAGGTAAGTGTGCGATATTACTTTTCTGGTGATTTAGACGCTTTCGCCATTTTCAACCGGCTCCGTCGCCTTAGGCTGAAGGTCGATTTGATCGAGGGGAGTCAAAAGCACACTGTTTCCGAGTACCATATATCCTGCCCAGAATACGAAAACAACAATAATTCCTAGAAAGCTTGAGAGAACATGAGGGGGGTTAGGGAGCGGACTCTTCACTGCCGCGATAATCTGAGCTGCGAGTCCAAAAACAAATATTACAATTGCTATTATGCTTCCGCCGATTCCAGGTGGGGACTGCCACTTCAATACATCTCGATTCTCCAAGCCCTTCTTACGTATGGCAAGCCGGAGTCGGATGTGGCATACGCAGATGGAAATCCAGGTAAAGTAGTTTGAGCCAGAAGCCAGAGCCAAGAGCCAGTTGAACACTATATCACCGTCTTTGGATATTTTGATGAACGATAAGAGCGAAATTGAGAATACCAATGCCAGTGCCCAGATTGGGTAACCTCGTTTTATCTTGGCGAAGAGGCGTGGCCCCATTCCTCTTGCCGACATGGCTTGAAGAGCTCGCGACGAGGCAAAAACGCTGGCGCTCGCCATCGAAAATATGGCGATGATGATGATGCCGTTGAAGATGCTACCAACTATTGGGAGATTGGCTTGATCCATTGCAGCAACCAAGGGACTGATTCCACCAGATTGAACTTCGCCGTCAAGGGATACCTCAAGTACCATGCCGAGCATCAAGATGGGAATTAGGTATAGCCAAATAATTCGTAGTGGCACAATATTGCAAGCGAGAGGCATAACTTTCTGAGGCCTTTCGCACTCGGCGGCGGTGAGACCAAGCATCTCGGTTCCTCCATATGCCATCCCGGCAGTCATAAAGACATAGAGAAATCCGATAGGGCCATGTCTGAATGCATTTTGCACCCACAAGTTAACCCCGAGCTCCTCGGCGGGTCGGGTATCAGCCGGAATATTTTTGGTGACGATAAGGGCGGCGACAATGGTAAAAGCCGTAAGAACGATCATCTTGCAGACCGCAAAAACGTTCTCTGCCTCGGCATACCATTTTGCTCCAAACGCATTCACGAGGACAAGGCCGCATATAAACCCCGGGAGGACGTAGTATGCTGGCAAGTTCGGTTCCCAATATCGCGTGCAGAGTAGCATGACAACCAGCTCGAAGACGACGATAAAGATAAAATTTATGACGTAGTTCCATCCCATGGCGAAGCCCCAGGCCGGCGAGATGAAGCGTACCGAATATTCATAGAATGAGCCACTGACTGGGAATGCAGCCGAAAGTTCACCCAGAGCGCACATGGTAATCCACACGGCAAATCCGACTACAATAAAAGATATGAGGAGTGACCCGGAGCCTCCTACTGCCAGACTGGAGTAGGTAGCGAGAAGTACACCGGCACCGATAGAGCTGCTGAGGGCCATCAAGACGAACTGACGGGTCGTGATGACCTTCTTAAGGGACGTGTCGGCCGAGCTGGTGAGATCCATGGTGAAAAATAAAGAATAAGGTAAACCGTGTTAGGTAGGTAGGTATGATTGAGTAAGAATATCGTTAGACCTGATTTTGTATAGTAAAATCTGAGCTTTCGTTAGAGGATGATTATACGACGATCTAGATGCTAGTAGCTATGCTACTAAAGTAGAACTTATAAAGTCGCGTGCGTATGAAATGAGGATTACTCTCATTCCAAAAATCCAGGGAGAAACAGGCAGAGGGTAGGCAGGTTTATATAGATTTACAAAACCTATCACCGTGCCTGAGCTCAAAAGCCAAGATAGGAATTGTCAAAGACACATATCCGAGAACGGAGTCCGGGATATAGAAACTCTAGATAATAAGAGTATAAACATGTCAAGCGCGGTTTGACGTGCTGTTATCACTGACGTCTCCTTGTTAAAGTTGTGCTATAAAAAGCTTAGAAGCAGGTACGGAACTCTTAGGTATCTTTGGTAGCTCATACCAACATTAGTTAATGTCTAAGGAAAAACTTAAACATTAAGCTTAGATACTTATCTGAGCTACTATCTAAGTTACGATTGGTTGAGATATAGTGTTTAAGAAACAATGTGAGCGTAAACGAAGGTTCAGTCCGAGATACATAAGAATAGAGGGAATTGTGAAATATATGAGTTGAAAGGTTATCTGTTCAAGCATCAATATCTCAAAAACTATTATGATTATACAATAATAGGAATTACTGCGTGGTTACTTGGACAGAGTTCCGAATATTGTAAAAAACTTGGTTTGATATATTAGGTTGGTATAAGTTGAAGCGGACTGAAAGACTACTTCATAAAAGTTCATCTTATACCAACAAAACATCGCAATTCCCGGTTCTTAGTTTCCCAACTCCAAACTACCTCTCTATACCAAGACGTGGCTTATGTAGAGGTATGCAACGACTCTAATTGACTGCTAATTGGCAATCCGTATCGGAGTAAAGACAACACTTTAAACCCTAGAAGCCGTATTACCACATCCGTATCAACATCATCAACCAAGCTTAACGCCTAATCTTAATACCGTGCTCTTAACGCCACGTAAACTCATAATCTTCCAACGTTAAGTAACCTCGTATACGATAAAAAACTCCCTTAGTCTAAGCCGCTACAGTAGTCCTACGCTGGGTCTGCGCGCCTCTCCGTGCGCCATTTGTACCTGGCCTCGCTAACGTGTATTTGGCAAAGGCGCGCGCGAGAGCCTTCTTGCAGCTGACCTTTTGGCTACCAATGAAACTGTCAACAGTAACAGCAATGGCACGGTCAATGTCCTGGGCAGAACAATACTCTGATAATCTCATTCGGCAAAAAGACTCCGAGATTCGGATGATAGCTTCTAAATGACGGACCTGAAAGTTAAGTTAGTGCTGTTATCTTAGGTACATACATCAATTGGAGTAACTTACAGTAATTGGATATGCTCCGGTAGCTAGCGACTCTCGTCGCATATCCGCAAAGAGTCGCGCAACCTTGTCCTCGTCCATATGTAGAAGCTTCGGTTGGCAGTGCTCTCGTGCATATAGAATATATTTTCGTAGTAGCTCCTGGGGGATTTCGCTTTCTTTCTTTGGTTGCGCTTGGCTCTCTTGCGCCGCCTCGGAGTCGTGCTCAACCTCCATGGAACCATCAGCAGCTTGGGTAGACGGATGGCTCCGGCTGTGGGAGCCAACAATGAATCGAGCCAGACGCTCGTCTTCAGCAGGGTCCACAGTATCTCGTACAACGCAAAGAATGTCAAAACGCGACAAGATAGGTTCAGTCAGTTCAACATTGGATGAGAAAGGGATCGTAGAGTTATAACGGCCACCGATCGGGTTAGCTGCTGCAATGATACCACATCGAGCTTGTAGGGTGGTAACGATACCCGCCTTCGAAATGGAGATGGTTTGCTGTTCCATAGCCTCGTGGATAGATGTTCGATCTTGATCATTCATCTTGTCGAACTCGTCAATGAGACACGTGCCCTTGTCAGCAAGCACCAAAGCACCACCTTCTAATGTCCATTCACTGGTTAAAGGGTCTCGACGGACACTAGCCGTAAGACCAACAGCGGAAGCTCCCTGACCAGTGGCAAAAACAGCTCGGTGCGCGGTTTTTTCTACGTACTTCAGGACCTGAGACTTGGCTGTACCCGGATCACCAAGCAATAGAACATTGATATCTCCTCGCACATGATGCTCACCCCTGGCTATCTTTGCGACGCCGCCGAAAAGAGACAAGGCAATAGCAGTCTTGATATCGGTGTGCCCGTAGATGCTAGGTGCTATCGAGTTGATTATCTTATCGATGACCTGGGGATCCCGAGAAAGTTTGCGGATTTCGTGCTCGTCCTCTTCGGTAAGCCTGAACCCAGCAAGCTGATCGTGCGCTTTGACAACATTGTTTGCCTCGAGAATCGTAGCAAAAACAGGGAACCCATTACGATTATTTAATTGGGCATCATAGTTGTTCCTGTAAACGCCGGTGACCTCAATCTCCTCCCCGGGCTTCGCCTTGTCAATCAGATCCCAGAGCAGGATAACCTCTCTATGTCTGGGTAGACGGCCAGCAGGTACAGTTCCAGGCGATTCTTGGAGTGTCAACTTCTGGTAGTTACGGTAAACAGTCTTTTCCGAATTCAAGGTGAAGGGGCCACGAGACTGGCAGTTCTGACAGAATGAAATTTTGACTTCAACGTTAGACTCCTGCTGGAAGGGGCCTAGTGTCACGCCGCATTTAGTACAGTCGACTTTGACATATTTCAGCTGAGGGAAAACACCAGTTCGTCGAGTAACAACACCGCTCACTCTCACGAGGCAGTTGAGATGCGACTGCCTCAACTGGCGAAGAGTATAGTGAACGGGCAGGTCAAAGATGCGAACGTGAATATCAGAGTGGATGCGCTGATAGTCGGGGTAATGGAGTAGAACGACTTCCATGGCTACGTCGTCGAAGAGCTTAAGCATTTCGGTAGGAGCGTTGGCAAGAAAGTATGCAAGGATAGCCTTGGATGAGGATAGATGGTCGTATGACACCTCGAGCGACTCGGCGTTGATTTCGCCAAGGGTTCGAATACGATTGCCATAGACTGAGGAACCGCTCTCGTCGGTATATTCTGTTAAGAAGGCCTTGAATTCTCGCTTGATGGTGCGTTGCACTGACGGCTGAGACACCCATTCGGTCAAACTGGCGGCTTTGACATCTTGCAGGGCCTCAAGGGAGAGTTCTTCGTCCATGATATCTTGATCCATTTCATCGTCTGGGTCTTCGTCGTAATGATGACGGCGACGACGGGGTTGGGCAGTTAGATCAATATCTCCATCCTCATCCTCGTCCTGCAGAAAAGCTTGAGGCATTTTCCGTCTACGAGCTACTTCTCGATCTCGGCGGTTTAGCTGAGCTTCTAATCTTCTCCTCTCGCCGAGGTTTATCTCGTCAAATTCGCCTTCATCATCAATATCGATTCCTTCATAGACATCGTTGTCATCTTTCTCTCTGTAATCTCGTTCAAAACCTTCACGGAAGAGGTCTACATCGTCTTCGGCCATCTCGTCAAGGTCGTCTAAATCATCTTGGACCTCAGCCTCCTCCTCAATATCGTCATCGTCGTCACCACCATGGGCAATGTTGAAGGCTGGTGGAGAAGAGGGCATAGGACTAGAAGCAGCAACGGAAGAGGAAGCATCACCGCCCGTGCGGGAACGTTTGCGGTTCGCACGAGGGGCGATACCGCGGTTTGCGGAGTCCATATTCATTCGTAGAGGAGAACTAGAAATAAGTTAGGAAATTTTACTGCTATAAGTTTTATTTGCTAGTTAATATAGAATGAACTCACCTCATTATGTATCTATTTTACTCTCTATCGGAGAGCACTTTGAGTAAATAGTTGTTAATATGGAGAGAAACCAGGATTCAAACAAGAGGGACAGTGAAAGTGAGAGTGGAACCAAAGAAGGAAAATGAAGAGAAAGGGGACTAAAGTGGATTGTGGGGTGGGCGCGACGAAACAAATTGGAAGTCGCGTTCATACGCGTTGAGCTCGCGTAAAGTGGTACTAATTACACACCCTTTAGATTTTAAACGCACACCATAAGGATACATAGTACATACCTAGGTACTTAGGACTAAGAGTTCTTTATTCCCTGTAGGCATGCACACCGTGCAGTTCCACATAAGGTATACTTGATTGTATAGTGCGAATTAGTATCGCTTTAGAGAAGCACTCACTGTGACATCATATTTGCGACGCGCTCTTATCATAAACTAAAGCGCCTTACTTCACAGCTGAGACAACTATTTATTATTGTGAACAATAACTTTACAAACACCGTTTTATTATTTAAGCTCTTCTTCTCTTCATTTCTACATTTTCGCAAATCATTCTTGTCATTTTATTTTTTTATCATTTTCTAATGGATTTATCATCAACTCCGACTACCTCCCAGGAGGCACCCGAAACCAATGGTAGCTCTTCGCGCCCGCGCACCCAGAGCATATCGCAACAGTCTGACGATTCTCAAACTGCCGCCGACTTTATTAGAGATCAACTGCAGCTGGAAGCCGATGCTCGCGAAGCTCTTCCCTATGTAAGTTGACTGGTATTAACTAGACGAACCATTCAACAATTTACTAATGAATTAACTGTGATTTCTAGAGCATCGAAAACTGCACCAAGCCACTTGGACCATTACGACAGGATGTATTCGCCTGTCTAACTTGCACTCCACCTCCTGCGAATCCATCCGATCCCTATAATCCTGCCGGCGTGTGTTATTCATGTTCTGTCCAATGTCATGGTGAACATGAATTAGTTGAGATCTTCCAGAAGCGCAATTTCACTTGCGACTGTGGTACCACGCGATTCGCACCCGAACAGCAATGCACCCTTCGAATCAATCCCGAGACCAACACAAAAGGAGGTGTTCATTCCGAACAGCCGGATCCCAACAATAAATACAATCACAACTTCCGTAATCGCTTTTGCTCTTGTTCTGTATATTACGACCCTAACAAACAGGTGGGTTCCATGTATCAGTGCCTAGGTCTCGGTACGCATGAGACTGGTGGTTGCGGCGAAGATTGGTATCATCCTGGCTGTCTCGTTGGCCTTGGACCCAATTGGTACGAGAAGCAGAAAGCACACGTTCTCAAATTCAACGCCAATGGCGCCAATAGTAATGGTAATAACACACTCCCTACTATTTCCGAAGATGCGACTCAAGAGAATGGCACGGAACAGCAAGCCAATGACAACCAGGAAGCGCAAGAGGAGGAGGATGAAGACCCCGCTCTGCCGGACGGCTTCCCTACCGAAGATGCGTTCGACAATATCATATGCTATAAATGCGTTGAAGCTTATCCTTGGATTAAGAGATATGCTGGAACCCCCGGATTCTTACCAGCAGTGTTTCTTCAAAAGGATAGCGAGACATCCTCTAAGAAACGTAAGCTAGAAGATAGTGATGGTTTAGAAGAGGATAACAACTGTAGCAAGCGCGTTAAGAATGAGTCTGAAGAGGCGCAGGATATCATATCCGTAGTCAAATCAGATGAGAATTCCTCACAAGTCAAGGATGAGGATGAGAAGAAAGACGAGGATCAGAAGGAAAACGAAGTTCCACCTGCTACAGAATGCAAGTTAGCATCTCTGCCTTCTGCACCAAGTGGCCAGTTTTCGTTATTTACTACTTCGAATTTCCGCGATCAGTTTTGCAAATGCGCCTCGTGCTTCCCAGATCTCAAAGTTCACCCGCAACTTCTAGAAGAGGAAGAAGCCTACGAGCCGCCTCTTTCGGACGGAGCATCTGAGCAAGGTTCGACTCACGGCAGCGGCTCACTATACGACCGCGGCGAGTCTGCTCTTAAAAACGTGGATCGCGTCCGGGCGATCGAAGGCGTCATGGCATACAACCATTTGAAGGAGCGTCTCAAGCCCTTCTTCCAGCAGTTCGCCGAGAGTGGCAAAGCAATTGGTGCCGAAGATATCAAGGAGTATTTTGCTAAGCTTAGAGGCGACGAGGAGGCCATCAAGGAGGCGGGCGAGGCTGCGAAAGAGGATCATAGGCAGGAACAGAGTGGTTACTGAAGGAAATTGATGAATAAGGGGGCTTTACGAAAAGGGAATTGAAAAAAATGAATCAGGTACATGGCGTTCTTATTGGCACAGATTCATTAGGATTGGCAGGAAACTAATACCACAGGTCTATATTTGGCCATAGTTAAATTCATATTACATGATTCCCGAGATATCTTCATCGTCTGGGTTCGATCCAATGTCAGCAGACATGGAATAATCTAATAAACCCATATAATTTTACCCGAGTGTAAGTCTATGTACTCCACCCTTTCATATTATATTATTTTTAGGGTCCTTATGAAGTGTATTTTATATACATTCCTATATAACTACTCGCAGCCCACATTGCGTCTCCCGGCATATACTACCCAAGTACAAACATCGATCTTATAAACCCCATACTCTCGCAACAGTAGCTCTTGAGACATCTGAAGCTGCTTCAGAGGAAAAGTGCAATGCGAACCGCGTCAGGGTAAGCGCCTGACTACCAAGATACACCGGTACCTTTAGCCGCTGTGCCTCCTCAACAGCCTCTTGAAGCTGCTGCGCATGCTCCTTTAGTCCTTGGCTATCCCCAACCGATACCTGTTCTCCTCGAGAAAGCTTGATGATGTCCGGTCCAACCGTCTGTAATATCGCGCTTCCTCCGGCTGCGTTTATGCAGAGCTCGAAGACTTGGTCTAGATCTAGATTACATCTCTTTGCGAAGGCAATGGTCTCCGCTGCAGAGCAAAGATAAATTCCTCTGAATAGCGCCTTGACGAGGGCTAACTTCGACTCGTCGTTTTCGGCTAGCCCCTTTACCAGTCCAATCTTCCCCTTGCCTTCTGTGTATAGTCTGATTATACTGCTGTCATCGTCTGGGCCGTATCCGCGGCCAAGGCCAGAGAAATAGACTTGTTCTGCTGTGCTTGTCATAGGGGTAGGAAATGCAGCCCGTCTCGCCTCTGAAGTAATAATACCCGTATCCTTCAGGATGATGGTCAGAGCGCTAGCAACGGGCTTGAACTCGGGATCGAGCATCCTCGGCAGTCTGTTCTCAAACATCCACGCCCAGGCATCCGACTTGATTATCTCCTGGCTCGTGGAGTGGAGATCCAGACCGAGGTGACTCGCAAACCCCAATCCTTCACTTGCGGCAAGGATTTGATTAGCCGCAAGGACCTGGTGGCACATCTTCATATTACTTCCGGCGCCGACTCCGCCCTGGACGATGTAGAGCTTCTTCGGGTCGGACATCTCCTGTAACAGAAAGCGGCCAGTATCGATTGCCTCATCTGAGCCTCCAGCCATAATTGAAAGAGTACCGTCAGCTGCCCTTGCAGCACCTCCCGAGACGGGAGCGTCGATTAGACGAATATCACCCCGTCCTAATTCGACAAGTTGCTTCTCTAGAGCCTGGACGTATGCGCACGGCACCGTCGAACAGAGTAGCAGAGCGGCTCCTTTAGGAAACGAGGCGAGTGCCGCATCGTCACCTTCAATGAGTACGGCCTGAGCCTGCTGCGCCGTCGCTACCATGCACACGCAGTAGTCCTTGCCCTTAACAGCCTCCGCCGGCGTCGTAGCGGTACTGCCTCCAGCAGCCTGGAACCTATCTAACGTCGGCTGCCAGACGTCAAACCCTGTCACCTTATACCCCTGCTTGACCAAGTTGGTCGCCATGCCAAAGCCCATGGCCCCCAGGCCGATGAATGAGATCTCTAGTTTTGCGTTCGCCATGTCTACAACTCAAACACTACTTAAAAAATATTCGCTTGTAATATTATCTATCCTCTTGTGGTAGACACCGTATAATGAACGAGTATACAAGTAACATACGTAGATGAAAGACAAAGCAACAAAAAACAAAAAGCTTAGCCTGCCGTCTTCCACCCAGCCGGTAATCTGAAGACGACTAGTCAAGTCGGACTAAGTACCATCCATATAGGACCTAGTAACGGCTGAAGTGTATAAGGTGCCTCTCCCCCCATCTTTACCGGGGATGGAGGCGGGTATGGAGGCGGGGAGCGTCACTTCAGCCTTTACTATTATTATTTGACCCTAGCCCCCTTTCTCCGCCTGCCTCATCCACTCGTCTATTAGCCCACTAACCTAGTAGAAATAGGATAGACATATATGGAGTATACATACATTCAACTACACACACCATATAGTTACACCGAGATCGCTCGGTTGATAACTATACCGGCGAATAGTCCTTATCCTCTGGGCCGCCTCCCTCGGTAAAATGGCAAAGTTGGTAAGTTGCAGGTTTTTTATCACCACTAAGAGTAAGTCAAAGGGTAAGCGACCCCACGTCTGTTTCTCCACTAATTACGGCAGCACGCCTTTTGTTTCATTCTTGGAGATGGAGAGATGCCGGTGTGCGGTGGCTCGTGACGGTATAATTCCGTGTGTGGCCATAGATTACTTGGGTAGAGACTAAGACTAATAAGATAACAATAATATACAAACCTATTTGTTCGCTCTATTGTATACTATAGTATGGGCACTTATATGGTTCATATACTAACCAATTCAACTCCGCGTTTGTGTCCCTACTAGAAACTAAATAGTACCTTGAAAGAAAGCAAATCACTTACACTTACACTTACACATCCACCAAGATCACAATCAAAATGGTCCGCCCAGAACTCTCCAAAAACCGCTCCTTAACAATCCTCAACAAAGCCCGCGATGGCGGGTACGCCGTGCCAGGCATGTGCTGCTATAATATCGAATCAATAATCGCCACCGTCCGCGCCGCCGAAGCAGCCCAATCCCCAGCTATGGTCCTTCTTTTCCCCTGGGCTATCGAATATGCCGGCGCATCTCTCGTACGTGCTGCCGCCGACGCTGCGCATAACGCCAAAGTGCCCGTCAGCCTACATTTAGACCACGCGCAGACACCGGAGCTGGTACGTCGGGCCGCAGATATTGAAGATGGCTTCGATAGCATTATGTGTGACATGAGCCATTACGAGAAAGATGAGAACCTAGAGCTGACTAGGGAATTATCTGTGTACTGCCACGAACGCGGGATTACCACCGAAGCCGAGCCCGGCCGGATCGAAGGTGGAGAAGACGGCGTAGCGGAAACAGCCGATCTAGAAGCCATTCTAACAACTCCTGAACAGGCAGAAGAGTTTGTGGCTACAGGTATCGAGATGCTGGCGCCGGCTTTCGGAAACGTGCACGGGGAATACGGGCCACGGGGGATTCAGCTAGAGTACGAGCGATTAGAATCGATCAATAAGGCAGTAGGCGACCGTGTGCGATTAGTCCTACACGGCGCAGATCCTTTTACCGAGGATATCTTTAAGCGATGTATCAAGGCGGGCGTGTCCAAAGTCAACATTAATAAAGGCATGAACAAACACTACGCCGCCGTGCAGGAGGAAATGCAGGGGAAGCCCCTCACCAGCGTTATAGAGGCGGGTACCGACAGGATGCAGGCTGCTATCGAGCAGTATATGCATTGGCTCGGTAGCGCCGGTAAGGCGTAACGAGACACGAAGAAGCGTAAGGGAGAGAATTTAGTTAAAGAGGTATTAAACAAACAAATATTATAACTATCGGGTTTCTATAGACAGGGATATATCTGGATATATCTTATAAATGCTTAGGCGAGTGTCTTGTCTTATCATCCGCAGTAAGCAAGAAGGTCAGAATAGGAATCTGACTACCAAATATCATAACACCTCATTCCATGCTTTAATATTTTTAAAAATTTATAAAATTATTATACCTCAAATATAATCAAAATACCCAAAAAATAAAAGGTAACCGTTAGCTTATGTAGGTACATGACATGCCAACGACAACATATACACTTTAAATAGGTACTCAGGTATAGGTATACCACGGCTAGTATACTCTTATATACCTGACTGTAAACCCTTAATAGCAACCATGGCACCCCAAGCACCAGGGTCTGGGGGCAGCTCCTTGCTGCTATCCGCGCCGACATAAGTCGCTCTGCCGAGTTTCGGAGCCAATGTCCTGGTCAGCTCAGCACCTTTAATCGCACCCTCGACACCACCCGCGAGATCTCCCGAACGTAGTCCTTCTGCGAATGGGAGAAGAGTGTCCATGACCGTCCTGTCGCCGACCTTAGCTGGTGTGTACCGACCTAGATTATCTAAAGCTATCTGGACGGCCTTAGCCCATAGTTTTGAAAGCCCTTCGGTCTTAGCTAGGGCAACGTTCTCTTGGAGAGTCGTTCTTAACGAGACGAAGAAGATACCTAGGATACCTCCTAGAGTACCCCCCATCTTGCCCTCAACAATTTCTTCGAGTTCCTGGAGCACCGCGATCACGGACCCCTCGGCTGCGAGCTTCTTGTCGAGCGCGGCGATGAGATGACTTGCACCCGTCTTTAGCGTCTCACCGCAGTCGCCATCGCCCATGATCGTGTCCCACTTAGTTAGATCGGGCTCTGCGACTATTAACTCGTTGCAAGCGCTACGAAGCATCCTATCCAGCAGAGAAGGATCAATTTTCAAGTCCTTTCCCTCCTCAATCACCTTGTGAGGCTCGGGAGGTGGCTGCACGAACTGCTCTTTTCTGCTACGCCGTATCGCTTGAGAACCGGTCATGGATTCCCAGTATGTATTTGTCTTAGCGTCGAAAAAGGATTTGATTTCCTCAACTGAGTATGAGCAGTTCTCGGCGGCGGCCGTCGCGTTGACAATGGAAATCGAGAATGCCGGAGCGTTTAGGGACGTCTCGAGGAAGCCATTGCTTATCCTCACCGGCACAATGTTCCAATCATTCGCCAACTGTTCAAGCAAATCGTCTAGTAATGCTCCCATCTCGAGATACGACATGCCTCCGAAGTTGCTAATGAGAAGAATGACCTCGTCCCCTGGCTTGAACTTTACGTAACCCCGCTCGGAGTCTGTCTCATCTAAGCAGTACTTTAATAGCACCTTAACGAGTTCCTCCGCTGACGGCGCAGGTGATAGCTTCCGATAACCGGGTTCATTGTGAGGCCCAGTACCGATTTCCACTTGGTCATCTCCCAGCATCGCGAACTCTGCTCTTCCAGGAACGTGGCAGTGATCGAGTGTGGCTGCGATGGAAACAATCTGCTGCGAGAACGCAACGCCTAGATCGTATACCTGATCGAGAGAGCCGCCGGCACCAGCAGCACCGCCTAGGACTTTGAGAACACCTAACTGTCCGGCTAGACCTCGTCGGCCGACCAAGCTGCCTTTCCTTCCGACGGACACGTCATCTCCGCAGATGATCATTCTACACTTGTGGCCTTTGGCAATGGCTTTCTCGTTTGCCAACCCAAAGTGTAGGCAGTCGCCGGTATAATTGGTAATAACTAAGATAGTCCCTTTTTCTGATGGTACTCTGTCGATAGCGGAAAGAATCTGCTTCGTACTGGGAGAAGCAAATATGTCGCCGGCCACAGAAGCGGCGAGCAAGTTTTGGCCAACATAACCGGACCAGGCAGGTTCGTGACCGGAACCACCACCGCTGACTATGGATACATTAGACTTATTGTATGCCGTGTCGAATACCACTCGGTTAGGCTCATCTAGGCTGAGTAACGGGTTGTATGAGATGAGACCTCTGATAGACTTGGTGACAAGCCCATCCGAGGACTGATATAAGTGACGTTTTGACATTTCCACGGCGTTGATGGACGGGTATAAGACGGGAATTAGGAGAGACTGGAGTAAGATTTCAGGATAATGTCTAACCGTAAAAACTCGGCGAGCGAGCAGCTCTTTCTATCACGTCGAACAAAGGCCGCAGAGGCTCGAGCTCAGAAAAGGGGTTTCCGAACAAACCTGGTTCTATTACGCGAAAGATCAGGATTATGGGGATTGAGGATTATGGAACGTATAGGAACGTATGGGAACACATGGGGAACGCAAAGGGTTGCCGTAAGAGGCAACACCAAAGGTTTTGACCCATCGATCCATCGAGCCATAGTGTTAGCTTCTGTGTTTGCTGACGATGATATACCGCATCGCCTATAGCTTAAACGACCTTCTCCGAAATTACTTGGCGGCAAGGCTCCTAATTTCGTAAATGACGGTTCCATCCAAGTTCATCTGGGTTCCATTTAGGCGTCCAGGCCCTCTCCCCACGGGGCTAACTCAAGTACAGGGGAGAAATAGAGGGACCCAGGGGGACCTAAGGGGAAGAGGTATCGACGGTATTGACAAAATTCGTAGTCCGCATGATTACCGAAGGAGGGGTGAAAAAAGGGTGTATTACGAATGACTATGCCGAGAAAGAAATGCGAACCGCGAACCACGAACCGTAGGGGTAAATTCAGATATTTGCCATCGGATTACCCTTTTAGGTAACCCGTGAAGTTGCCTATACACTTATACCACTAACACCACAGGTGTACTATATTCCAGCGACCCCACTTGGGTCACTTGGAAAGGTCACTTTGACCGGTTTGGGGGAGAAAGGTCTGTTTGAGACAACGGTTGGGAGGGAGTGTTTAGGACAAATAGAAAGAATATGCTTGTTTTATGTAGCTTTCCAGGGGAGGTACTATCTAAGACATCTTACAGCAAGGCAGTAGGGGGTCTATAGTGTACCGAGTAATAAGAAGGAACGGTATCGAATAATCGGATGTCACACTCTCTCTTCCTTACTTCTTAAGTCCTGCCGAGTATCACAAAGTTACAGGAGTAAAACAACGCCTGCTGAGTTCCAAGTTTCCAAGTCTCCAAGTCCCGACTATCACTTACACTTTCCTTACACCCCCGCCAGACGATAGGAAATTCCGACAATGGCTACCGCACCTAAGTGGAAGATAGCTATCGGAGCCGATGTGAGTTCTTTACTTAATTTTCTCTTTTATTTCTCTTATTTATTTCTCTTATTTACCCAACTTATACTTCACTTATACTCACTCATTTATGTGTAACATTTCACCACGATACTAACGTTACTTACACAGGATGCCGGTGTTGGCTACAAGAGCAAGATTAGGGAGGACTTCGAAAAAGACCCCCGCGTCGAATCTATCGTAGACGTCGGAAGTCTCTCAACAGATGACAAGACAGCCTACCCTCACCGAGCAGCGGCCGCAGCGCAGCTCGTAGCTGATGGCAAGGTCGATAGGGCCCTGCTCATCTGCGGTACAGGCCTAGGAGTTGCCATCTCAGCGAACAAGATCAAGGGCGTCCGCGCCGTCACAGCTCACGACAGCTTCTCTGTAGAGCGAGCCGTACTAAGCAACAATGCCCAAGTCCTTTGTATGGGTGAGAGGGTTATCGGCTTGGAGCTGGCGCGCAGATTAGCCAAGGAGTGGTTGGGTTATGTATTTGACGAGAAGAGCGCGAGCGCAGCCAAGGTAGAAGTTATCAGCCACCTCGAGAAGTCATTGTAAACTAGAATACGCTATTCGTTTAGGGTTAAGGACATTATTCCATGCGGGGATTTCTATTACTTACTAAGGGGAATAGAGTAGTCCAGCCTAATACTTATATAAGTCATTAAGTGAACCTACCTAATATCAAACCTAGACTCGGGTAAATAAGATAGTTTGATGGGACCTTGACTTATTGGTCCGGATGCCCGAAAGTTTAACTAAATAGATATAGACGGAACGCTAGCGGTAGACTGCATCTACCCGAGCCAAAGCGCAGGCAAATAAAGTTAAGGGGACCATACCCTCGGTGACATGTTATTTTCGGAACTTGCAATTAAGTAATACTTTGGTTACTTTAGGTATACAACATATGATCTCATAAGACGGACATGTTAGAAACTCATATATAAGGAAACAAGCTTGAGAGGTACCTACGTAGAATTAATTACCCACATACCGGATTTCCAGATTCAACACTATAAAAAGGCCGCCTCGCTAATCTCGACAACTAACGCAAGTGATATCTCAACTGCATAACTATAAGTTCACATGCAACCTGTAAATCCTGTTCATCTGTGCAATGTTTCTTTTTGAATTTAGCCTTAAATTGAAATAGTTACTTATTACATTACATATATTATACATTATATTATACATTATATCATTACATCACTCCAACCATGACCTCACCCGCACCCGCACCTATATCCCCTCCCCGTCGCCGCATTGTCGGCGTCTCCACAAAGATGTACTTCTCCGCCGCCCGGACAAAGCAATACGTCGACGAGCTACTACAAATCCTCTCTTCCCCTTCAACCCCTCTAAACAACATCGACATCTTCATAATTCCTGACCACATAACCCTCACCTCCGTCATCACCCAACTCCAACGCTCTCCCATCCCCATCCTCCCCGGCGCTCAAGATGCCTTTTACGAAGATATCGGCGCCTACACCGGGGAAATATCCCCCGCAGTCCTCAGCGAAGTAGGCTGCCGCATCGTAGAACTAGGCCACGCCGAGCGCCGCCGTATCTTCGGCGAAACAGATGCCGACACCGCACGCAAGGCGGCAGCTGCGGCGCGTAATGGTTTGATCCCGTTAATCTGCATCGGAGAGCGCTCAAAGGCAGATGGAGATGAGGGTGTTAGAGTTGCCGTCGACGAGTGTAGAACGCAGGTCGAAGCTGTGCTCGCCGCGCTCCCTACAACTGCCGAGATGGTATTAGCTTACGAACCCGTCTGGGCGATCGGTGCGGCGGAGCCCGCGGGCGCGGAGCACGTAGTTGCTGTCACGCAGGCTATCCGGGGTCTGGAGTGCGTGCGGAATAGGGAAGGGAATACTAGGATCCTATATGGAGGGAGTGCTGGGCCGGGGCTTTTCGCGCAACTGAAGGATGGGGTGGACGGGCTGTTTTTGGGAAGGTTTGCGCATGATCCGGCGCAGTTTTATAAGACGATTGTGGAGGTGGCTACGGCGTGATATATACTTAACGGGACAATGGGGAGAAGTAATGATAATAATATCTCTGGAGAACTTATAGATGCCGTAGATATACGTCGTCCAAGGCTGTAAACATGTTCTAATAGAATCCAATCGAGACTGATGACTTGATATGTATGAATGAGGCGCGATTTACAGCACCCTCCTGAATGGAAAATTTCAATTATAGACGGTCGTCATCGTGCCTCTATAAAACACGGCGCGACGCGACGCGATGCGATCTAGAATCCTAACAAGTACTCTGCCGCCCATGTATACTATACATCGCTCGGCGAACTGAAGCAGAGATCAGACAGTAAATGACCTATGGTATCTTACATCAAGTCATAAGACCATCCAGGGGATATAATCCAGCGCCTTTGAAATACACGTTAAAGAAAGTTGGGCGCGTATATGGTGTCGCCAACATGAACCCTTCCTCAGTCATTTGGTTCGCAAGTCCGAACTCATAGTTATACTTCTCACGAATATCGACCAATACCAGGCCGCGATCTCGTAAATCCTCCTCTTCCTAATAGGTGCTAGTTAATCATAACCACCAAACTTATTCTGGGGAATCTTATTGTGACACCATTCCGGTAGGTGATCTTTGGCACCTTCATCCCTTCGTCAACACATTTACCCTACTGTATCGATAGAAACCAGCATAATCCACTCCTGATATAAGCAGGAGTTGTCCGCATTGTGTGCATATTTAGTTAAGCACCCATTCGCTACCCCTCTTGACAAACTTATCAAGAAGCATCGCCAGGTCAGCTAGCACGAACCGGCAGATGTAAAATCCGAAAAATTCAGCTGCATGTCTGGTGCAAAGCTCAAGCCCAACTTGAGTTTTATCCGCATGACGTAAGCCAGGATCCTCGACTTGTCGTGCGATTTGATCTGGTAGTCGTTAGCATTCAGTATTCAGTATTCAGTATTCAGTATGCGCAAAAGGAAATGTAGAACTGTTGGAATAAACACTTACCAACCGTCTGCGCAGCGTCAAACAATCGTGCTAAGCTCGCCATATAGTTCCCGTACGGTCCATCAAAATTGACTGATGCGGGATCCCTCTTCGCAGGCCTACTGCTTGGGTGAGCTGTCAAGGGTAAACTTGGTATAGATCCCGATCCAATCGAGCTTGGAATATCCTTCTCGCTTACGCCAGGCCCGCCGCTTCCACTACTGTTAGTCTTCCCTCCGTATGCATTGGTCATGTTAGCAGCCGAGCCCTTGTTTCTTAGCCTTCGCCAGCTAAATGCGCCCCCTTTCCCGCTAACACTTGCGCTACGTGGTACTGGCGGTGCAGCTTCGGTTTCCCTGTCTTCTCGGAAGGGTGTCATGCCTTGTGTGCCCACCTCGTTACCAAGCTTCCGCGTAAGTGTCATCTGAACCGCCTCCAAAATATTCTCAAAACTCTGCATTTCTTCGAGCACCGCATCTGCGTCATTACTGTCTACCCTTGCGAGCTTGAGAAGTGCCGCGGTTAGGAAGTCACACTGAGCAATCTTATCTTCGAGAGCGCGGAGCTTAACGCCCTTAACTTTCCACGCGTCTCGAGGAATGAATAACCGAGTGCTAATATATCCACCCCGAGGGTGGGCGAGGGTCTGGTAAAGGGCCCGCATGAGCCAGAAAGGTCGAAGCATAGTATCAGACGGGCACGGCTCTAGAGGTATTGGTACGTCAGGGTTGTGAGGAAGGTGGTGGCTATGGTAAACTTGGTTGGGAGAATGGGAAGTCGGAGAATGAAAATCGGAATCGAAAAGATGTAGACCGCCAACACCGCCTGCCATTCGCTCGTGAAAGGCAGCGGCCAGAGGTGTGGGTAATGCGGGAATCATGGCCTGGCGAGAGATCGATGTGTTCGAAATTTGGTGGCTAAGAGGCGTGTTGGGCGAGAGGTCCGAGTCGTCGATATGCGACACAGAAAATTGACGAGTCCTCAGAGACTTTAGACTGGAAGAAGAGAAATTCTTGTGTATACCAGGCCGCACAGAGGACGGTGAATCGGTTCGATGTTCCTCAAGATCATGAGGACCTGCTAAATTTGCCGGCGGGCTTGGAGGAGCTGTGACTCCTGCTGGGCTAATGCCTCTGACAGGCGATGAAGGTGCACGCATGGAAAAAGGTCCGGGTCGCGTTGTTGTCGCCGACAATGCCTGTCTTTGTTGAGCAATAAAACCACCTGCCGTCTTTGTTTGAGGTGTAGACGTAGAGATAGATGGCGGTTGACCGAGCTTAGAGGTTTCAATCTTGAGCTGCTTAGGGTTTTGCCCGGAGAGACGGCGGTTACGCACACCAGACGTCGGGGAATTCTGCGACGGGGAGCCTTGCGCAAGCGATCGTGGTGGAGATGGCAACGATGGCGCTGAACCTTTGGAGGAAGCTCTAGGTAGTGGCATCTCGTTTACTGTTGATAATATAGTTGTGGAGGTAGGAGGATTCGAACCGACCGAACTATGCCACGTCCGAGAGGTTGTTCCGCTGGAATCAGATTCCCTAGGGATTCTAGATTGTGAATGCTGGGACCGATGTTTAGGAGAAAATTCTTCCATCACAGATCTCCTTGCCATCTCTTCCAAGACACGTTCTTCTTCGTCTGAATCGTTAGCGTCAAAGAAATCTCCGCTGAAGACCTGAGATTTCTGATCTATTGACATCTGTCTTTGGCGTTCGCGTTCCCGGGCTAGCTCGATCGCCGCCTCACGTTCGGTTTGGCGGACTCTTTCCTTAGCAATTTCTACCTTGCGCCTCGCGTTGCTCAATACATCAACGGTATCTGAATCATTGTTATCGTCGTAGACGGTATCGTATGAATCCATAGGTTCGAATCCTTCGTCGTAAGCAGCTTCTACTGCAGCATCTAAGGCGGCGTCGAACTCTGCCTCTGTGTTACTGCTGGTATGGCGGAGATGTTTCCTCCTGACTCCCAGTGACGAGGTCCTCGAGTGAATCGAGGATGAAGCCGAACCACCTGACTCATCGATTGGATCCAGCCACGACCCCGATTCGTGACTAAGATTGCGCCTATGGCTCCTCGCGCCGTTCTCGGGTGCTAGATGGTCAGCCGGCCAGGAGAAATCTTGCCGCACGATGGGCTCCGGTGTTGGGGGCTTAGCAGGCGAAGCCGTCCTTCTGGGTGATAATGGAGCAGGTACAAAGCCTCCATCCTGCTGGGGTAAACTGAGAGAGGGTCCTTCGAAATTTCGGCGCATCCGGGACCCTGAGAAGGCAGATTGGAGCAGCGGCTGGCCCTGGCTGGGATTTGGAGAGGACCGAATACGGGACGCGTCCGGAGGGGGAGACTCGCCCATATTTATCCTCGCACCCCCCGAGGCTTCTGCGGAGTCTTCGGAGCCGGCCAAATCGATCTGAACTCCATGATAATCATCAACATCCTCCGGCCTTGCGGGTAAGGCTTTATCATTTTGTAAATATGCGGGAAGCAATTCGTCTAACTCGTCTATTCGGCTTGTGTACGTAAGTCGCTACAAGAGAATGAGTCAGTTCCAGAAAAAAGTAGCAACAGTTGGTCACGAAAATCTATTAGGTTAGTAAACTTACAATAGCCTCCAGCTTTCTCCTATCCTCTTCACCATTTGTCCTAGCAAGTACTTGTTGTAAGAGATCGCAAGCTTCTAGATAGGAATCCCGGGCTGCAGCGTAGTTCTGGGCATTATCCAGTTGGACTGCGGCGTTCGCCTTTCCTAACGCTTTAGATAACATGGCTTTCTGCGATGGCTTGTTGACACGATTAACCCGAGTCGAGTCGGTGCTGCCTCTCGTAGCTGAAGAGCGACCTCTTGCATGGCTCTTCCTCTCCCTCTCAGACATAATATCACGGATAACAGGCGCTGATGGAAGCAATGTAGAATTTCCTTTGGCGACTATGTTCGAGCGGGTAGGGTCATTCCAAGTATTGTCTTGCGGTTCGGCCGAATTGGCGCGAATTATGGATTGCGCGGGAGAATTAGTACGGACAACCGATTCGGGATTCGCGTCGAGAGGGGGAAGGGAGATGATAGGGGGTAGATTCGGTGGCGCTGAAGAAGAAGGCGGTGGGGGCGGTGATAATGGTCTTCGGGTTCTCGGTGACGCGCTCGTATCTTTAGAAGGTCGTCGTCTGTCTAGTTTCCGCGGTGGAGATTGAATCGCTTGATATTGTTGTTGCTGTTGCTGTTGCTGTTGATATTTTTCTCTTTCTTTTTCTTTTTCGTTTTGTTGTTGTTGCGGTTTCTGAGATTGGGATTGGAATTGGAATTGAGACTGGGGTTGGGATTGGGGGGTTTCGTGATCGCGATTAGAAGCTAAGCTCGATGTAGTGGACGTGGACCAGCGATTGAGGTTTCGAAAGCCGTCGCTTGCGCCGTCTGTGCTACTAGATCGCGAATGATTGCGCGAATGGTTTCGCGGGTTATTTAAAGTTGAATCAGTCGAACGCTCGGACGGAATCGCAGGGGATATTGTTCTCGTGTTGGCACTACGAGGCGGCGGTAGAAGCGATGAGGTTCTAGGCGGCGGACTAGGAGGGTTAGGAGGGTTAAGAAGGCTGGGGTTATGTTTGTGACGAATTAGGGGATGGGGGTTTTGATGGGGCTCTCTTGCAGGTTCTCTTGCAGGTTCTCTGTCTCGTGCAGAGTCTCGTGCAGAATGATGGAGATTCGGGTCCAAATGTGGACGAGTTTGGAAACGAGATTGAGAACGAGATTGGCTTTGGTTTTGACTAGTGGCGCTTAAAGTTAACGCAATCGCGGTTGTAGTCGTACCTGCTTTTATCGTTCCTGCTTCTCTTACTTGAACCGTATCTTCGGTGATTTCGCTTTTCGGCCCGTGTCCGGTGATTCGGATAGCACTAGACTTAAAAGTTCCGCTAGTGCTTCCGTTTATTCTTCCATTTATTATCATTCCATCTCCACCTTCATCGTCGCCATATACTCCGTTCAGTCCGCGATTATAATCCAATATTTTACTATGATTTATATTACTCTTCGTCGTACTTATCTCCGAAATATTTTCCTGCTGTCGTCGTTGATAATGTTTAGAGAAAGCAGAAGGTTGCAGCGTCGATGCCGGTAACGGTGGGGATCGTAGTCGTGAGGATGGTATTGTTGCTGCTGCTGTTGTTGTTAATGATAATAGTGGTGGTGATGATGGTGGCATCATGTATTTCCTTCAAGATGTAACACTAAGTCCTATACCCAAGTCCTATCGCAAGTCGCAATAGACGCTTGTGCTATGACTCTGCAGCCAAAAAGAGATACTAAATTGATGATCCCACTGGCCTACAACGTCGCTTGTAAGTAGATAGCATGAGTCTGTGTGTGTGTGTCCTTGTGTATATGTGTGTGTGTAATCTCAACCGTAATGCGAATAGGGGCCCTGTATCTCGGGGACCGATTCCCAAAAGGCTAAAGCCCCCCAGATCTTCCCTGCAAGACTCAGAAATAGAACGACCCCTTTTAGCATCCTCCTAACGGCGAATAAAGTTCTCTTCAACAATTTCGATCACGTAGCCCGTACGTACGCAAGTACCACTGGGAGGAATTAAATACATTAATATTACCCAAGATAGGAGGTACATATTGATACATGTATATATAACTTCAGGGGTAGCCCGGACACTCCTTAGGGTTCAGCCAATCAACATCTGCTGTCTCAGAACAAATCCCCGAACTTCAAAGCCACCCCTACCTTTACGTACATATCTATGTGCATACTAAACAGATCACTTCACGATAGGCCCCTTTTTAAATATTTAAAGGTACGGAGGTAGAATTTTATTTCTTTTTTTTCGATCTAGATAACATCAAAAGGGTAAGAATCGGCGTCTTTATGAAAGCATCGGATTGTTTCTCAACCACCTTACCTCCCATATCATAAGTGATATTAGCTCTCCTGCTTTTACGCCTCGGAGGCACAGCCAGGTTCAATAATACAGCTCACCTTCAAACGCAATTTGTTTCAAATTCCATAATTACTTCGTTTTCCTAAGCTTACGTTTTCAGCTGATTCTTTAGCATTGGAGATCATCGTCTTTCACCCTGTTAAGTATACGCAGAGTTGTACAGATTGCTATAAGTCTTTAACGGTTGACGAACAAGCATTCTATCGGCAAGAAAACGTAGTTAGATAACCCACAAATATACATTGTTTCAAAAGGAAGAGATTCATCGTGATCACTTCTGGCCGTTGCAAACGTGTCTATTCGTGGGCTCTTGAGCTTAACTGGGGGAAATTTTTTCTTCAATTTCTGGGATCACATAGCCCAGCTGATTCTATAGTTTCGCTATGTAGTCTAATTACAGCCGACACAACCTTAGCAATAGGGTTAGATTGCTGATAACGTGCTCCTCCTCTAGTATGACGGTTTCTGCCGCCCCTTCAAGCGCAATAGGCTCCAACGGCCCACGTACGGTACTCTCAAACTGAGACCGCCGGGAGGATACCAACGTCTCGAATTGAACACCGTCAGGGTTCGAAACAACGCTATACTGCATGCGGACGTCATCGGTTGGAACCAGTCCGGCCGTCTTCCGCATTTTCTGCACACGGGTCATGACATCTCGGGCGATTCCGTCGTCGATGAGCTCCGGGTGCGATGCCGTGTCCAGGAGAATAATCATATCTTCCAAGAAGGCTGGTTCGTATTGTACCCCTTCATCTTTTACGATATTGGGGTTATCCTTAGCTACGGCCCGTACGATACTGATATCGTTCCCCTCGAGCTCAATACCCTTGATAGTTATCTTCTTCTCTTTTAGGTATTGTCTAAGCTGCTCTTGCGTTAGGTCTGGTAGTGCCTTGCGGACGACCTGGGCGTCGCGCTTCAGCTTTTTGCCTAGAATCGGCCAGTCAACCTTAGCCTCGAGGTGAATACCGTATCGTTCCTCGTCGTTCGTCAGGATCACGTCTCGGATGTTAAGCTCCTCCTTAACATATGTCTGCAGCTCCTCGATATCGTCGAGTTGCTGTTTATCAGCAATAACCACGAGGGTGAGTAAGGGTGTCTTCAACGGAATAGTTTTACGCTCCCTCGCAGTCCTTGCCAGCTGGATCACCTTCTGCATGGCAGACACCTTTCTTTGGATCACCTCGTCGAAGAGTGACTCCTGCACAGTCGGGAACGCAAGGAAATGCACACTTTTAGAGTTAGGATAATCCGCAAGAGCGTTGCCAAGATACGGTTGTAGGAGGCGGTAGATATGCTCAGTAATGAAGGGCGTGAAAGGTGCCAAAGCCCGAACTAAAGTGAATAGCACTTGGCATAGCGTATCTAATGCTGCCTTGGTGTCCTTAACATCTAGGCCAGCAGCGCCCTTGAGCCTCTTTCGGTTGAAGCGAATGTACCAGTTCGTTAAGTTGTCAATCACTAGAAGCAGACGCGGCACGACGGTGTATAGACGATAACCTGTAGGGTTAGCGAATTATCTATTTCGTACAGATTATAGACTCACCGGCCATCTCTTGGTCAATAAACTGCAACATGCTCTGGCAGTCTGCAAGAATCCATCGGTCCATGACGTTGGTGGTTTCTGGTAATTGAGCGACGAAATCATTGCCGGTCGTCTTCTTGAATAGGATTGCCTGCTCATAAAAGAAGCGGTAACTGTTCCAGAGAGGCAGTAACACCTTCGCCACCACTTCCTTAACTCCCGATTCCTTGAACCGTAGAGGCTCGCCACGAACGACAGGGGAGTTGATGAGGTAAAGGCGTAGGGCGTCAGAGCCATATTGATCAATAACAGTTTTAGGATCCGGGTAGTTCTTTAAGCTCTTGGACATCTTCTTGCCGTCTTCTGCCAAAACCAAGCCGTTTACAATGACTGCGCGAAACGGCGAGACACCAAAAAGCTTATTTCCTAGAACGCTTAACGTGTAAAACCAACCGCCTAACGTCAGACATGGTTAGCAACAGCAGTACCTTGACGAAATGCCTCCGAAATACAAGTGAATGCTGTATAACTTCAACAAAAAGTGGAATGCTTACGGGTTTGGTCGAGTCCTTCGGCGATAAAATCCGCGGGGAAGTTTCCGTTATGAAATTCTTCGGAATTTTCGAAGGGGAAGTGGTTAGAGGCGTACGGCATACTGCCCGACTCGAACCAGCAATCGAAAACTTCGTCAATACGGCGAAGTTGTCCCTTTCCTTTCTTGGAGGGAATTGTGATCCCATCAATTTTGTCTCGGTGGATGTCGTCTAGCGAGCCGGTATACCCGCTCAGCTCTTTAAGTTCGGCAATGCTTCCTACGCAGACAATTTCCTCGTAATCCTCGCTGACCCATAATGGGATTGGCGTACCCCAATACCGATTCCGAGCAATATTCCAGTCGTGGGCGTTCGCGACCCAGTTCGTGAACCGCTTTTCTTTGACGAAGGAAGGAACCCAAGTAGTCGACTCAAGATTATTGAGCATGTCAGGTACAGAGTTGGTGACCCGAATAAACCAGGAAGACACCGCTTTCCTGATGAGCTGTGTGTCAGACCGCCAGCAGAACTTGTCCACGTGGGACACTTGAGTTGCGAGAAGTAGTCGACCAGTCTCCTTCAGATCCTTGACAATGGCCTTGTCGGCAGTTTTCACGTGCTGGCCAGCATAGTGGGTTATCTCAGCGGTAAAGAGACCTTTATCATCTACAGGACACGGGGGTAAGCGCTTCGGACTTATGAATCCGGCGGCGACCGCAGCGTCGTAATCCTCTTGACCGAAACCGGGAGCCTGGTGCACAAGACCGGTACCCTCGTCGGCTTCGACGTAATCGGCGCCTATGACTTGGAAACAGTCGGCGAACTGGTCGGCGAAGTAACGGAACAACGGTTCGTACTTCCAACCGATCATATCTTTGCCCTTCAGCTTGCCAACGATCTTATATTTTGCCTTCTTCTTCTCCTTGTACAACATAGAAATTCCGCTTTCGAGAAGAATATATTTCTTGCCAGAGTCCTCGTCAAGAATTTCAACGTATTCGAAGTCGGGATGAACAGCGATAAGGAGGTTAGAAGGTAGCGTCCAGGGCGTCGTGGTATAGATGACTAAAGACGAGTCCCTGTCTTTCACAGGAAAGGCGATCAAAACTGCCGGATCTTGCGTCGTCTTCTCGTTCTGCTTAGATTCCATATGGCTTAGCGGGGTGCAGAGCGCGGTAGAGAAGGGCATAATCTGGTATGCGCGGTAGACCTGGTCCTTATCGTGGAGCTGCTTGAAAACCCACCAGCAGGATTCCATAAACGTGACATCCATAGATTTGTAGTCTTCAGCATCGTCGTCAGTGCCATATTACTGGTATATATTGCGCAAGTGATCTGACTCACCGTTGTCGAAATCTATCCAGCGACCCAGTCTCTCAATGGTCTGTCTCCATTCGGCCGCAAACCTCATCACGATAGCTCTGCATTCAGCATTGTACTTTTCAATGCCCATCTGTAAGACGGCATCTCTACCGGATACACCTAACTTCTTATCGATCTCATATTCGATGGGGAGGCCGTGTGTATCCCAACCAAAACGACGAACGACATGATATCCTTTCATAGACCAATATCGGGGAATAATATCTTTAATCGTAGAAGTTAGGAGGTGGCCGTAGTGAGGAAGACCTGTTGCAAATGGCGGGCCATCGTAGAAGGTGAAGCGCTTCTGGCCTTCGGTGAGCTTTAATTGAGTTTGAAACGCATCGACCTCTCGCCAGAATTGCACTGTTTCTTCTTCTGTCTTGGGGAAACTGATGCTCATCTTGGCGAACCGCGACAGCCCTTCGGGACTGTAAGTCTGCTTAAGGGACTGAGGAAAGTATGAAGAACTTCTAATATCAATCGAATCTTAAGACGATGTAGGAAGCCAAAAATGACCCCGCCAAAATTTCGCGTGAGTCAAAGTTGGAAGCCTCCGAGGGGTCCCCTAGAAGACGCGGGGCACTTGCCGCTTTAATAAGTGGGTCTCTGAATAAATTTTATTCAATTACTCACAAGTATCATACACACTTATGCATGTACCTACTTGCGCAGATGTATGTACTTGCTAGGTACCTAAGGTTGCTTACAAGAGTTTATCAAGGTACCGGCATTTCGACAAGCTCATTAAGGTACATATTGAACTATAAAAAAAAGCAAATGTACGGATCCGTACACAACCACGCAAAGCAAGGAGGGGCAAAAAAGAAAGGAGAAATATACATAATCATATTTATAATATATTGATCATCTCAAGTTGCCTTCTGACTTATAACGCCGTAGAGACTACCTAAGTAAACTACCTTCCGTAAAGTTCCTTGTTCCTATTAACTAATGCATCTATCAATGCATCATTCCTAATCCTAGGGAAGCCGGATCGGCCTTGACGATCCGTGTTGTGTTTGTATTACCCATACCACCTCTCCAGCCTTGGACAACGACGATGGTATCGCTCTTGTTCAGAAGTCCTAATCCTAAGGCCCTCTCAACGGCCCATTTAATGCGGCGGTCTACATCCTCTTGCCAGTTAACGTTGTCGTAGTCCGGCTTAGCTTCGTCAAATAGGAAAGGATAGACACCACGGTACAAGTGCGCATAGCGCGACGCGGATGCATTGCGAGTAACCATGAAGATAGGGCACACCGGTCGGTACTTGGATAGTAGACGAGCAGAATCACCAGACGTCGACAGGACGATAATGGCTCCCGCGTTCAGGTCCAAAGACGCTCGTACAGCAGCCATAGCGCAACCCTCGACAACGCTCGTGGGACGCTTCGACAGCGTGACCATCTCCTCGTAGTGGCTGACGTAGGGGATAGAGTTCTCTGCAGCAAGGCAGGTGTTGCTCATCTCGCGGACGGCCAGCTCCGGATACGCACCTTTGGCGGTCTCACCGCTGAGCATGACACAGTCAGCTCCGTCAGTAACAGCGTTACCAACATCGCTGATTTCTGCTCTGGTTGGGCGAGGGTTGGTAATCATGCTTTCCAACATCTGCGTGGCACAGATCGCCGGTTTACCAGCAATGTTGCACTTCGCAATCAACTTCTTCTGAGCGGCGAATACTTCGTAAGCCGGGATTTCAATGCCTAGATCTCCACGGGCTACCATAACACCATCGGTCTCCTTAAGAATTTCATCGAAGTTGTTAAGTCTATAAAAGATTATCTGTTAGCGTTTCCCATCCATGAAACTTACGAGGTAGATATTCTACAGAGATAGGGGCTACAGCTGAAGGTAAAAGGTGATTCGATTTTCGAGACAGCAATGACTTACCCTTGTCGGTTCTCAATCTGTAGGCTCATTAATTAGCAATCAAGTTTATCACGAAGAAGAGAAGAGCGTATGGTGATTCATTACTAACCTTGGCAATAATCTGAATGTGTTTACCATCTTCTCCCAACACTTCTCGAATCGCACGGATGTCTTCACCTCGTCGAATAAAGCTGGCAAAAACCATATCGACATTGTTTTGGACTCCAAATCGGAGATCTTTCTTGTCCTTCTCTGACAGAGCAGGGAGATCGACATCAGTGTCGGGGAGGTTGACACCCTTTCGGGAGGAGATGAACCCGTTGTTTCGGGCGCGGACTTCGACAGTCTTGTCATCCTTGATGCTGAGAACATCGAAGGCAAGCACACCATCGTCGACATATATAATCTTTCCCGGCGAGATCACTTTGGTAATGTTGGTGTAATCCACATACCTACGGATTCTGTCAGCACCACGATTTTATATTTACAGTGGAAGTTCACCATACATATTCTCTGCGCTGCATGCTGTCTTATACTTCTCATCCGTAGTAATGTTCAGGACGGTTCCGGCCTTGAGGGGGATATCGTCACCGTGCTCAGTATCACCAGTGCGGATCTCGGGTCCCTTCGTATCGAGGGCGATGGCAACTTGTCGGCCAGGCTGCTGCTTCTCCGCAGCGCGGGTGTTGTCAATGACAGATTGGTGATATTCGTAGCTCCCATGGCTGAAGTTCTACATATAGCTCAAATCAGCAAGTGACACAATGACATTGTTACGAAGAGATCCTCACCATGCGGACGATATTAAGACCTGCTTGTCGACTGGGCCAATATTAGCTTCTAGAAGTTACATAGATATAGGTCTAGACTAACAGAGAGTTGATCTTCTCAACAGAGTTGGTCTTGGGTCCGATGGTGCAGATGATGGAGGTTCGTCGGTGGGCATTCTTGCCGGGAGCAGCAGCCGTGTTAAGGCTCGCGAGCCATTCGACACGGCCACCTAGGGCAAGGTGATCAAGAGAAGAGGCAGACATGCTTAGTTAGAAGCAACTGAGAGCAATATCAAGACAGGGACGTCAGGGTAGAGAAAAGGGTATCAGACGGCCGTACAATCAGGCCGGAGGAAAGTAATGTTGTGTTGAACTAGAAAATGGGAGAAAGACAGTAGGAACTGGAATAAGGAGGGAAGATGAGGATTGAAAAAGGGTTTACGGAATAACGTGATGTGAGGTATTTCCAAAATATGAATGATTCAGAAAAGTTAAAACGAGTTAGTTAGAACGAATTTACGGATTAACCCCACCTCTGTCATGGACTTTGCTCGAGAAAGTCCAGCTCAGGGCGAAGAATTGGCCAGTCCCTTGCGCGGGGGGTTTTTTTTTGAAGAGGGGCAGCGCCTTACGACAGCCTAGATGGATACATGTACTTAATAACAGGTAGGTATTAGTGGGCTAGTATGTATCACCCCCCTTAAGAGGTATTTACTTTCAATGGTTACCAATCGCCTAGCCCACCTGGCAGGGTCCTAATCAACTAATGTAGCACGTACGTCCTTATGCAGGGTAGGAAGTATCCCCAATAATAAGGCTAGGATTAGCGACCGGCCTTATCTTCAGCACCTAGGCTTAGCTAAGGGGGTTACCCTAAGAGGCATATTAAAATAGAGCGCTACCATTTACCTAGTCGTATCAACTTGACCCTTTCGAACTCGAGGTCTTTTTTTAGGGTACACTCATAAGAGACATTTAACATAATTGTCTCATGTATTGTCTCATTCAAACCAGACCAGGACTATTCCTTGACCACATGCGGGACTGAGTGGATTACAGCTCGCCTCGCCGCGTATTGTGATACTCTCGGCATTCGATTATCACCGGATATTCTGCAGCCATAATCGGGCTACACCGTTCGACGCCAGAACGGTGGCTGACTGTTAGCAGCCAGCCACTAATATAAATAAGTACGGAATACAAATATATTGTGGAATGCCTAGAAGATATCGTTTTAATGATCCGTAATCCGTAAGTCGAAGAAGATATGTGAAACGCTTATTTCTGTTGGGTCGCTCCATTTCTCAACAACTGTCTCAATGCCTCAATGCCTCAATGCCAATACTGCAATGCCTCAATAAATAGATATTGATACGCGTAAATACTTGTTAATCCCGCACCGCAGGCCAAGGCTAGGCCCAGTTCCATCACCACATTATAATCATATTCCCCAATAGTATTGTTATATTCGTGTCTCAACTTCTATATAGCTTCTTGCCACAGCCAATGAAAAAGATCTTGCCCAGAAAGATCAACCTAATCCTTACCAAACAGCTCACGTTCAGTCTTACGAAAAGTCTCCGAATAGTAACTAATGCGTAGTTATTTATGTCAGTCCTAACTCCTGCATATTTCAATATATTCAAATCCACTGCTCGCACCCTTTTCTTCTCTTTTCATTATCATCTCTTCAACGTGGCGGAATACCCATCCGTATTTCCTTCCCCATAATGAGGGGAGGTTATTAGATAAGTCGGATGTATCATCTCCCGTCTCGAGGAAATACTGTATGCATTAAGATCTTATTCAGTTCTTGTCACGAGGTGGAACCAAACCGCACGGAAACAACTTTGATGTTTAACAAAGAACTCTAGCTATCTAAGAGGTTCTATGTCTACCTTACATATTAAATCTGGTTTTGTTCTATATGAAACATCTAGAATCCTGACAGTTCTATTTTCCTCATGGCGTTTAGATCTGTCACCGGGGCAATAGGTTGGTTCAGCTCAGTCCAACAACAGTCCAATCCCCCATAATATATATAGAATATTATGTAAAATATATGCCCCAAGATGAAAATCACGGCCATTGCGTAATTTTGCAACAGTATTGGACAGGTATAGAATTGAAAAACGCCATGGAGTGGGAGATATGCAAATTTGGGATTTAAGATCTCTCGTAGTCTTCCCTCACAAAGTCAATTTCCCTGACGCATAGTCGTCTATTATACAAAGACACCGAGAAAATCCGGCCGTCATCCTCGTACCTATGACGATGCTAGCTGTGGTTTAAACTATAAGATCATGAGGTTGCTAAAGATCTTCATAATTTTTCACTACAGTGAGGCTAAGAGGATATCACTTGGGATCGACTGACGTCGTTTAGTTATTTCAATGTCTTATTAGATGAGGGATTTCAATCACATTCAACTCACCTGATAAAAGCTCACTTCTTATACGGCGTATATTTTTCAATCTTCGGTTGCTCTAGCATGCTGGCTGATGAGTTTTAACCGTCTATGGTTCGTTCTACTTTATATCCGAGGAATTATGTGTAACCTCTTAAAAAGAGGCTGAGTAAAAGTTGAGAAGGGAATGCTATTTCGTACGAATTTTTGGGTTCACTTTAGTTAAGTACCTATACATATACGACTCTTCGGTAGCAGATATTTGAGAGCTATCCTAGACAATTTAAGTCGAGTTTGGCGGCGCTTTCTACCCTTCCAGTGATATTTTAAACTAGGCATAACTGCTGTAAACGAACACTTAACCTTGGTTTACACATTCATTCCCACGTATGATCTAAACCCGAGCTATGATAGACTTTATTAACTTTCCAGGATGAATAGTTAATTCTCTCGTGGATGTTAGTACTTGGCGATGTCGAAATAGTATCCTACTAGAGACAACAAAAGCTTGTGCGAGCCTAGACTTAACATCTACGTAAAACGAACACTCGTATACTAACTCGAGTGCAGAATGTAGTGACTTTACCAGGGAGTGGCATTTACTGATTCGCTTCCCATCTTAACCACTAGATAAATGCAATTATAAATGATGAAGAGTTATAGATCGGATCTAACACTGCTGTGTTTGTTCGGTCAAGGGTTAACCATTTGAAACCTCCTTGCTATAAACATAAACAGCTAAACTCACTCATATGCGAGAGTTTCTAGTAATAAATGTAGCAAAATACAAAATCTGATAGCCACGAACAACAAGATAAGTTACCCAAGTAGTCTCCTGGTCCTTAACGGACTATACAAATTAGATAGCTTAGCATACCTAAGCAATACACTTATGAAATTTACTAAGGCTGGACAACACCAAACGTTAAGCAACACTTATATACTACTTCAACCGCTCACATAGCGACATTTATGACCAACTTTCCCCTTACACGCCCGGTGTTAAGCTTATCAAATGCCTCCTTCACTTGGTCAAACTCAAATACGGAGTCGATAACGATCTTATCCTTAGGTAGGTCTAGTAATTCCTTTAAAAAGGAGGTGCTAAACTCAAGATTTATACAGGTATAAGATTGTCCAAGACCTATCTTCCCGACAACGGCGCGAAGGAGCATCTGAGGATTCCACAAGTAAATATATCGACCGCCCGGGGATAGCCGGTCAGTTTTGTCGCCGACGACGGTCACGTACGCCTTTGAGATTCCTAGACATTCCGTGCCTCCAACAAAATCAATAATAGCATCGGGAGCGAAGGCCTTGACTTGTTCAGGGACGTTAGTAGTTGTGTAGTCGATGATATCGTCTGCCCCCATGCTGCGAACGAAATCGGCATTGCGGCCAGAGCAAGAGGCTTTCACCGTCCAACCACGCTGCTTTGCAAGATAGACAGCGTACGTGCCGCAACTAGAACTACCACCCAGGATAACTATCTTGCCGCTTTTCACATGAGACTCTGCTCGGGCAATAGTCGTTCGGGCCGTGAGCCAGACCAGCGGGAGAGCCGCAGCCTGATCCCAGGACCAACCAGTAGGCTTCCGCACTACTGCAGATACTTTGGTGTCGATTTGAGTTGTCTCCTGGAGAGTACCACCGGGGAGGAACGGGGTGATACCGAGAACTTCGTCGCCGATCTTAAAGCCAGAGTTCGATCCGGCTTCTTCAACAACACCTGAGAAATCCTCGCCTACGCCCTTTTGCGGCGGAACAAGAAAGGCAGGAAGATGTGATATTAGGGGGTATGACATCAACTGAACATCAACAGGATTGATCGATGCAGCCTTCGTTCCGACACGTATCTCAGATGATTTGAGGGGCCCAGTGTCGGACGGGAGCGTGGATTGTTGTAATGCTCCGGGATAGCCTCCACGAGTCCACGTCCAGGCCTTCATTATTTATTTTAATTACTATTAGGTCTAACCCGAAGATGTAAGTGACAAGGAGCGTTGAAGATATAGATGAACAATAGCTTGTCGGAAAGATGCTATAGTAAATGTCGAATATATAAATGATATAAAGGGCATGATGGTCCAAAGAGGACTTGTAATGAAAGGAGGAGGTTATATATTAATACAGCAGAATGGCATATCGACGGAGAAAGATCAAGAAGATAGAACAACTACATGATTTATTAATTCACTTAATGTAGCTCTTTAGTGAAAAGTCATACGAGACGACATAGATCCTTTAAAAATAAAGGTCCCGTGAAGACAAGTTCCCGGGGCAAAGGTTATGCCGAAAGGGAAGAATTAGAAAATGAGGAAAAAAACGTACGGAATTCGGTAGCCGAGACCGAAAATGGCCCAAATGTTATCTAAATATTGGAGGGCATTTTAAAATAGTCTTAAGTGCCGTTTAACATTTTAGCTATACTTGGTATATATTTTAATAAAATTATATCGACGATAACATAATAAGCAATAACAACGTTTAAAATACCTTTTATTTTAATTACTTAAAGTTAATTTTTTGTTTTTATTATTTTCTCGTTTTTTTTACATATTTATATAACATTACGTTATAATATTATAAGTTTTAACATTTAAAAACATGTAATAATTTTAACGTTAATTATATCGTATATTTATACGTTTATAAAAGTCGTTTTTAAAAGTTTTATTTATAAGTTAATTTTTGTTAATTTAATAAATTTTAGCAACAATTATTAACCGTAATAATAAATATTTTTTTTTATATATATTAATTTATTTTATTTTAATATGTTAAAATTAAAATTTAAAAAATGGGTTTTATTTGTATTTGTTTTTTTTTTTGGCGTTATAAACGTTATAAAATTTTTAATTTATGTGTTTATATTTATAAAACGTAAAAAAAACGTTTTTTAAATTTTAATTTTAAATACGTTTAAAATTTTTAATTATATTTGGTATATATTTATTTAAATTTTTAATAAAATATATTAATAATAATATAATAAATAATAATAATGTTTAAAATATCTTTTATTTTAATTATTTAAAATTAATTTTTTAACTTTTTATATAAAAAACATTTAAATTTAATAAAAAGTTTATTTTATTTTAAAATGGTTAAAAGTAAAAAACGTTTAAATTTAAATTTAAATATTTTTTATTTAAAACTTATTTAAATTTAATTTTATAAATTTATTAAATTATTACATTAATTTAATAAATTTATTTATTATTTTAAAATTATTTTATTTTTATTATATTATTATATACATATAAGTTAAAATAATTTAAAGTTAATTTTAATAAAATAATTAAAGTTTATATAAACTATTATTAACGTTTCAAAATAATAAAAAGCTTTTAAATAATATATATTTATTTTTTATAGTAAAAATAAAAAATATTTATATGATTTATTAATATATATATAAATTAATTTAATAATAATAAAAAATAAAAAATATTTATTATAAAATTAAAATATATATAAATTAATATAAAAAAAGGTTAAAGTTTAAAAATATTTTAATAGTATAAATTTATTTATTATATTAAAAATAAAAAATATTTATATAATTTATTAATATATATATAAATTTGGTATTATTTTATAAATAAATAAAAAGTAATTTTATAAAAATTAATTAATAGTAAATAATAATTAAATAATAATAAAATATATTTAAAATAATATTAAAAAAATTTTAGGTAAAAAGTATTTAAATTTAAAAAAAATAAAAAACATTCATACAATTTATTAATATATATATTAATTTAATTTAATTTTATTAATAAATAAAAAATAATTTAATAATAACCGATTAATAATTGTAAAAACGTTGGTCATGTGATTTGGGTGAAATAAACCCATTTATTTTATATATATTTTTATGTATTTTAATTTATAATTAAAATATATATTAAATATTATTAATAATAACTTTTATTTATTATATATATAATATCTTTTTATATTATATATAATATCTTTATTTATTTAATATTAATTAATAATTAATAATAAATTAATTATAAATTAATTAAATATTTAAAAAAAAAATAGCTTATATATTAAATTTTAATAAAAAAAAGTAAATAATTTTAAGATTTTATATTTTTATATATAATTTTAAACTTAAAATTTCTTAATTTTATATATAATTTTAAAAAATCTTATATTAATTTAAGATTTTTAAATAAAAAAAATAATTTATGTGTTAAATTTTAAATTTTAAGTTTATATTTATTACGTATAAATAAATAATATTAAAATTTTATTTTATTAAGTAAATAATTTTAAAGGAATTTATATTAATTAATTTATGTATTTATTACGTATTTTTATTTATAATACATAAAATATTAAAAAAAAATAATAATATTATAAATTACGTTATAATTTTATTTTATTAATAAATTTTATATTTTATTTAAAAAATTTTTAATTTTATTTAAAAAGTTTTATTTATTAATATCATTTAAAAGTTTAATACCTAAAGAAATAATAACATTTAAAAACCATAAAAATACATAATAACGTTATTTTTTTTCAATTTTTTATAAAATAATTTACAAAATTAAAATTGGGTAAACCTTTTTTTTTATAATATATATTCTAATAATAATATTATTTTTTATTATTTTTTCTATTTATTTCTTTTATTATAATAATTAATATTATTATTAACTTTAATTATAATATTATATACTTAATATAATTAAATAAATATAAGATTTTTAACAAAAATATATTAACAATAAAAAGTTTAATGTTAAACTTATAGTTAATAATGTAATAAAAGTTTTGGTAATTTAAATCAAAATATATATAGCCGAAAATATATAAAGTTATAACGAAAATATAATTAATAAAATTTTGTAACATATTTTTAAAATTGATTTTAATAGTTAAATTAAAGTTTATTTTAATAAAATTAAACGTTTATTTTACGTTAAAATAAAAAAATATATTATATTTTATGGCGTTTATGTAAAAGAAATAATTAATAATTATTAAATATTAATAAACGTTATTAATATAAAATTATTTTTAATATATTTTAAAAAAAAAACGTTTAATTTATTAAAAACTTATTTTTTTAAATTTAAGTTTATAATTAATTTAATATACGTATGTTTATTAAAAATTATAATAGAAAATGTTATAATTAAATTAAATTTAATAATGGTAACATTATTACCATAATTATTTTTAATAATTTAAATTATAAATATTTAAATTATAATTATATAAAATTTTATATTAATATTTATGCAATTATAAATAAAATAAATATAACTTAATTTAATATAATTTGTAAATTTTTAATTAGTTTTTTAAGTATTTTAATAAGTTTAAATATTTTAAAAAAAATAAATAATTTTTTAATTATAATTAATTTAAATGTTTTTAATAATAATAAATAATTTTATATAATAAAGTCGATTTATAAAAAATATAAAAACTTTTTTAAAAATAATATAAAAATTTATTAAAAAATTACTTATTTATAAATAAAATAAATAAATAATGATATATAAATTTTAATTTTTTATTATATTAATTAAGTTATATAATAATAATAATTTTAAGTTTAAAAACAAAAAATATAAAATATTAAATAAATAAATTTAAATTTTTTTATTTTATTATTATAAATTTAAAATTAAATTAAATTTATATATTAATATTTATAATATTATATTAAAAAAAATAATATTAAAATTTTTTTATAAATATTTTATATAAAAAAGTTTTAATTTTAATATAATGGTTAATAAAATAAAAAGTTTTTTTTATATAAATAAAAACTTTTAAATATATATATTTAAATAAAAAAATATAATAATTAAAAATATTATATAAAATAATTTTAAAAAAATATTATTTAAATATTTTAAAATATTAATTATTGAATAAGTGCAGTGTTGTAATGACATCGTATGTAAGGGTTTATTATATAATCCTAGCTTTTAAAACCATATAAAGTCTTTAAATCGTTACATTTTCTTAATTATTATTATTGATATAAATTCTTTTATCATTAATAGTTAATAAATAAATATTATTTATATTTATTAATTTTATAGTTATTTATACCTATTATATATATTTTTTTTTATAATAAATATATTTATTTCTTTTTTTTTAAATTTAAACCTTATCTTTAATTAATATAATCTTGTTATATATTTAAAAATAAAGTGTTATTTTTAATTATTAAGAATGTTTTTTATAAAGATTTAATATGTTAAATATATAGTTTTATTTTAAAAATTATTTTATTTTTATTTAATAATAATTATTACGGGATTTAAACCTGTAGTTTTAATCTTAAAAAAACCGATTAAATATTAATTAGTTAAAATAGCTTTATAAATTAGGAAATTAATTTTAAATATCTATTGATATAATTTATAATTAAAAATAAAGAAATTATAAAAATCTTAAATATATTGGATATTAATAATAAACTATTATTGGAATTTTAAAAAATATTTTTATTTATTAATATTATTTAATTAATAAAATTTTTATTAAATATAAAATAATTATAACCAAATTATGTTAAAAGAATATAAATAATGTTTAAAAAATATAAAATAATTTATAAATTAAAAAGTTTAAAATAGTAATTAATAAAATAAATTTGTATATTAAATAATATTAAGATATTAAAAATATAATAATAGATAATAATATATAATTTATAATGGAATAAATATAAAAAATTATTAAGTTAAGTTTATTTAAAATGATAAATAGGATATAATTAAATATTAATATAAAAAAGATATGGATTAAAATACTATTTCATAGTTATATTATTAAAATCAATAATATAATATAAATAAAGGATAGGTTTTATAATTATAAAATTTATTTAATTAATATTATAATTATAATAAAAGATTTATTAATTAAGTTATTAAATTAAAATGGATAGTATATTATTAAGATTATTATAATAATTTTATTATTATTTATTTTATTATATTTTTGAATAATGTAAATAAAAGTTAAATTTATAATTATTTATTTATAAAATAAATTTCTTACCAAAAAGAAAATATTTTGTAAAAATTAAATAATTAATTAAATGTTTATGGATAAAGATAAATATTTCTTATATTTTTATATTGATTATATAATATAAAGATATTATTATTATTTATTATTAAATTAAATATTTTTTATATTTTAAATATAGTAGAATATTAATTAATTTGTTAAAATTATATTTAATTAATTTTAAAATAATAATATTTTTACCTAAAATTAATTATTATATTAAGGAACGGTATTTTAATTTGAAATTCAATTAAATTTATTATTCCTTAATATTAATACACTATTTTTATTTATTATATTACTAATATTATTAATTATTAAATTTATTTGTTTTAATTAATTAGAATTTAATATATATAGGGATATTTTATATATATTATTTAATAATAAATTGGAATAGGAAATTTTCCCTTAAAAATTATTATTTAATTTAAAATAAATTTAAATTATATAATTTATTAATTAATTTTATTAAAATATTATATTGTTATTAAATAAAAAAATAATATTTTTTAATAGAAAATTAATTAGTATTTAATTAATTATTTAATAAATTTATTTATTTATTATTTATATAAATATATTTAATATGTTAATAATAAATTTAATTATTTAAAAATAATTAATTATTTAAATATTAATATAAAAATTAATTCCTAATTTAATATTATTTATATATTTTTACTAAATTGTTTTTTTTAATTTATAAAATTATAAAAATAAGTTATTTAATGGGATAAATATTATTTAATAATTAAAAAATATTAATAACATTTTTTATTAATATAAGATAATTAATTAAAATTATATAAAAAAAATTAAATTATAAATAATTAATAATAATATATATAAAAAAATTAATATAATTATTAATAATTTAATTAATTACAATTAAGTTTAAATTTTATTAAAAAAAGAATTTATTACATAAAACCTTTATTAATATAAATTTTATAAATTTAAATTATAAAATTTTAATAATAAACTTATAATTAATAATTTTATTAAATTATTAAACCTAATTATAAATTATACTATATTTTTTTACAATATTAAAAATAATATAATTTAACTAATTAATTTTAATAATTATATTAATATTATTTTGGGATATATTATCAATAAAATTTTAAAAGATATTATTTATTTTATTAATTTATTACTTATTAATATATAAATTATATTTTTTAATCAAATTAAATAGATAATATAAAAATAATTTATTAAAAAAATTAAATTATTAAATTAATAATAAGGTAATAAAAAAAATACAAATAATTTTAATAATATATTATAATAATTTTAAATTAATTAGTTAAAAAAAAATAATATTATTAATTAATTTTAATTAAAAATCTTTATTAAAAATAATAAATTTTAAGATTTTTTAATAATAAATAATTTAATAAAATATTTTAATATTATATAAATTAATATATAAAAAATTATATCTAATTAAATCAAATAAAAATTAGTTATTATTAAGGATATACTATTAACATCTACTTATATATTACTTTAAAATAATCCTATTTAATATTTTACTTAACCTATATAAATTAATTAAATTTAAAGTTGTAAATTATTTTAATTATTTAATTATTATGTAAAGAATTTCAAAAAAGCTAAAATATTTTTGTTTTATTTAAATAATTACTTATTTAATATTTATTATTTTTATAATATTTAAAAAAACCCTTTTTTATATTATATAACATTAAAATATTTAATATTATATAATATAAATGTTAATAATTTCTTATATTTTAACCGTAATTAAAATATATATATTATAAATAAATATAATAAATAAAGAATAATTAAAAATTTTAATATTTTTAATTAAATATAATAATTTACTAAAATTAATAAATAATCCGTTAATATTATAATTTATAAATATATTGTTAATTAAAATATTAATAAATTTTATATTAAAAAAAAAATTGAATATTATATTAAAAAAATTATAATTAAATAATAGGCAAATTAGTAATAACTTATTTTTAATATTATAATTATTTAAGATTAGATTAAATATATTTTATTTATAATATTAAAAATTAAAATAGTTAAGTTTAAAAATAATAATAAAATGTTTAATTAATCCTTTTTTAAATATAAATAACTTCCTAAAGTTATAAATAATAATAATATTATATATATTAAAAGTATAATTAAAAGAAAAATTTTTAATTAATTAAAAATTGTGTTAATAAATATTAATATAATTAAATGTTAAAAAGGATTAAATAATAAAATTATTAAGGTTAAATATTTTGATTTATCCAAATTTAAAAAAGTTAAAATAATTATATTTAATAAAGATAATTTAAAAAATTTTAAAAAAAATAAATATATTAATTAAATAAAAAATAATAAGCTTATATTTATAAAATTTCTTAATTTATATAATAAAGAAGTTATAAAATTTTAAGAAATAAAATTTAAAAAAAATAGTAAAAAGAAATTTAATATAATTTAAATTAAAATAATAAGATTTATATTTAAATTTAATAAATTTATTTTTTAAAAATTAATTAAAAGTTTGTAAAATTAAAAAATTGTTTTTAATTTATTTATTAAAATTATTAAAAAATAAATTTAAAAAAATATTAATATTAATATTAATTTTTTAAAAATTAATAAATTAAAATAATTTAAATTATTTATTTTATTAATAAATAAATTTAAATAATTTATAATTAATTAATAAAATTTAAAACCAATTCTTTTATTATTAAATAATTTAAATTTTTATTTTAAACTATATTTAAGATTAATAATAAAAGTTAGATTTTATAAAAATAAAAAGTTAATTATTAGAATTGTTAATATAAAAGTTGAATTATTTATTATAATTTAATTTTATATTAAAGAGTATAATTTATTTTATAAATATAATAAAATATTTTTAAAAGGTTTTAGTTAAAATAATATAATTTTAATAATAGAATACATTAAAAATTTAATATAGTTAGTTAGTTAAATATTATTATTATTTATTTATATTATTAAAAATAAATATTATATAAATAAATTTATATTAGATTTAAATTTTATTTTTTAATTTTAATTAATTATATTAATTAAAAATAGTAAGATCTTAATAAAAGTTATAATTTTTGGTTTAATAATAATTAAAATATTTTTATTACTTAAATTATTAAATAATTAAATTTTAATAAATTTTATTAAATTAAATTATATATAAGAAAATTTTTGGTTGTTAATAATTAAAGTTTAATTAGCAATAATTAAAGGCCTAATAATTTAATTAATCCAATTTTTAATAATTAATTAAATATTAACTATTATTATAAAATAAATTTTGTTAAGTAAATTTTTATAAATAATTATTTTATAAATAAATATCTATTTTTTTTGGAGGAAAAAAAAAAGGTTAAAATAATATTAATTAATAATTAATTTCTTTTATTTATAATAAAAATTTTCCAAAATATTTAGGATTAGTATAAAAATAAATAATAAAATAGTTAAATTATTTAAATTAATATATTATATAAAAATAAGTTGTAAAAGATTTATTTAATAAATAATGTATCTTTTAACGGATTAATATTTTTTAAATTATTAAATTAGAAGAATAAAATATTTAAAAAAGTTTTAAAAAATATTAAAGGTTTAAATTTATTTAAAATAAATGGTTTGTATTAGAATATTACTTTTAAATTTACCAAAAAATTGTAAGAAATATAATTAATTTTTAAATAATTTAAAACTTTAAAAATTAAATTAAAAAATATAGAATTTATTAAAATTTTATATTACCGCAAAAAAATTTTAATATAAAATTTTATTAAATTTAGTAAAATTAAAGATAAGATTGTATTACTATATATTATTAAAATAGTTTAATATAAGGTTTAATAGATTAAAAATATCCTTATTTTAATATTATTAAAAGATTATATAATTAAGATTTTATATAATAAAATTAAAACGGAAATATTAAAAAAAAATTATAGTTTTTATTATAACATATAATTTATTATTAAAAAAAAGAATAGTGGATTATGCTTAATTAATTCTATTATTAAATTAAATATTTAAATAATCTAAAATGTGTTTTTATTTAAAAATTATAATTTATTTGTAAAAAAATTTGTAACTCATGTTATACTTTTATATATAAATTTATTTTTAAAATATAATTAATTAGACCTTTTTATTTATAATTGAAATATAATAACATTTATTATTTTAATTAATTTATTAAAATTTATAATTATTTTAATAAATGTAATAAATTTAGTTATTTACTTTCTTAAAATAATAAATCATATATTATATAATTTAATTTTAAATATTTATAAACCTTTTTTTAATAATATTAATATTAAAAATCTAAATATTAGATATAATAATTAAAAAATTTACCCAGAAATTTAATAATTTATATTTAAATATATTAAAAATATAACATAAATATTATTAAATTTTAAATTAATTAAAATTATAATAAACCTAATTAAATTGGAATTTTATAAATTTATAATTAAAATTATAAAATTTATATATAAATCTAATAAATAATTTTTAAGAAAAGTTAAAATCTTAAAAATCTTTAAATAGGATATATATAAAAATATTTATAAAATTTAATTATTTTTAAACTTAATAATATATTTTTATATTTAAATTGAAAATTATATTATAAAAACCTTATTTTTAATAAAATTATTATAAAAAAAAGAATTATTTATATAAAAAATTTTATAAATTTAAAATATAAATAGGTTAAAAAAATATTAATAAACCTATCCTATTTTATTATAATTAATTATATTTTAAATTAGTTAATAATATTAAAAATAAACATATTTAGAAAAAAATAGGGATTAATGTTAAAATAACTTAATAATTAAGGAAATTTTAAATTTTATTATTATAAATTAGGAGTATAAAAAAGAATTAAATTTAAATATAATATTATAAAATAAAAATATTTTTTAATTATAAAATTATTAAAATAATTAAAAAATTATTTTTACGATATTAAATTTTTAATTAAAATTAATATAAAAATCTTAATCTTTTAATTAAATAATAATTTTATTAATTTATTAAACATAATATTATTAAAATAAATTATTTATATTAAGATGTTTAATTTTAAAATAAAATATGTTATAGGTAAATATAATATAATAACTAATATTTTATTAAAAAAACCAAATAAACCTTTTAATTAAAAGGATAAAAAATAGGAAGGAGATTTAAATAATTTTATTAACATTTAATTTAATATAATTATTTTATTTTTAATTAATTTAAAGTTGTTAAATAATAATAATATTAATTTGTAAAATAAATTTTAACCTATAATATTATATTTAATTAATAATTGGGGCGTAGAATTTTAAAAAATTATTTAATTTTTAATAATATTAAAATTATTAAAAAAATTATTTATTAATTAAATAAAAAAAGGATAAAAGATTTATATAAATTTTAAAAATAAAATTTTAAAATATATTATATTTAAAAGAATCTTTTAAAAAAAAGATAAAAAAAATTAATTAAATTACTAAATTATTAATTATAAATTTATAAAATAAAGATTTATTATTAAATTTTATATTTAATATAATTATAAAGGATAAGATTTAATATATTATTATATCTTTATTATATATTATTGGAAGGGAATATTTAAATATATTATAAACATAATTAAAATTTATTTATAATATTAAAAAATTAATTATAATAAATTATTTAATTAATTAAATTATTTAAATCTAAATATTATTTTAACCTATTAAATTTTAAACATATAATATATACTTAATAATTATAGTTATAAAATAATCTTTAAAATACAAAAACAATTATTTAATTATTTTAAAATAATATTTTTAAAATTGGTTAAATTTAAAAATGTTATAAAATTTTTAAAAAAAAAGATAATTTTATAATATGGTTAATTATTAGAAATTAAAATAAATAGAGGTTTAAAATTTAAAAATAAAATTATTAAAGTTTATAATAAATTTGGGATTAAAAGAATAATTAAATTATTTTATTTTTTTTAAATTTAAAAATAAATTGAAATAGGTTATAAATTAATTAAATTTAGGTTTATAAAATTAATTAAAAGGATTGGTAAAAAATAGATTTAATATTTAAATGTTATAATATAAATTAATAAAATAATTATTAAAATTAACGGATTAAGTTTATATAAGATTATTTATAATAAATATTTTATTTTTTTAATTAAAGTAGTTATATTTTCTTAAAAAATGCTTAATTGGAAAAAAATTAAAATTTTAAAAAATTTAATTATTATATATATATAAATAATTTAATAATAATTAATTAATATTAATTATATTATTTATATTATTATTAAAAAATAATAATAAATGGTTAAAAGAAACGATTAATAAAATGTGTATAAATTAAGAAAAAAGTTTTTAAAAATTGGTAATTTAGTATTATAATATAATATTTTTAGGTATATAAATATATTTCGAAAATGTTAATTATAATATAATTGGTAAGGTTTTTACATAATTAATAATATTTTAAGAATAAATAAATATATTATTAAAGATTTAAATAGAAATAAAATTTAAAAAATAATGGTAAGAAATAATTTAAAATTATTTATATAAAATTATTAAAGATATTGGGAATTTATTAACTTTGAAAACGATAAATAGATTAATAAATTAATTATTAATAATCTTAATTAAATTATTTTTAAAATATTTAATATAAATATAATAAAGTTTAAAAAAAATAATTATAAAGTAATTTAATAATTTAAGAAATAAATTTAAATTAAAATATTTAAAAGAATAAAAGAAAGTTATAATGATTATATTAATATTAAATTTAATAAATTTAAATTAAATAAAAATAAAAAGAGATTAAATTATTATTTATTAAAAATAAAAATATAAAGATTTAGATTAATTATTTTTCTTTTATTATTAATTAATTAGAAAATTTATAAAATATATATATAAAATACAACTTAATTAATTTAATACACTTATTATTATTAAATTTTATTATAATAAAATCATTTTATTTATTAAAAATCTTTTATAATAATAAGTTATTATAATATTCTTTTAAATATAATAAATTTTCTAATATTAAATCCTTAATAATAAAAAGATTTTTATTATAATTAACCCTTAAATAATAAAATTAAGGCTTTTAAAATAAATATTATTTTATTATAAATAAATAATTATTGTAATTATTATTAAATTAATTAAGTATTAATTAGTAGTTAAAGAATAATTATATATTAGTATAAATTGAAGATTTAAAAGATTGGAAATGTTTTTTATAAATGTAATATAAGATTTTATTTAAATAATTATAAATTTAAATAATTAATCTTTAAATATATCTTAGATTTTATAATTAAGATATAATTTATCCAATTAAACCATTTTAATAAATATTTATATAAATAAGAAGCAAATTATTTATAGGTTAATTTTAAATATAATTGGTATATAATGTTAAAATTTTTAATAATATTTAAAATTAATTATAAATGATTACTTAATAAACATATTAATTAACTGTTATATTATTAAGAAATTAAATAATTATATATTTAAATAATTATATTTATTAATTATTAAAAACATATATTAATTATTAAACATTAAATTATTTATAAATTAAAAGAATAAAAAATAAAATTTTTTTATATTATTAATTATTTATTAATATTTTATTATTTAAAATTTATTAAATTTTTAATTAAAATATTTTAAAACCTTTAAATTAAAATAAAATTTAAAAATAAGAATATTATTATTATTATTATTATTGTGGATATTATTATTATGGTTATTAAATAAAACATTTAAAGTATTATAATTAAAAGAAAAAATATATAAAAATAAAAGAATAGTAAATTTTTTAAAGGTTTTATTATTAATAATTTTAAAAGAAAATATTTTAATTAAATTATTTAAAAATAATAAAATTTAAAAAATAGAAAATTATTATAAATAATATATTATTATAAAAATGATAAAACAAATTTGTAATTTAATTAAAAATTAGTTAAATGTTAATAAAAAAAGGTAGGATAATTATAAAAATAAAAATGTATTTATTTTAAAAAGATTTAAACAAAATATTTCTTAAAAGAAAGAAAGGTAAAAAAAAAGAAAGATATTTATATAAATTGTAAATATTATAATAATTATTTTATATTAAAAAGTATAAATATTTATATATATATATAATATTTTTTAATTAATTTATTAATTAATTAAAGCTTTTTTAATTAAAAATAATAAAGTTTTTAGATATAATATAAAAGGATCATTAACTATACCATTTCACTATTATTTTATTTTCTTTTTTATAATATTATTAAAAATATTTTATTTTTTTAATTAAAATAGCCTTTATTTTAATATTAAATTCAAATTTATTATATTATATTATACCGTTATTTACTAATAATATTTTCCTATTTAATTATTATTAAAATATTTAATTCTTCTTTTATTAAGTTGAAGATAAATGATGCTTAATTAGCCATGTATAGTAATATTAATTTATTTGTTTTAATTATTTATACCAGCTTATTATTTTATTTTAATAATTATATTAATTTTAGCTAATAATATATAATTATTATTAATAAGATTATATTTCTAAATAATTAATTTAATAATTTATTTAATATTTAAATATTATTGTTAAAAATTAATAAAAATAAATAAAAAAATGATTTATTTTTTAAATTTATTTGTATTTTATAAGTATATAAAAAAAGGAATAATTTTATATTAAATAAATATTAACTTTATAAAAATTAATAATATTTAATATTTTTAATTATATTAAGGCTTATAAATTAATATTAAATTAAATGTTTAATTATTTATTTAAAGGTAGTTTTAATATAAAGATAAGGTAGATTTTAAAGAATCTTTTTAAAATAATAGCCTTTTTGGTATTTATTAATTTAACCAATTTAAAAAAAAAGAAAAAAATAATTAATAAAATTTATTATTACTTTTTTATTATTTATATATTTAAATAAAAATATATTTATATATTTGATATAATTAAAAATAAAATTATGTAATAAATTAATTATATTAATAAATAATTAATAATAATGTTTAAAAAATAAAAGTTAATTTATATATTAAAAAAAATGGCTATATTTAATATAATAAAATAAAAAGATAAATGGATATATAAATATTAGTATACTTTTATAATATATTTAATTATAAAAAATTTAAAAATTTTACTTGATAATATTAAATATAAAACAAATACTTACCTTTTATTTAAATAATATATATAAATATTTTTAATTTATTTTAATATTAAAATAATTAATAAACCAAATAAAGGTTTAAAATTATTAATATGCTTATAGTTTTTAAAAGGTAAAAAATTTAAAAAGAAATTTAAATTAAAACCTTAATTTTAACCTAAAATTCCTATTGTTTCAATTAAATTTTTAATACTTAAAAAAATATTAATTAAAGCCCCAAACATATTAAAAACGTTAAAATAATTAATAAAATTATTTATTAATAATAATAATATATTAATTAAAGATTTTTTAACTATAATAAACTTAAATAAACATTATTTTTATAACTTTAACCCATATAAAATTAATTAATATAAATATGGGAAACTTACGTTTTATAAATAGGTTATTAATATATATAAAAATATTATTAACCAATCACAACTTAGTTTTTTAATTAGATGGTTAGGTTAAAATAAATTTAAAATATAATTTAATTAAATTAAGTTTAAACCTAAAAAAATTATTAATTAAACCAAAAATTGTATTAAATATGTTATTATAAAGTTAAAAAATAAGCTAAGATTATTAAATTTGAAAATGAGGATATAAAGGATTTAAATTATTAAAAGGTTTTATTTTTATTAAAAGTATATTAATTAGTAGATTTTATATTAAATATAGGGTTTATTTATCAAAATTGTTTTATTATAACTAATATTATTAACTTTAAGGAATATTAAACAGATATAATATTATAATAACATTATATATAAAAATTTATTATATAATTTTAGTTTCTAAGGCTATATAAAATCTTTAAATTATTACATTTTCTTAATTATCATTATTGATATAAATTCCTTTATTATTAATAATTAATAAATAAATATTATTTATATTTATTAATTTTATAATTATTTATACCTATTATATATACTTTTTTTTATAACAAATATATTTGTTCTTTTTTTTTTAAACTTAAACCTTATTTTTAATCAATATAATCTTGTTATATATTTAAAAATAAAATGCTATCTTTAATTATTAGGAATATTTTTTATAAAAACTTAATATATTAAGTGTATAGTTTTACTTTAAGAGTTATTTTACTTTTATTTATTATATAAATATAATATATTTATAAAAGATTATTAATTAATTATATTAAAAAAGTTTATTTTAAAAAAGGTTTATATTATATTATATAAAAATATTTAATATTTTTATCCGTTTTTTTTAATAATTAAATATCTTTAAAAATATTTATATTAATTTTTATATAATAATAAATAATATATATTAAAATTTTCTTAATTATTAATTTTTTGATTTTTTATATAAAAAATATTTAAATTTAATAAAAGATTTATTTTGATTTAAAATGATTAAAGATAAAAAATATTTAAATTTAAATTTAAATATTTCTTATTTAAAATTTATTTAAATTAAATTTTATAAATTTATTAAATAATTATATTAATTTTATTACGGTTAAAAATCATATAATTATTTAACTTTACCAAATATTTTATATAATTCAATTTTAAATTAAATATTTTAAATTTTTATATATATATAGTTTTATAATATATTATAAAATTTTTAATATTTTAAACTTTTTAAAATATTATTATTTTTTTTATAACCTTTTAATTTTATAATAATATAATATTCTTTTTTTTTTAAATATATAAAATTATTTATAAAAATTTTTTAAAAAAATAAATAATAATATCTAAAATATATATTTAAATATATATACTTTAAAAAAATTATTTAAAATCTTAATTAAATTAAAACCTTTTTATTATGTATTTATAATTTAATTTTAAATATTTTTTTTATTTACTTTAATATATAAATATTTTATTTTTTTATTAAAAGTAATTTAAAATTATATTACCTTAAAATTTAAAATTTTTTATAATTTTTCCAAAATATTTATTATAATTAAAAATTGTTTCTTTAATAATTTTTTAATTATAAATTTTAAAAATATATTTTTTATTTTTACGTTTTATATAAATAATAATATTAAAATATTTTAATTTTTAAATTAATTTTTTACGTTTTATATTACATTATAATAAATTAATTTTAATAATATTATAATTATTAAATGCGTTAAAAAAATAATTAAAAAAATCAATAAAAATATTAAATTTAATATTAATAATTTATTTATTTAATTTAATTAAAGTATAAATAATTTTTTTAAATAAATTTAATATAAATTAAACCTAACTATTGATCTTTTAGCTTTCTACGTAAAAAGCATTTAAATTTGGTGTGGTTTTTGCCCCATTTTAAAGATGTTGGGGGTAAAAAGCGTTTATAGCTATTTTAAATACTTTCTACCTATATATCAGGTCTAAATTTAACCAAAATATATTAAAATAAAGCCTTTAAAAAGATAATTTTAACGGTTTATTTAAATTTATTATACGATTTATATTGGGAGATGTATCGATGAAAGTATATAAGAGGTTTTTTAATAGTTTCCATTTTAATGGGGTTGCACGTACTACTACGACGGTTGGATTAAACCAAATTCGAATTAATGTATAATTTTAGTCATTTTTTAATGAACCAGGATATAAAATTGAAAAAAATAAATCTCGAAAAATAAAAAAGAAAAAAAATCAAAACATATAAAAATATTTAAAAAAAATAAAAAAAAAATTTAATGTTATACGTATAGGGTATATACCCCCAATAACTCCCGGATAACCCCCCCAAAACCGTTACCACTATTAGAACCGTTACAATCTAATTAAATAAAAAAGATTCGGATTTAAAAATTTTTAATTTTTTTATTTTAAATTATTTAATTTTTTTTAATTATATAATATTAAATAAATAAAAATATTATATATAATATAAATAAAAATATTATATATTTATTAATAAAAATTATTATTAATAAAATTAAATATATTTTTTAATTAATAAATTAAATTATATAAGATATATATAAAATAAATAAATTTATTTTATTTAAATTATATAATTAACATTTTTATATATAATATATTTTAAATAATATATTAATTTTTTAATTTATTTAATATACATAATAAAATAATAATTAAATTTTATTAATTATATTATATATAAATTATAATATATATAATAATTATATATTATATATATATATAAATATTATATATTATATATTATATATATATATAATATTATATTTAATTATATATAAATTTATTTAAAATATATTTCTATGGCCAATAACCATAAAAATATTCGAAAATATTATCTTTGATTTTTATAATTATTAATTATAAAAATTATTATTATTTTTTTATTATTATTATTATTATTTATTAATTATATATATATTAATTATATATAATTAATTTTATTTTATTTAATAATAAATATATATTTATAAAAATATATATGTAAAATATAATATATTATATTTATTATTAAAAATAAGAAGAAAAAAAATAAAAAGAAGTTTAAATTTTAATTAAATAATATAAAATTAGAAATTTAATTATATATTTATTTAGTTGATTATATAATATTTAATTGGGGTTAATTTTTTAAATATATATTAAATATAGATATAAAGTGTATTTATTTACGCTATATAATATATAGTTTATATATAATAATAATATATAAATATTTTAATTTAAATTAAAATATAATTAAAAAATATATTTAAAGGTTATTAATAATATTTAAATTAATTATTTAAATTAATTATATATATTTATTAGTTATATATTTATAAATATTGTATTTTAGTTAAAAATTAATTTTATAATTAAAAATAATATTATAAACAGTAGAATAAATAAAATATTATTTAAATTTTTAAAGAAAAGAAATTTATAATATATTATTAAATAAATTAAAATATTATAAAATATTATAAATATTAAAAAATAATTTAAAATAAAAGAGTAATATATTTATTTAAAAATATTTTAAATTAATTTTTAATTTTAAATGTAATATTTATAAACGTATGGTTAATAAATATATATAGTTAATATAAATAATTAATTTAAATATTATTAATAATTTTTAAATATATTTTTTAATTATGGATAAATTTTATTAAATATTTATTTTTATTTTTTTTTAAAATATGTATCTTTTAATTTCTAAATTTTTCAATTATTAAATCTTTTTTTAAATAAATAAAAATATTAAAGGTATTAAAGGTAAAGTATTAATAATATTATTTTTAAAATTTTAAACTTTTTTTTTTAAATATTAAAAATATTTAAAATATTTAATATTAGTTTAAAAAAATAAGATATATAAAAATTTATTAATTTTTATGGTATAAATTTATAAAATTATATTAATTAATTATTTTAATTATATATATATATAATAATTAAACGTTTTTTTTATTTTTATAAAATTATTATATTATAATAATTATATTATTAAATACAATAAATTTAATTAATATAAAATTTATAATATTAAATAAAAACTAAATAAGATTATATTAATTTATTTATTATATTAAGATTAAAAATTTAATTAATATTAAAGAAAATAATAATATAAAAAAAATAAATATAATTAATATATTATATAAAAAAATTAATAGTAATAATAAAATAAAATAAGAAAAAAAAAATATTGAAAATAATAAAGGAGTTAATTAAAGAAGTTGTTAAAGTAGCGATAAAAAAGGTAATAATTTAAATTTATGCGTTAAATAAATTATTAAATAATTAAATATAAAAAAAATCTAACGCAGAATAATAAAAATATTAGTAAAAATGATTAAGGAATATTTTAAAATAAATTTAATATTAACCATTATTATTTTCGTTTTTATTTTTAAATTATAAGTAAATATTATTATCGGGATAATAAGAAAGATATTAAGAAAAGGTTAGGTATTAAAATTATTAATTTTAACAAAATATAAAAATAAAGTATTAGTTTAGGTTTAGGACGTAAGCTTTAAATTTTAAAATAATAAAAATTATAATAATAATAAATTAAATTATTAAAGTTATTAAGATTAATAAGGTTATAATAATATATAATTTATAAAATAATAATATAATAATTATTTTTAAAAAATTAATTATTAATTATTAATTAATTATTTAACTTATTTAAAAATGCCTTTTACACTATATATAAATTTTAAAATTTAATCTTTTTAATTAATTAATTATATTTTAATATATATTTAATAAATTTTTTATAAAATTAATTAATTTATTATATTATTATTATAAAAAATTTAATAATTAATATTATTTAATAAAATTTATTTTATATAACCTTTTTATTTTATTTATATATATTTTAAATAAAATAATAAAAAAAAAAATTACTAATTATAAAATAATTATAATATTTTAATTAACTAAAAAAATTATAACAATATTAATAATAAATTATTAATTTACCTATAAATAAATAATTAATAGTTTTTTTTAAAAAGTTGAAAAAAAGTAATTTCAAAAAAATTAATTTTATAAAATTAATTTTTAAAAAAGATTTTAAAGTAAAATATATTATAATTATAATTAATATTATAAATATTAAAAAAATAAAGAAATTTTATAAATAAAAAATAGTTTAAAAAATAGAGTTATATAAATATAAATTATTTTTAAAAAAAATAATAATAAGATTATATTTTAAATATTATAAATTTAAATATATTATTAATTATTATAAAAAAAAAAGAAGAAAAAAGCAAAATACCTTTAATACGTTAGTATTATTTATAAAAAAAGAAACGCCAAATGTAAGATTTTAAAAAAATATTGTAATTATGGCTAAAATTATTTAATAATATTAAAATATTAAATAAAATTTAATAAAATATCAACTTATTTACTTTTTATATAATATAAACTATATAAAGTTATAACGCTATAATAAAATAATAAAATAAAAAAATATTTATTAAATTTTAATTATATATATAAATAACTTTATAAATAAATATAAAAAAAATATATAAAAATATTTATTAATTAAAATAAAATATTATATAATTTATTATTAAATAAAAATAAAAATAAAATAAAAATTTAATATAATATTTAATATTTTATATAAAATATAAAAATAAATATAAAATTATAAAATAAATTATAAAAATTTCATTTATTTTTTTATTAAATTTATAAATCTTTAATTTAAATAAAAATGATTTTTATTAAATTTTAAATATTATATATATAAAGTTATTTAAAAAATATTATTATTATATTATAAATATATTAAAAATAAAAAGATCATTTTTAACCATATTAAGATTAATTTTAATCGTAATTACGTATAATCTAAATTATAATTTTTATTATTTTTTAATTTAAATAATAGTATATTTTATAAAATATTTAAATAACATTTTATAAAATTATTAATAATAATATATAAAAAATAGTAAAAAATTACTTTATATTAATTAAATAAACGGGTTATTTTTATTATAATATTATGATTTTAATGGTTTATATTATATAAAAAGTAGATAGGTTAATATTTTATTAAATTTTACTTAATATTTTAACGTTATTAAAAATTATTTAATTTAGGATAATAATTGTATAATTAAAAATAAATAGTTTTAAAAATTATAACCTATATAAAAATTTAAAATAATTATTATATATATATATAAAAAATTTTTAAAAAATATATATAAAAAATATATAAATTATAATTAAATTTTAATTATATTCTAATATAAATAAAAATAGCTAAAATTTTTTATTAAAATTAATTAATAAAATATTAATTAAGAAGAACGTTATAATAGGTGATTTTAATATATACCATTTTTATAAAATAAAGAAAGAAAAATATTTAAATTTATTTATAAAATCTTTATATTAATGTAAAAATAAAACCTTATTTTAATTATAAAAAATAAAAGGCCTTTATAAAAATTAAATATAAAATTAAAAATTTAATTATATATTAGGTTTAATTTAAATTAATAAAAGATTATTTTTTTATAGATTTAAATTCTTTGGTTAAAAAGGCTTTAACTATAAAACTTAAATTTTTTAAATTAATATAATAGAAAACTATATTATAATTAAAAGATACCTTAAAAGGTTAGTTTTAAAAAATATTTAATAAAAATTTAATAATAATAAAAACATTTAAAATTTAAATTTTAAATAATTTTAATAATTTAAAAGAAATAAATAAATATATTTATTTTTTAATAAATAAATATTATTATATTATAAATAATATAATATTTAAATATAAAGCCTTTATAAAAATTATATTTAAATAATAATTTAAAGAAGTTAACCAAGCCTAAAAAAATTAATAATAATTTAAAACCTTAATAAATAAAACCTTCCAGAAAAAAGCTTAAGATATTTTATATAAAATAATTATTAAAAAATAAATTAAATATTAAAAATTTAATTTAATAAAAATTTTTATAAATAATAAAAAATTATAAATTATAAAATAATAGATAAGATTTTATAATTAATTATTATTATAATATAATTTTTTATAATAAAATAGAAAAAATTTAAAATTATTAAAAATTATAATAATTTTATATATTAAAATTTTATTAATTATAAAAAAAATAAAAAATAAAATTATTACAATAATATTTTCTTAAGGTTTAAATTAATTAAATATACTTATAAAATAATCCTTTTATATATTAATATAATATATTTATAAAAAATAACTATGTATATATATACGTATAAATTAACGTAAATTAAAAATAATTAATAAATATAATTTAAAATAAGGTTATTTCTATTTATATATATTATATAATTTACCTTAATTTTAATATTATAATGTTTTAAAAGAGGTTTTTTTTTAATTTATAATATATTTAAATTATATTTAAGGTAAAGAATTTACTAAATTAATTTGGAGGTTTTATTTTAAGGTTTTATTTTAAGAGGATATTAAATTTAATTAATTTAAAAACTTTATTAATAATATTTTAAAAAATAAAAGGATTAGAAGATTAAAGGTATAGTAAAAATTTTTTTTTTAAAAAAACCTTTATTTTATTTAATTAAAAATAATAATATTATTTTTTAAAAATAAATTAAAAATATAAATTTTTATATATAAATTATATAAAGATTTTTATATTTAAAAGTAATAAGAAGATGCATAAGGTATTATAGATTATAATGTTATATTAAAAAATAATATAATATTAAATATACCATATTTATTAAATTAAATTAAATATAAAAATTAAATAAAATATATTATTAAAATTATTTTTTTTAGGGTTATTAAATAATATAAATCTTATTAGTTAAAAAACATATTTAAATAATATATTACTAAATGATATTATTGATTATATTTTTAATTTTAAAAATATAATATTTTAAATTATTTTTTTAAGATTTTATAAATATCTTTATTATATAATTATAATAAATCTTTATTAATTATAATATATACTATTAAAATAAGAAAATTTTAATAATTCTAATAATATAATTTATATAACGTTATATATTAAAATAAAATCGTAATTAAAAATATAATTATAATTATAAAATAGATATAAGGTAGGTTTTTATTAATGTTACAATATGCTACAATATGCCATATATAACGTTATAATCAATTTATTAATATTATTATTAAATTTATTAATAAATATTAATATTAAAATTATAAATTTTAATAATTTTATAATTTATAAATATATATATTTAAAATTATATTTTTAAAATTTTAAATATATTAATATATTTACGTATATAGGTTATATAAATTAATATATAATTGTTTTAAATTTTATATCTTCCTAAGAAAAATTGGATATATTATAAATTAAATTTTTCCCAAATTTAAAAATAAATTTTTTAAATATTAAAATTTATTGAGATTTCTAAATAGAAATTAAAAAAATTTTTATTATAATTTTTAAAAAAATATATTAAATGTTAAAATAAATATTAATAAACTATTTTTAAATATAATATATAATATTTTAATATAAGATATATATATAAAAAAGATTTTTTTCTTTATTTATATAATTAATAAATTAAATTAATATATATTATAATTTATATATTATATTTTATATTATTAAAAAAAAATCAAAAAATTAATAAAATATATTAACTTTAAAAAAACCTTTAAAAATAACCTATTATTGTTAAAATTTTTAAAAACATATAAAAAATTAATTTATTAAACTTTAATATTAATAATAAAATAAAATTTTATAATAAATTATTATTTTAAAAAATTTAAAAAAGTAATAATAATTATTTTATTTAAGGTTAAAAAAATAGCTATTAAATTAATAATAAAAAATATTTATATAGTTTAAAAAGGCAATATTATAATATTTTTCTTCTAATTAAATATAACCAAAATATTTAATTATATAAATTATAAATATTTAATAAATATTTTATATAAAATATATTTTTTATTATAATTAATTTATTAGATTTAAAGTTATTTAATAAATAAAAACATTAACCTCAACTAAAAAACATTATCGCCAAAAAGATTAATAATTAGGATACTTTAAAACCCTTTTTATTATCTATTTTATTTATATTATATAATTATACTTTATATAAATTTAAAATTAAAAAATATTTTAATAATAAATTTTATAAATAATATAAACGTTCTTTATTAAAATATAAATAAATAAAGAAATTTATAAAAGTTTATTTATATTATTTTATAAAAATATATAACATTTTTAAAAATAAAAATTAAACCTTATTAATTTAATATATTTTATTTTTTAATTTACCTATTTTAAATATTTATTTTATATATAATATTAATTATTTAAATATAAACTTTTTAATATTTTTATAATAAATAAACGTAGAAAATAAATATTAAAGATTAAAAACAGCCTATAAAAGATATAAAAAATTAATTTAATAATATTTTTAATACTAATTATATTAATTATAATATACATTAAAACCTAATAATATTATTTTAATATACATTAAAACCTAATAATATTATTTTAATATATAAATATAATATTATATAAAGAATTATATAAAAATATAAAAATATAAAAGAATTTAAATAATATTATTATTAAATTAAAATTAAAATAAATATTTTTATATATAATATTAATTAATTTAATTAATTTTATTATTATTAATATTATTAATAATTGTAATAATTTTAATAATTTTTTATTTATTTTTATATTAGGATTTTTTTTAAATATTAAGGTTTAATATATAATAATATAATATTACATAAATAAAAAAAAACTAAAAAAATAAAAAAGAATTAATATTAATTTTAAATTATTTAAAAAAATTAATTTTATATATTATTATAATATATTAAATAATTAAAAATTAAATTTTTTATTTTTTATATATATTTAAGTAAATATTTAATATTTTTAATAAGTTTAAAATAATTTTATAAATCTATTATTATATATAAATTAGATATTAATAAAATATTATTACCTATTATTATAATTTTTATATATTAATTTTTATAATATTTATTGTTATAATTTTTTTAATTAATTAAATATTTAGAATTGTTTTATAATTTATAATTTTTTTTTTTATTATTTTATTATATAAAAATTATAAAAGGTATAAATAATATAGAAATATTATATAAAACGTGTTTTATTTAATAATATTAATTATTAAAATTTTTATTTAAAAATAAAATAATTTAATTAATTTTATAAAAAATTTATTAAATATATATTAATATATAATTAATTAATTAAAGACTAGATTTATTTATAGCATGAATTTTATTTTCTTTTTTTTTATATATATTTTATATAAATAAATAATATAATTAATCTTTATATAAATTTATTTAAAATTTATTATAAATATTATAAAATTTAAATAAATATTATTATTTATTATAATATAATATTATAAATTTTTATATTAATAATAAAAATGTATAATTTTAAATTTAAATTTGAATAATATTATATCTATAATTTATAAATATAAACATATAAATTATAAATTTTAAAATATTTATAATATTATAGGCAAAACTTATTACTTAATAATAATAAAATAAATTTAAATTAATATTTAAATAATTTATTTATATATATATTAATATATTAATTAAATTATATATAAAAAATATTATTATTATAATATTTTTTTAATATTAAATATAAAAAGAATTTTTAATAATTTATAATTAATATTATTTTATATTAAATATAAATTATATTCTTATTTAAAAAAAAGATTTATTAATTTTTTATTTTAATTATATTTTTATATAAGAAATTATATTATATAAAACCTAAAATGCAAATTAGGTCTTATATATTTAATTTAATTTTATATTTATTTATATTATTATTAATATATTTTTATAATTTTTAAATTTTTAATTTATACTATTTTTATAAATTAAATTTTTAATTTAATAAGGTTTTTTTTTATTTCTTAAGTTATAATTTAAATTAATATAAATAAATAATTTTTATAAATTTTTAAATTTTATAATAATAATAGAATTTAAAATTATATTAAATTAAAAGATATAATTATAACTTTTTTAAAAATAAGTAAATAATATAACGGTAAATTTTTTAATAATTAATTATAAATTTTGGTAATTTATAATAATAATAAATATTTATAAAAATGATTAATAATATAATATTTTATAGATTTTTTTAAAAAGAGATATATAAAAATCTAAAAAATTAAAAATTTCTTAAATTTAATAAATAAAAATTATAAAAGAATTAAATAAATTAATAATATAATTGTTATTTAATATAAATATTTTAATATAAAAATTATTTTTATATTATTTAATAAAATTATTATATAAAAATTTAATTTTATTTTTTAAAATAGTTTTATATAGTTTAAAATATTATTTTTTTATATTAATTTTATTATTTAAAATTTTATTAAAAATCTTTTAATTAATTTTTTTTTTATATATTTAATAAAGAATTATAATTATTTAATATATAAAAAATTTTATTTTATTATATATTAAATTATTTTTATAAATAGATTATATATTTTAACAATTAATTATTTTAAAGATTTTTTTTAAACGTTTTAATATTATATTTAATTATATAATAATTTTATTTCATTTTTTAAATTTAATTAAAAAATATATTAAAAAGAATTTAAAATATTAAAAATATTTTATAAAATCTAAAATAAATATAAAATAATTTTAATTAATAATTTTAAAAAAGAAAAAAATAAATTTAAAATTATATATAATATATTAAAATTATAAACTATTAAGATAAAATTTTATTTAATTTTTTTTTTTTTATATATTTATATTATTTATTAAAAAAGGTTAATATTTTAAATAAAAATATAAAATAAAATTATAAAAATAAATTATTAATATAATATAAAATATTTAAATATTATAAAAAAATCTAATTAAATAAAAAGGGTTTAGGTTTGAAAATTTTTAATTTTTTCATTTTAAAATTTTTTTTTTTTAATTATATAATATTATATAATATTATATAATTAACATTTTTATATATAATATATTTTAAATAATATATAATTATTTTTTTATTTTTTTATAATAATTTTTTAATTTATTATAAATAATAAATTTTATTTAAAAAATAATAAAATAATAATTAAATTTTATTAATTATATTATATATAAATTATAATATATATAATAATTATATATTATGTATATATATAAATGTTATATATTATGTATATATATAAATATTATATTTAATTACGTATAAATTTATTTAAAATATATTTTTATAGTTAATAACTACGAAAATATTTAAAAATATTATTTTTAATTTTTGTAACTATTAGTTACGGAAATTATTATTATTTTTTTATTATTATTATTACTATTTATTAATTATATATATATTAATTATATATAATTAATTTTATTTTATTTAATAATAAATATACGTTTATAAAAATATATATATAAAATATAATATGTTATATTTATTGTTAAAAATAGAAAAAAAAAAAATAAAAAGAAGTTTAAATTTTAATTAAATAATATAAAATTGAAAATTTGGTTATATATTTATTTGGTTGATTATATAATATTTAATTGGGGTTAATTTTTTAAATACGTATTAAATGTAAATATAAGGTGTGTTTATTTATGCTATGTAATATATGGTTTATATATAATAATAATATATAAACATTTTAATTTAAATTAAAGTATAATTAAAAGATGTATTTAAAAGTTGTTGGCGATGTTTAAATTAATTATTTATATTGGTTATATATATTTATTAGCTGTATGTTTATAAGTATTACGTTTAAAGTTAGGAATTAGTTTGAAATATTTTTAAGTAAGTATATTACTTTTTTATTTTAGGTTATTTTTTAATATTTATAATATTTTATAATATTTTAATTTATTTGGTAATATATTATAAATTTCTTTTTTTTAAGAATTTAAATAATATTTTATTTATTTTATTATTTATAATACTATTTTTAATTATAAAACTAATTTTTAATTAAAATGTAATATTTATAAACGTATAGCTGGTAAATATATATAATTAATATAAGTAATTAATTTGGATATTATTAATAATTTTTAAATATATTTTTTAATTATAAATAAATTTTATTAAATTTTTATTTTTATTTTTTTTTTAAAATATATATTTTTTAGCTTTTAAATTTTTTAATTATTAAATTTTTTTTTAAATAAATGAAAATATTAAAAGTATTAAAAGTAAAATATTAATAATATTATTTTTAAAATTTTAAATTTTTTTTTTTAAGTATTAAAAATATTTAAAATATTTAATATTAATTTAAGAAAATAAAATATATAAAAATTTATTAATTTTTATGGTATAAATTTATAAAATTATATTAATTAATTATTTTAATTATATATATATATATAATAATTAAACATTTCTTTTATTTTTATAAAATTATTATATTATAATAGTTACGTTGTTAAATGCGGTAAACTCGGTTAATGCGAAATTTATGGTATTAAACGAAGGTTAAATAAGATTATATTAATTTATTTATTATATTAAAATTGGAAACTTAATTAATATTAAGGAAAATAATAATATGGAAAAAATAAATATAATTAATATATTATATAAAAAGATTAATAGTAATAATAAAGTAAGGTAAGAAAAAAAAAATATTGGAAATAATAGGGGAGTTGATTAAAGAAATTGTTAAAATAGCAGTAAGGAAAGTAATAATTTAAGTTTATGCGCCGAATAAGCCGTTAAATAATTAAATATAAGAAAAATTTAACGTAAAATAATAAAAATATTAGTAAAAGTGATTAAAAAATATTTCGAAATAAATTTAATATTAATTATTATTATTTTTATCTTTGTTTTTAAATTGTAGGTAAATATTGCCATTGGGATAATAAAGAGGATGTTAAAAGAAAGTTAGGTATTAAAATTATTGGTTTTAGTAAGATATAAGAACGAAATGTTAATTTAGGCTTAAGACGTAAGCCTTGAGTTTTAGAATAGTAGAAATTGTAATGGCGATAAATTAGGCCATTGGGGCTATTGGGGCTAATAAGGCTATAGTAATATATAATTTGTAAAATAGTAATATAATAGTTATTTTTAAGGAATTGACTATTGGTTATTAATTAGTTATTTAACCTATTTACGTAAGCGTTTATAGGGATATTTAGTTTTAAGAGTGTTTTTTATGCTATATATAAATTTTAAAATTTAACCTTTTTTGATTAGTTAATTATATTTTAACGTATATTTAATAAATTTTTTATAAAATTAATTAATTTATTATATTATTATTATAAAAAGTTTAGTAATTAATATTATTTAATAAAGTTTATTTTATATAACCTTTTTATTTTATTTATATACGTTTTAAATAAAATGGTAAAAAAAAAAGTTATTAATTATGGAATAATTGTAATATTTTGATTGGTTAGAAAAATTATGGCGGTATTAATAATAAACCATTAACTTACTTATAAATAAATAATTAATAATTCTTTTCGAAGAGTTGAAAAAAAATAATTTTAAAAAGGTTGGTTTTATAAAATCGGTTTTTAAAAAAGATTTTAAAACAAAATATATTATAATTATAATTAATATTACGGATATTAAAAAAATAAAGAAATTTTACGAATAAGGAATGGTTTAAAAAGTAAAGTTATATAAATACAAGTTATTTTTAAAAAAAATAATAGTAAAGTTATGTTTTAAATGTTATAAATTTGGATATATTATTAATTATTATAAGGAAAAAGGAAGAAAAAAGTAAGATGTTTCCAATATATTAATATTGTTTATAAAAGAAGGGATGTTAAATGTAAGGTTTTAAAAAAATATTATAATTGTAGTTAAAATTACCCGATTTAAGATAATAATTACGTAATTAAAAATAAATAGTTTTAAAAGTTATAACTTATATAGGAATTTAGAATAGTTGTTATATATATATATAAAAAATTTTTAAAAAACGTATATAAAAAATATATAGGTTGTAATTGGGTTTTGGTTATATTTTAACGTAAATAAAAATAATTAAAATTTTTTATTAAAGTTAATTAATAAGATATTAATTGAAAAGAATATTATAATAAGTGATTTTAATATATATTATTTTTATGGGATAAAGAAGGAAAGATATTTAAATTTATTTATAAAATTTTTACGTTAGTTTAAAAGTGGAATTTTACCTTAACTATAAAAAATGGGAGGCTTTTATAAAAATTAAATATAAAATTAAAGATTTGATTATATATTAAATTTAACTTAAGTTAATAAAAAATTATTTTTTTATAAATTTAAATTTTTTGGTTAGGAAGGTTTTAATTATAAAACCTAAATCTTTTAAATTAATACGATAAAAAATTATGTTATAATTAAAAAATGTCCCAAAAGATTAGTTTTAAAAGATATTTAATAAAGATTTAATAATAATAAAAATGTTTAAAATTTAAATTTTAAATGGTTTTAATAATTTAAAAGAAATAAATAAATATGTTTATTTCCTAATAAATAAATACTATTATATTACAAATAATATAATACCTAAACGTAAGGCCTTTGTAAGAATTATATTTAAATAATGGTTTAAAAAAGTTAACCAAGCTTAAAAAAATTGGTAACGATCCAAAATCTTAGCAAATAAAGTCCTTTAAAAAAAAGCTTAAGATATCTTACGTAAAATAATTATTAAAAAATAAATTAAATATTAGAAATTTAATTTAATAAAAATTTTTATAAATAATAAAAAATTATAAGTTATAAAATAATAAATAAAATTTTATAATTGATTATTATTATAATATAATTTTTTATAATAAAATAGAAAAAATTTAAAATTATTAGAAATTGTGATAATTTTATATATTAAAACCTTACCGATTATAAGAAAAGTAAAAAATAAACTTATTATAATAATATCCTTTTAAAGTTTAAATTAATTAAATATATTTATGAGATGACTTCTTTATATATTAATATAATATATCTATAAAAAATAGCCATATATGTATATATGTATGGATTAATGTAAATTAAAAATGATTAATAAATATAATTTAAAATGAGGTTATTTCTACCTATATATACCATATAATTTACCTTAATTTTAATATTATAATATTTTAAAAAAGGCTTTTTTTTAATTTATAACACATTTAAATCATATTTGAGGCAAAGAATTTATTAGGTTAATTTGAAGATTTTGTCTTAAGGTTTTGTCTTAAAGGAATATTAGATTCAATTAATTTAAAAATTTTGTTAACAATATTTTAAAAGATAAAAAGATTAGAAAATCAAAAATATAATAAAAAAAAAAATTTTTAAAAAAACCTTTATTTTATTTAATTAAAAATAATAATATTATTTTTTAAAAATAAATTAAAAATATAAATTCTTATATACAAATTATATAGGGATTTTTATATTTAAAAGCGGTAAAAAAATATATAAGGTATTGTAAGTTATAGTATTATATTAAAAAATAATATAATATTAAATATACCGCGTTTATTAAATTAAATTAAATATAAAAATTAAATAAAATATACTATTAAAATTGTTTTTTTTGGGATTATTAAATAATATAAATTTTATTGGTTAAAAAATGCGTTTAAATAATATATTATTAAATAATATTATTAATTATATTTTTAATTTTAAAAATATAATATTTTAAATTATTTTTTTAAGATTTTATAAATATCTTTATTATATAACTATAATAGATTTTTATTAACTATAATATATACTATTAGAATAAGAAAATTTTAACAATTTTAATAATATAATTTATATAATGTTATATATCGAAATAAAATCGCAATTAAAAATATAATTATAATTATAAAATAGGTATAAAGTAGGTTTTTATTAGTACCATAATACGCCACAATATGCCACATATAACGCTATAACTAATTTATTAATACTACCATTAAATTTACTAATAAATATTAATATTAAAACTATAAATTTTAATAATTTTATAATTTATAAATATACATATTTAAAACCATATTTTTAAGACTTTAAATATATTAGTATATTTACGTACATAAGTTATATAAATTAATATATAATTATTTTAAACCTTATATTTTCCCAAAAAAAGTTAAATATATTATAAACTAAATTTTTCCCAAATTTAAAAATAAACCTTTTAAATATTAAGGTTTATTGAAATTTCCAAACAAAAACCAAAAAAACTTTCGTTACAATTTCCAAAAAGGTATATTAGATATTAAAATAAATATTAATAGATTATTTTTAGGTATAATACATGGTATTTTGATATAAGATATATATATAAAAAGGACCTCCTTCCTCATTTATATAATTGGTAGATCAAATTAATATATACTATAACTTATATATCGTATCTTATATCACTAGGAAGAAATTAAGGAATTAGGGTTAGGGTTAAGTTAGGGTTAGGGTTAGGGTTAAGGGTTAGGGTTAAGGTTAGGGTTAAGGGTTAGGGTTAAGGGTTAGGGTTAGGGTTAAGGGTTAGGGTTAGGGTTAGGGTTAGGGTTAGGGTAGGGTTAGGGTTAGGGTTAGGGTAGGGTTAGGGTTAGGG